>NC_134145.1:28274000-28588500 GCF_033958435.1 Carettochelys insculpta | reverse complement strand
CATTCCCTACATTTACCCATGGAAAAAAAGAACCTTCCCTGTATTCAACACAACAGCAGGAAAAGGGAGATGGTAAAAATAAGGTATTAAAAGCAACAGTCTCAGAGAGTGAGGGATTCCCTGCTGATATAAATTGGCATAGCTCCACTGGTTTCAATTTACTTAAATGGCTCAGTGTCAGCTTCTACCAGCTGAGGATCTGACCCATAGTATGAGTGGTTCTTTGTTGTGTGCTTGCATATGTCCATTACACTGCAGGTGTGTGATCAAAACCTTAGCATTATTGCTAGCGGTACCTTTTTTCACTTAATCATTTAAAATATGTTATTACTTAGTTTTATTTCAGAATTGTAGTTGTTTTATATTTTTCCAGCCTTGAGGGCCTTTGAATAAGGTGGAGCCTATACCAAGGTCCCCAGGGCTCAAATTTGCACAGACTGCAGAGAGCCTATGCCTGTGAGTGACCCTCATTCATTCTATCTGAAGTGCTTGGAATAAGGGTCACATTAGAGAACAGTTTCAACATTACGACAAAGAAGCTAAGGGTGGAGCATCTCTGTTATATCCCACAGGAGTCTGCCTTTAGACTGGCAAGACATCTCCCCGCAAGCCATTTGTTGGCTGCTCCACTGAAGACTGTGGCTTGTCACTATCTAGAACTGCGTCATCCTGACAGAGTTAACCTGTTGATTCTGGTGCCCTCCCAGAGACCGCTGGGACTGGTTACCTGTTCAGCTGCAACACAGCAGTTATCTCTGAGTACTGCAAGACAGCAGCTAATATCCCTTCTCACTTTGCTGGAGACCTGGGCCACAGCCAGGGACTTGTTGTGTCTATCACAACCATGCTTTGCTTCAGGCTGAAGTCCCTTGTCTGACTCTGATTGAGCTGCTGAGCTCACTGGCACTGGATTACTCTGCTCTGAGGTACCACCACCTGTTGCCTCTGCTCCTGAGCCAGTACCTGCTCTTCCACTCTGCATGGTACAGCCAGTCATGCTTCATCAGTACTGTGTCCATAATGCAGTTCGAGATCGTAGTCAGCCCTAATTCCCAAGGTCATTTTAAGCTCAAGCAAATTTGTAATAGAATCATCACTGGAGGTTTTTTAAAAGATAGATAGATAAAATCCTGTCAGAAGTGGTCAAGCTATTTCTTAGGCCTGCCTTGAGTGCAGGAGACTTAACAAGATGACCTACTGTGGTCTCTTCCAGTCTGACCCATATGATTCTGTTATTCTTACAGCTTCAGTCTGGTCAAGATAAATTGTGTATTCAGTGTTACCTTATTTCCAGTGAAGACCACACCCGGGCTACACTCGTATGTATCTTATTAAATGCCACTGTTGGGTTAAAGGAAAAAGGAACTAGCTTTGAAGAACACACACCCACACACTCATGCCCTCCTGCATTATACACTTACACAGGGGAACTCATGCAGGTGAAGGTTGGCATAGAGACAGCAGAGGAAGCCAAGGCCTAGTGGGTCCAGTGTGTCTGCCTGCAGTCACATATCCAGGAAAATGAACTGATCATATGTCTCTCTTGTCACCTTGTGCTCTCTTGTCAGTGTAGTAATCAGGAGCAGTCTGTACCATCCGTCCTAGGGAGAGAGGGAGGTTTCAGTGATTCATAGGTGACTGGGGCTCCGACCACAGTGGTAACAGTGCCAATTTGGGATTCCTGGACTCCTTAGGATCACCAGGCCCTGGGGCAACTGTCCCCTTCCCTGCACCTCCACTCCCATTTGGTGGGCCTAGTGCTTTACATGTGACACAGCTAATATAAAACCTACCAAGCAAGGAAATAGAAATTCATGGCTGTCAGCAGTCCATATCCTCTGTTTTTTCCAGCCAGAGACATACTTTACTAATAGCCCAATCACCATACACCAAAGAAAACATGTGGAAACTTTAATTCTGCCCTGCAGAGTGTGTGCAGTTTTACAGAACTGAAGAGTAGGGACACTAGGGAAGGCAAGTTTGGTGCCTTTGTGGTAGAGGTGGGTAGATGGAATTTGAGGAAGAGGATGCACCCTTATGGTTTAGATTTGTTTTAGTTACAGTGGGCAAAAAATAAGTTTAACAGATTCACAGAAGCACTTGTGTGTTAATACAGGTTGAACCTTTCTAGTCTGGGGCCCTCTCAACTGGGTGCCGAACCAGCGAATTTGCCAAACCACACAGGAGGTCAATATTGTCTAGCAGCATTACCAGAACTTCCACTGCTCATTGGGCTCTAAGAAGACAGTTGCAGTAAATTAGTGCTAAATAACAGCACAGAACACTGAGAGCCAGGACTGGTGGCTGTAAAGAAAATTTATGGGACTTAGGGAAACTTGGCCGCAACCCAGGATAAGTGGCCATCCAGCTAACTAAAATCATGCCAGATTCCAGGTGTTGCCAGATGAGAGAGTGTTGGACTAGAGAGGTTCAACCTATACATGGTATATGTATGATATCTAGATGCAGTTAATTAACTAGTGATAAATTTGCTTTAATAGCTTATACACAATCAAAATGAGTCTGAGAAAAGTGATAGTACCAATTTGATTAATTCAAGTTAAAAAAAAAGCTCATGTACGATGTAGAATATTGCATATTTCAGGATGGCATTCCCTTGTTGTCTTCATGTGTCCCCTTTCCATGGTGGTGTGCCATACCTAAGAGCAAATTAGATATACACAGAACTACTCAGATTTTACTTGTTGCATTTCATGTTCCAGCATTGATACAACATCAACCCTGAATTCTCATTAAGACAAAACAAACATCCTATTGTTTGACTCTTATTCAAAACCACTATGTGAAGAATAAAACCCTGGCCCCACTGTAATTTTTTGTTGGGGAAAAAAATCTACCACTCATGTCACTGAATCATAGAACACTAGAACTGGAAGAGACTTCAAGAGTTCATCAAGTCCAGTCCCCTGCCCTCCCGGCAGGACATCAAAGAGGCCAACGCTTCATTCTGGAGGGGGGTAGGCAAAAATATATATATCTATAAAAAAAGGTGGCCCACCAGCATTAGTCCCACCACTATATTTACCTGCACCTACACAGTTATCAGGTCATTGCAGCTCTTGTTGGTTGTGGATCACCATTCGTGGCCCAGGGAAGCAGTGGTAAGAGTTGTGGGCTGGGGTGCCGCTTCCCACCACAATTTGCAGACAGCAAGAGCTGCGATTGCCCAATACCTGTGGATGTGCAGGTAAATATAGACGTGGAGGCATGATATGGACTAAGCCTGGTGGCTTGTGTTTGCCCACCTATGATCTGGATGCTTACAACTTGGAGAAGGGATTCCAGGAATCCCTCCCCTCACAGTATGAAATGATTGTTTCATTAAAAAAAAAATCAGACCCAAGTTTGCTGCCATGAAACCCATTATACAGGCCTTCATTTTTTGCCTAAGGCTTCAAGTTCAAATTTTGCCTTTGGACACCCACATAGTTTTCTGTATTCATATCTGAATATTGGACCAAAAGCAAGTTGTGAATAAACACAAATCCTAAATAAGCACTGTGCACAGGCTCAATTCCTCCTTGCTGTGGTAAAATGCACCTACTTAGCTAGAGGGGTAGCCTTAAAATTCTGTGCACTGAAAAGCTCATGGGACTAAACCTTTCTGGAAATAAAATGTTAATAGAAACAGAAGTACTAGGTGTGTGGTTATTTCAGAGGTAAATACTTACCAGACACACGCTGAAAGTTTTACTTATACTTCTTTGACTTGATAAAGACCTGGCTTGCCTACCCAGTTTGTGCAGTATGTTAATACTTAAATGGTCCAGATAGAGTAACTCCCTTCTTATGACTTTTTGAATAGTTCTGGTAGAGAAATGAAATATGAAATGCTTCCATTGAACTATTTTTTTAATGTGAAACAGGGCACAGTATTGTGAACATTTATATTTGACTCTCATATGTATCATTTTTTATTCTCTTCATGTTTAATATCATGAGCTTCTGAACATGAATATATATCAAGATAATACCTTCATTTATTAATTATTTGGCATCACATCACACACTGCTCAGATAGTAGTTTGTTAAAAATAAATCAATATTTTGCATGTCTTGTGATGCAGAGCACCTTTTAAAATTACCTGGAAGTAAATCTTTATGAGCTGAACCTAAGCAGTAGTCCTATAAATGCTTTACGGGAGGTACTGAATGAAAAATGGGATGTGAGCATTCTGAAATATGACGATTAATTCTTAATTTGTATTTTGTATTCCCACCACCTGTCGTTGTCTGGGATAAATACCATAGGCCTTTCCTGTAAATAGGCAAGGTCACACTTTATTTCTCTTAAAAATCCCTCTGCTGCTAAATCTGATATGCAGTAGTAAATCTTTAAGATTGCCGTTTGTAACAGAAAACATGAGGTCATGTCTGTTTCCATGCCAACAGAAGTTCTTGGGAGACCATATTCAGTAAAAGGACGGAGGTGGTGACTCCTGAACAACTCCAGTGTTGTCAACGAATAGTACAGCTTTGTAAACACTGCCTGCTAGTGGCTTACAAATACTCAGCAGATTCAAGAGGCTCTCTTACTGGAATTCGCCCTGACTGGGATGATACAAGGTATATACTTTCTAAACGCTAATTATGAGACACATATTGGAGTGCATGATCAGATTTCAAATGGTATGTGTATACTTCTAGGCCAATAGTCTCAGCCTGCAGCTTGTGGGCTGCTTGTGGCCCCATAAGCACACAGATTTGGCCTGTGTGCGTTTCTCAGGATCATACAAGGGTATATATTGTCGGGATGCAGCCCATGGAACATAGAGAGAGAAATATATGCTGCTCACAATGGTGAACAGGTTGAGAACATATAGCTCTAGGTAAGGAAAAAGCAACAGAACTATTTCACTGTCTATGCAACATAAAGGACGAGCATTTCCTTCTGCTCCACTTCCTGTCATTCTGATTTTTGAAGCATGGTAGTGAACCCAACAGGAATTATCCTTCCAGGGTTAAGGGGGGGACTACTTATGCTCATTTTATTTAAAATTAACTTACTAAAATTTTGTTTGCTAAAGGCCTAAAGGGCAAGAAAGGCATTCCGTACTTTACTGAATTGAAACTTCCCCTCTTCCTTTTCTCAGCTTCCTCACAGTAATTAATTCCTGGTTTGCATTCCTAGAAGTGTCCTAACATATTATTCCACTGGCTTTACAGGCCATGGTCGGGTAAGTGCCATCTGACTTACTGTGTTACACAGTTTTGCAATGTTAACTTCTAAAAATTTGCAAAACAGCACAACATAGGTTTGTTTTTTGTTTTTTTGGGTTTTTTTAAGGCACTTACCTGATTCTCCATAGCCTGGATCATTTCTTCAGCAGACTTATAATATTGTCAGCATGCTGACTCTGAGACTACAAACAAACTATAGGAGAAAGTCAACTTAAGCTACACAACTCCAGCTATGTCAATAATGTAGCTGGAGTCTATGTACACCACTGGGGGTTGACGGGAGAAACTCTCCCATTAGCTTACCTTGCTCTTCTCATCTGAGGTGAAGTAACAGGGTCAATGGGAGAGCCACCTGTGCTCAATTTGGCAGGTCTTCACTAGAAATGCTAAATCAACCACTGGTGGCTCAACCTCAGAGCATCAGTATGGGCTGAAGTGTAGATGGAGACTTACAGAAGCATCACTAGGAGTGGTGAGTCAGTGATCTGTGACTTAATGGTGCTGAAATGCAGAATTAAAGGTAAGTGTCAGATTTACATACTGAAAGGTTCTCTGACCAATTTTGAATGTTCAGTACATAAACCTACAAATGGTTTGTTCATTTTAAAAGTCACACAGGTCTCTCAAAGGGTGGTGTTGATTTCTTAAACGAGCTACTACGATCCGTCAACAGAGGACTGTCGACAGAAGTGCAGTGTAGAAACTCCTGTCGACAGAGAGGGCTTCTGGTTGCTGGGCAACCCTCTTTGCAGAGCTGCCATTCTGCTTTCTGGCACCAGAAGGCAGTGCAGCCTGGCAGTTCTCTGTTGACAGACCAAGTTGTGTGTAGATGCAATCTGTTGATGGAGGTTCTGTCGAGATTTCCCTGTCGACAGTAACTTTGGTTGACAGATGCCCCTTGTGCAGACCTAGCCAGAGTGTCCAAGTGTCCTGCAGAAAATAAATTCGGCAGCTATGTCTATGCTAAAAGCATATGTCAGCAGAAGTTACCATCGTTAGAGAACTCGATGGAACCTCTGTCGACAGATTGCTGCTACGCACAACTTGCACTCTCAGCAAGGAACTGCCAGATTGCACTGCCTTGTGGTGACAGAAAGCGGAGTGGCAGCTCTGCAAAGAGGGCTGCATGGCATCCAGAAGCCCTCTCTGTCGACAGCAGTGTCTACACTGCACTTCTGTCAACAGCGCTCTCCAGTGTAGACACAGCCAATATGTATTATCAGTTAAACCTACTTATGACTTAATTGCTTAAGCAGTGTGTCTTTAACTAGTTATATGATTCATTAAACTTTCTGCTGTTGTCATGTGAATGTTTCAGGGGCTCTCTCATAATTTAATACCAGCTGAAAACAGAAGTTGATTGGTCACAGGAAAAGTAGAGGTAATTTAGCCAGAAAATTAATCATATGCAATATTCATAAACAAATGAGTTTATATAGTAGTGTGACAAAATCATTAAATTGATAAAGACAAAAAAGTTCAATCTTAAAGTAACTTTTACTTCCACTATTAATACTGGAGATATTGTTTCAATGAAAAAACACGTAAAAGTGTTCAGATCAGTCAGATCACTCTAGCCTATTGCATAGCTAACAAGACTGCTTTGTCTACTTTCTGTGACTCTATTGAAGTCCAATGAGAGTTTAGTTATGGGCTTTAAATGTGAGCAGAATCAGGCCCTCTATTTTAGATAGGTAGATAGCAACTGTAATACAGTAACTTTTATATTAGTAACAACAAAAAGTCCTGTGGCACCTTATAGACCAACGGATATTTTGGAGCATAAGCTTTCGTGGGCAAAGACCTGCTTCGTCAGATGCATGTGCTCCAAAATATGTTAATCTGTAAGGTGCCACAGGAGTTCCTGTTGTTTTCGGAGATACAGACTAACTTGTCTCTCTCTGACAGTTTTATGTTAGTAGCAGTATAGCTGTCAGGATAACTTTGATTAAAAACTACAACTTTATGTAGTCTACACGTATCTCAAACATATAAAATTTATATTATGGTTACACTGAGCATAAAATCCAAGCTTAAAGAAGAGGCTTCCTGTTTTCTTTATGGGAGAGAAACCTGTTTATATTTGTACAACCAACCCTAATGCGTACAAGAAAACAATGAAATTATTTCACTGAGAGAAACCACATTGCATCTGGATTTGAATTTTTAAGTATCAGGAAGATTATATAAAAAGATTTTCACTTTTTGTGAACTAACACCCATGTTGATAATCTTTTTGTTGACTATTACTCTGATATAGTATTAATAAGACTCTGTAAACTGCAGCATGTGGGAAGGGAGCAATTTAAAGCTATCCTTGGCATGCACTAGGTCTGTAAAGTGTCACTGATATTGTTCTATTGGGCTTTCTTGGGAGGTGAACTGTTTTTAGGCTACATTCATGTGCACTTTTTGGCAGCATAGTCAGATACATCTCCACTTGCAACTGGTATTACTACATTTATGGCACATTACACTAACTGTATGTTAATTCCCAGTGATACTGTTCCTGATGAAAACCAGTCATTATTTTAACTTTATGGCATAGGACAACCTCCAAAATTGTTAACCATATTTCAAAAATTATTTTGGACTATTTTTCTGGAGATTTTTTTAAACATACTTCATAGTACTGGAAGGGACTTTCAGAGGTCATTGCGTCTAGTCCTCTGCACCCTCAGCGGGACCCATCACCATCCCTGAAAGATTTATTTTTTAAATCTAACCTGCCTCAGACCCTTGAAAGGTCCCCTCAAGGACTGAACTCGCAATCCTGGGTTAACAAGACCTATGCTCTAACCACTGAAGCTTAGTTAGCAGATATTAGTGGAAGTACTGAGGTAAATTATCAAGTGTGATTTCGTCACAAGATTATTATTTTTTTTTAAATGTGTGTACTGAGATTTGAGTGTCCTGACTGGAAAAGAAATTTGGTGGTGTCTTTTTTTTGTGTTTTTTTTGAAGAGGTAAAAATGCTGTGAAAACACCACTAGACTTCTTTTGCAATCAGGACACTCAAATCGCAGTACACACACTTTTTAAAAAAAAATAAAAAAAAGCTTCTCCCCTTTTGAACACTTACAAAATCCACATTTTAAAGAAACTTGAAGGAAAGTGGTTTTCCCCAACCCTTCCGCTGGTTAGAGTCTTAAATTTTTCCAAACAAATATAGATATCACATCTCATACATCATCACAACCACTCAGATAGTCTCACTCCGAAATTCTATGAGATATTGAGCATCTCAGTACAAACAGTGGCTTAGCCTCCCCTGAGATCAGATTCTTATTTTGTAACAAATTGATTAGCCTTTGGCAATAATGGCCTACCTCAGGGTTAACACAAACCAAGCGTTTATTCTTTCTTATACAGCAGAGCCAGGTCTACACGAGAAGCCTCCGTCAACAGAAGTTACTGTCAGAAGGGATTTCCTGGCAAACCTTCTGTTGACAGATCACATCTACACCTGAAAGTGGATCAAAAGAGCTATCTGGTCTATCAACAAAGAGCAGCCAGACTGCCTGGCCCTCTCGAGGCAGAACAGCTGATCAGAAGCTCTGCACACAGGGCTGACTGGTGAACTCGAAGCCCTGACTGTTGACAAAAGGGCCCCGGAGTGTCTACACAGCTATTTTCTCAACAACACTGTTGAGGGAGGCTTTATGCCTGAACGGGGAGAGGTATAATGCTGCTGGCATATGTGCTGGGTTTTGTCGACAAACTGTTGACAAAGAGCATTTGCCAAGTAGACACACTGCATTTTTTTGTGGCAAAAGCTGCTTGTGTACATGTTGCCTGGGTATTTCCCATCAACAGTCATGACATTGCTCCTTTTCCCATGATTAGTAGGATTAATCCTCATAACTCTTTGGCCGTGGCTATACTAGCCCTGACCTTTCGAAAGCGGGATGCTAATGAGGTGCTTTCATGAATATGCAGCACCTCATTAGCATAATAGCAGCCACGCACGTTTCAAAAGTGCTGCTTTTGAAACGTATGCCACTCATGCATACAGGGGCCTTTTGACAGGACCCCAGGACTTCGAATGCCCCCTCTTCCCATTTGGTTTTGGGAAGAAGGGGCTTTTGAAATCCGGGGGGGGGTCATTTAAAAAGGCCTCTGTATACAAGAGCGGCATGCATTTCGAAAGAAGCACTTCAGAAACGCACATGGCCACCATTATGCCAATGAGGTGCTGCATATGCATGAATATGCAGCGCCTCATTAGCATCCCCCTTTTGAAATGCTGGGGCTAGTGTAGCCATGGCCTTTCAGTGCACTTGCTCAGCATTAATCAATATGATTCCCTAGAATGCTGCTACACTTTTTAAAGCAATACATTATATAATCTGTGGTGTATATAATCTGTTGTAGCATGACACATTTGTTGTTATAAAAAAATTGATTTAATGTGGATGTTTTGTATAATTTTTGGTGCTCATCTAATGACTCCTCCAATTAAGTGTAAGAACTGGTAATAAGAAACAGATTTAAAAGTAAACATTCGACAGTTGCTGATGAATGAATGTGTGTAATGTCTAAAACATATCCTATAGATAGTATTTTTTAAACAATTGAGTCACTGATTAATGATGAATTCGTAGCTTGGGTCTTTGCATTACTTGGATGCTGGTGATGGCATGTCCATATTTAAAACAACGAGGGAGAGTCTAATGGTGGGAGCAGAAAACTGGGATTCAAAATCCTTTTTTTTTTGGCTTAGCTTTGCCACTAAATTGCTTTTCACAGGTCAGTTAACCTCTTTATGGCTATGTCTGCACGAGCACAAAACTTCGAAATGGCCATGCACATAGCCATTTTGAAGAGTACTAATGAGGCGCTGAAATGCATATTCAGCACCTCATTAGCATGCCACCGGCCACGGCTCTTTGAAATTGCTGCTTTTCGCTGCCGCGTGGCTCATCCAGTGCCAACTTTGAAATCCCCTTATTCCTATCAGCAGATTTGCATGGCCATTTCGAAGTTTTGCACTAGTGTAGACATGGCCTATATCTTAGTTTTTAACTCATTTTTGATCCGGGAAAAAATAGTACAATTCTTTTTCACTTCATAGGTTAACAGATTTTTTGTTAGATGCATGTGATGACGTGGATCTTTGCCCAGGAAAGCATATCCTCCAAAAAATCTTTTAGTCTGTAAGGTGCCTTGGGACTTCTCGTTGTTTTTGTGGATACAGACTAACTCGTTTTTGTGGATACAGACTAACTCAGTACCTCTCTGATAAAACTCTATTTGATAGCCTTGGGTCAGAGGTTAGAAATAGCTTTGGAGCAGTGACTGGTATTTTTTTTCATAACGGTCTGGCAATTGCAAGGATTTAACATCTTTACCATTAAGAAATCAGCGGCAAAATATTTGACCCAAAGTAGGCTGCAGTTTTGCTATGGATATCTATAGGTTGTAATAATAATAAGTATTTATATATTAAACCATTTCCTTTGTTGTCTGAGGCAAAGACCTGCCATGCAGTCCTTCATGTGTGGAACGTACATAAAGTCTGACATACCAAGATTGTAGTGCACATGAATGACAAACTCCTTTTCCCTTGAATGCTACCTTTTCAGTTAACTTCCATTTTTTAAAACTCATTTTTAGGTGTTTACTGCCAGGACCTTCACAGTTCATCATGGAAACATCCTCCAACTGTATGTGCTCCTCGTCCGGAATGCGTCGTTCTAACATTTTGTTTACACCCAGGTATAGCCACTTGTGAAACAAAGATAAGGGTGCCACACTTGATGAATAACGGCATTCCATGTTTCCATTTTAAATTTGCAAGGGAGCTGAATATAAGCACTATTATATATTTGCTACAGTACATACAATAAAATTTAGCTCAAATCCTCATGTAAAAGCGTAACTTTTCTGGAAATGTAATAAAACTTATTAAGTTGTTTACACAAATACGTGAATGTCTAGATCTTGCTAGGTTTATAAGTAATTCCTTCTTACTAGAATGTTATTTTTGCTGCAATATGTAAAATGTATTTAATCTTGGAGATCCTATTACAGTGTTAAATTTAGGTACAATATCTTTTAACTTGAAATATATTTATTGTAAATCATACTGTTTATTCTCTCATAGATGATAAAAAGCCTGTTGTAGAATAGTAATAGTGACTAAGTATAAGTAATCTGATTATTTCTATAGCACATTTTAAAATATTGTAAAGCAAGATCTAAATGTAGACATGCTTGTATTTCTCCTATGAAATTACAAGGTATGTGTAGTAATGTCATTTTTCAGTAAGAACCCAAAGTATCTTTTAGTCTAAAAGAAGCCAATCCAGAGGGTAAATATTCAAAAATACCAGTTCTGGCAAATAGCCTCCAGTTGGATACTTGGAATAAAACAGAAGGCAATGGTTGTTGTCAAATCTTCCTTCATCCTCCTTGTGTTATGTGCCTTTCAGTTTCATTTGGGAACAAGCAGTAATCTACAACTCTTAAAAGAGGCATGCATATTTTCTTCTTATCTGCTGCACAAGTGATGAAGTAGATATTTTTCAGAATTATTGCAGTGCCACAGTATTCTCTCTAAACTGCAAAATAGTATGTCTTGGTTTGGTTTTCACTGCAGGCTGCATTATATATTGTAGAATGTACTCTTTAATGGACAGTGCTTTTTAGACTAGCTGAAACCCTATAACAACAGGTACAATTAATTAGATTTCTCTTACGCAGATTCAGCTTTGCAGGCCTGTCTGAGTGAGCCAGATCCTGAAAGCAGAGTTGATCTGAAGTATGGTCTAGAACAGGGGTGAGCAAGATATGCCCCATGGGCCAAATCCAGCCCACCAAGCCTTTTAATCTGGCCTACGGCCCACACTGCCATGACCGCAAGTCAGGTTCTTCCACCTCCTCCTGCACCCCAACTCACTGCCCCAGGTCACCACTTCCTCCTACCCCAGGTGTAACCAACCAGGCTCGGATTTCCCAGAAACGAGGCTGCACCCAGAAGGCAAGTGCTATATTTGGTTTATTGAAAGCGTGACACCCACGACAGGAGCCCCGGAAACGCCGCAGTCACCAGTGGGGGAAAACCCGATGCGTCGGAGCTTCGCTCAGGGGAGAGGCTCTGTAACAGGCCTCCTAACACTAACTAATAAAGCTTAAACTAATCTATGTAAGATTGATTAAAGTTGCCTATGCATTACTCTTACTATCTCTTGTGGCCTACTGCCAGCATAGCCTTGAAGGTTTGGCAAGCGTACTTTGTTTTGCAGCTGTTCGCCTTGGCAGGATCATTTGTTTTGCAGCTTTTCACCTTGCACAGACTGGCCTGTTTGGAATTCTCCTGAGGGTTCACAGAGGGGTCGGACTTCACTCTCGACCGTTACAATATCTTCTCGCACCCTACACTCCTCCCCGTGACCCCTTTGTGAATTCCAAGGCTAGTAGGAATCGAGTGAGGTGGTTGATGCTCTTCTGGCAACACAGCGTGCACCTGTGGAATGTTGATGCAATTAGAGACTGTCGTAGGCGGTAAAGCGGTCCGTGCCACAAAAGGAAAAGGTGGTCGGGTGGGAGCACCCGGGCAGGAAAAAGGGCACGCTAGGGTGACCCGGAGAACCATGTGGATGGACTTGCTGAAGGCAGGGGTCCCCCGTGAGGAGATCAGTGGTCTACCAACACCAGACTTGTACAGCCATTGGTTACAACTGCCACCTACCCAGCAGAGTGAGCATGAGAGTGCTTCCCAGAGGGCGGGCGAGACCCAGGCACCACAGAAAGGTATGGGACCCGGCGGGAGAACACAGCCCAGCGCCCCTGTCAACTGGACCCTTCCCCCTAGGAAGTGACGGGGAGGCGGGTCCTCTGCGATATGGGCTGTGACTGTGCTACAGGTAGCAGGGGACTGGCGCTCATTTGTCCTGTTAACCATTAAGTGGCCCCAGGGAGCTGAGGTGACCATTCTGCATGCTTCCCAGACTGCGGGTCGTGCGGTGGTCATGCAGGGCCTCAGAGGAGTGGGGACCACCGCTTATGCAGTGGAGGTCACCCTAACGCTGGGGAAAGCCTCTCCCCCGAGCGAAGCTCCGACGTGTCGGGTTTTCCCCCACTGGTGACTGCGGCGTTTCTGGGGCTCCCATCGCGGGTGTCACGCTTTCAATAAACCAAATATAGCACTCGCCTTCTGGGTGCAGCCTCGTTTCTGGGGAACCTGAGCCTGGTTGGTTACACCAGGTCAACACCCAAGCCCTCATCACCCGCCTTTCCCCTCTGCCCTGGGTCACAACTCCCTCCCAGACCTTGCACCTCCTCCCCCCAGGTCAGAATCCTCTCCTGCACCCATACCACCTCCCTGACCCTGCACCCAACTTCCCTGCCCCAGGTCACAACCCCCTCCACCTAAACTCCCCCACCCTTTCCTGCACCCCACCCCCTACCATGAGGTCCCTTCTGCACATAACCTCCATCCCAGCCTGCACATTCCTTCTATAGAAAAATGCGGCCCTTGACCACTTACCAAAATCTTGGAGTGGCCCTCCCCATCAAAACTTATTGCCCACCCCAGTCTAGAAACGTACATTTTAAAAGTCCCTCAATATCCTCATTTGTCCCATTAATCCCTCTACATCCAAGGTCCCCTACGGTGAGGGAACACGGGATGGTGGGGCTGGTGGGAAAGTGGCAGCATAGGCCACTCAGCACTGCCCTGCCCCCATCTGTTGCATGGGCTTCCCACCCTGCATCTGATCCTGTGCCTTGGTGCAGCTCTGCACCTAGCTAGGAGCCTGGCCTCCAGCCCCCAATTGTGGGCCTATTGTGGCCCTGGTTGGTCCCGCCCTTGGCTATGGCTCTAGCATGGGCCCTAGACCCACTTCCACCTGCAGCCCCAACTCGGTCTCCTTACCCCCTCTGTGTCTCCATCCCCTGCTGTGGCCCCACACCTGGCTCTGGTTCCAAGGAGGTGTGGACAGGGGAAGGCACAACCCTCAAAAGTGAGGGGGCCCTGCTATGTATGTAATCCTAAGAAGTAATTCTAAAAAATGAATCCAGTTTTCATCCAGTTAACTGCCTTGTTCCTGTTCAGTGTCAAATGCCTGTTTCCTCATTGCTGAAAATGGTCTTACAGTTCTTACCATTTTGGGTAGTTCTTCTCCAGAGACAGTGTAACAAACAGGGTTGCAGCCAACTGACCCTCATGCCAGAGCATCACATGCCTTTGCTACTCACCGACTGGGGACTTTCACATTTCACTGGTGTGGATTGAAGCCTTGGCCATAGCCTACCAAAGAGAGAATTTGACACCTATTCTTTTGCCTGTTCAAGTTCCATAAGATTTGTGAAAGCATGACTGTTCCCTAGATATGTTTTTAAAAACTGTATTGTGCTTTTATAATTTAACTCTGAGACTGATCAGAGGTATAGGCAGTCAGTTAGTCTGACAGAATCATTTCCTCTTCCATCTTAGTGCTGATTTACTCACACAGCATGTTGCCATCAGTCCACTTGATGTATGGCTGTGGGCTGTACAGTGGTGACAGCTGATAATGCAAATTACATGTGACTACCTCTAAGACCTAACACAATCTTTAAATCTGTCCCTCTGTGGAGGCCTAGCATACAATGGTTTCTGCTTTTGGCCATGGAAGAAATTTGGATCAGTGTCTAAAGGTGCTGCAAAGGGGGACTGGATTAATATTAAGGTTTTTAAAAATAGGGTGTTAAGTACAGATATGCAAACTAGGTAGAACTAGAGAAGACAAGAGTATGTGTGGGATGTACACAAATGTATCCAGTGACCAATTTATATTTGCAAAAATGATTTTAGTTTCTCGCAGTTATTTCACCTGTGTTCGTATTTCTGACGAGCCATGCTGGAATGATATTACTAGTCATTAAATTAATATTTGAAGAGAATATAATAATCCTAAACAGTGTTAATTGCTTCTGCGTGTATGGGCTGTTTACTCTCCAGTTTAAGGGGACTTTGTCAGGAGAAAGTTACAATTGAGTTCGGGATAGTAATGTAAACCAGATCACCAGCCACTGCATCAAATAAAGCTCCCAACAGCAGCAAAATTTCCTTTATTCAAGGATAGGCTTGGTAGTCAAAACCAATACAGTTTAACATTAATCAAACAACTGAACCACATCATTATGTTTAGCCCATTTCTAAGGCCTTGCCTAGGGCTTGCTGCCAGCTTGATGAACTGGAAGTTAATTTTCCAGGGTTTGGACCTGCTAAATTGAACACTGAGGACACCCATCAGCCCCAGTTCTCCTTGCAGGTTTCTGTCATCAATCTCCTGCTCTGGGGATGATGAAGAAATTCAACCTAAGATATGTTGACTCCAGCTACGCTATTCGTATAGCTGGAGTTTTGTATCTCAGGTCGACTTTCTCCCCTACTGTTGACCTGGACTAAGTACTTTCCGTGACCCAGAGTCTCTTGCAGGTCTCTGTAATTGAGCTGCTTTTTGGACTTCTATCGGAGCATGAGGCGTTCTGCAGGTTGTTGCCCAATTCCAGACCTCAAACCCATCATCTGGAAGGCTGCTAATTAACTATAAATGGAGCTAAGTCTATCCCCCTTAAAGACTGTCCCAATCTGTGAGCAGGCCCACAACTACATTTCCAACTTGTGTAAGAGGAGCAACGTGGTTGTAAGTGTACTAGAGCCAGGCAGTTATGCATACAGCAAATGAGTAAAGTAACACTACAGGTTGCACCTCACTTGTCCAGCATCCTTGGGACCTGATCCATCCAGGGCAAGGGATTTGCTGGCCGAAGGGAGGTCCCTTGCCTCGGTCCCTGACTTCCAGCCCTAGTGCCTGCCCCCCCGCCTCCTCCTGGGCTGATGCCAGCAGCCCTGACCCTGCACAGCCATGGCTCCAGCCACCACTGGGCTACTGCCACAGGGACAGTGGGCTGCGGAACCAGCACAGGCAGCCGGGCAGCCAGCTCCAGCCCTGGCTGGGAAGCCACCACCAAGTATGCGAGCTCCTGGCCTCCCCTGCACAGGGCCACCAGCCACCTTGTCACTGGGTTCTTGTCCACCCTTCTTATAGCAGTTTCTCAGTTGGGCTTTCTGATCCAGTAACAGCTGTAGTCCTGCTGGACGACAGATGTTGCTGGATGAGAAAATTCCAGTTTTGAGAGGTGCTACTTGTAGCTGTGTATAACCTTCTCTATGTTATCAAGAAGAAAATGCCAAATGGTATAAAACTATGATTTTGCAGAGCTTTAGCATATGAATTCTATGTATTTTAAATTAACACAATGTTGCCAAACCTGTGGGATGAATCTCCACTATAGCCCTTAGGGAGGCTTGGGAAGAAAACCTTTGAAGATCAGGAAAACTGCATTAGCCAGGATGCATTCTGACCACCATTGCAGCTCTGAAAGGATAATGAACAGCAGCAGCCCCCATTATCCTTCTACGAAGTAAAAGTACTCTTTTTGCTCAGGTAACTGTGTGAGAGGGTTTACAGGGTAAAATACAATAATCATCACAAATAAACTGCAACTCTCATTTTTTTGAGAGTCCCGGAGACAGCAATCTTGCTGAAACAATAAATCCTAAATTGAGAGACAGACTAAGACTGCTGCTTTAGTAATTTTACAAATCTTGAAAACTGCTGATATTTAGACAAAAATATTACGTTTGCATGAGACTTCTGATCATCAATAAATTATTAAAGGCAAGAGCACCCCATGAAAACTTTCTTAAAAAAATTTTATTTTCAGACCAACCTCCCTCCCGCCTCCCCCCAAGAAAACAATCCCACAAACAGCAACATATACAGCAAAACCAAAATGAAGTAATTTAATCAGGTATCATCACAATGAAGAAGTAACATCGTATCTAGTTTTAATAACAGAAAATATATACCATCAGGGTATGACATCAAACAAGTGTCTGATGCTTATGGCACACCAGCGAGTTGTTCCACAGAGCATACTTTAAGAAACACTGTTCAAGACCATCACAGTCATGTAGGCTCCCCAGCTTATTTGTAGAACTGTTCCTGGAAATAGCTTCCAAATATTAAAACTAATTTAGAAACTGGTTTGCAGTTTCTTATTCTGTGTAATAGTGTAAAATTGACTGCACTTAAAGGCAGGAGTGAGACCTCTACTACCACTTGAGAAATACCAATTACAAACAACTTTAAAAGATTTCACACTTTATTTGTGATGACAGGCAATTTTTACCTTGTGAACATTTAGCCTGATGATACTTGCTCTTAGAGCCTTTACAGGGAGAAAATTCCCTTTGACGTCTGTGGGTGTTTTTTTTGTCTAAGGATTGCAGAATTGGCTTCCAGGAGTGAGAAAAACAGGTGCGGGTTTTATTAGTGGAAAAGCTGCCAGTGCAAATATGTTAATAGTTGGTGTGTTCTAACTAAAGTACTAGCCCCAGTAACTCCCCCTCAGCCCCACAAAGAAAGGATAGTATAAAACTGCCCCTGTAAGTCTTTTTAACAAGCTCAGAAGTCCAAATATGAAGGCAGAACAACACAGAAGGAACTATATTTTAAAACATTATTTTGTCTAGCTAACGTAATAAAGAATCTAATAACGATAGCCGCTTAGTGGACTTTGGTCTGTGTGGAAATGAATTTCTTGTCTTCATTATAGAAAAAAAATCAGTCTGTGCTATGCCAGCTACTTTTCTGTGTAGGAAAATGTGCTGCTAAAATCTGATGAAGAAGTCACACTGAATGCTTTCTTAGTCAGGACAAGGACTTCTATCATAAGTTTTTGTTTTTGAATAATAACAGAGAGAGTATATATTTTATCTCTTTCCATTCCTTCTAGATGTAAAGATTGAACTGTATTGGAGTTGTAGAACATCTAATTTAGGTGTTAGCAAATATGAATGTTTGCTACTGTATTGTGCAAAGAGAGCCAACTTGGAGCTCTTGTATTGATTTCCATTTTCAGATAAAGTTAAGAGCTTTATTAACTCAACTATGTGTCACTCTTCTGACTTCCTTCCATTTTTACTGCATTTTGTTCCTGCATTCATTGTCTAAGTTCTTTGTTCTGTAGGACATCACCTTCGGGCAGAGGGCCAATATGAAGTCTCTAGACCATTTAATTTCCTCACTGATTTCCTCAAATAGTGCCTTTCGTGGGATGTAAGTGGAGCACAGGCTTATGCTAATCCTTAGCTCACGTGTGAATTTCAATGTAGGTCAAGTGTAAGGCCTAGCTAAATTTAGAGAGTGTTCCCTCAAAGATAAAGAATTTGATCCTTCTGGAGCGAAAGGCAAAGAGGTGCTGAGTTCCTACAATGCTCATTGATGCCAGTGGAAGTTACAAGTACTCAGCACCTCCACAGACATAGCTTATTGAGTTCAGTGGTAATTTTGCCACTTAGGTCAGTGGGAGCAGGAACAGGCTGTAAGTGTGAGGATGTCTATCTGGAACTCCTTTTTTCTCCTCCACTGTTCCTGCTTTCAGAAGAAAAGACAATGGTGTGTGCTGAAGAGAAACCTAGAAATATTTTAGTGAATGCTGCTGATGTATGTATTCATAGTTAGTAAAATTTTCTGATAGAACAAACCAAGAAGGGTGTCCAGGTTCTGTTTAGCACCTTGTTACATGAGTACTAGCACTGTGGAGACTAAACAGTATCCTGATCAATTATTCGGAAAATGGCACTTAGTTTGTGCTTATAAAATTTGCAAAGGCACCAAACAGGGAAGGGTTGCTATTGTTTGGGAAGATGGATTAGAATTCAAAACAACCTTGCCAAATTAGAGAACTGGTCTGAAATCAACAAGATGAAATTCAGTAAAGACAAGTGGAAAATACTTCACTTTGGAAAATCAGGTGCACAACTACGAAATAGAGAATAACTGGCTAGGCGGAAGTACTGCTGAAAAGGATCTGGGGGTTGTAGTGGATCTCAAATTGAATATGAACCAGCAATGTGAAGCAGGTGCAAAAAAGGACAGTATTCTGTGATATCTTTAGTTTTGAGAAAAGAAGATTGAGGGGGACCTGATAAATCTTCATATGTGTTAAAGAGAATGGGGCTCAATTGTTCTCCATTTCCCATGGAAGAAGGATGAGAAGGAATAAGTGAAAAAGTAAGCTGCAGCAAGGGAGATATAGGTTAGAGATCAGGAAGAACTTTCTAAATGAAAATGTAGTAAAGTTCTGCAATAGACTTCCAAATGAGATTGTGGTTTCCCATCACTGAAGGATTTTAAGAACTGTTCAGACAAACATCTGTCAGGGATGTGCATGTTTACTTGGTCCTGTCTCAGCATAGAGGCCAACATTTGATGACCTCTTAAGGTCCCGTCCAAGTATATGTTTCTATGAGTCTGTGGATTCCTATTGTACTGAGCAAAAGTCAACTCCATCTTTTAGACTGTAAGCTCTTTGGAAGGGATTGTCATTTTCTATTTTTGATAAGTGACGCAATGGAACCTCCCCTTGTTTGAGTCTGTAAGTCCTCAAGCAGGTGTCACAATACAAATGATTAACAGTTGCAGCTAGGTTGCATAGCTCTTTTAACACTCCCTGATTATTTCAAATGGGTTTGCAGCTGTGTGGCGCAAAAAGAGGACATACTCTTGAGGAAAATGGGCCCTGATAGATCCCAGAGCAATTACCTTGCATTCTATAGCAGCTCAAATGGCTACCCGGCAGTCTTAGTCACCCAAAAACACTTACCCCAGCCAAGACTAGACTAACAGCCACTGTTATGAAAAAGTAGAGACATGTAATTGCAGTGGATGAGAGGCTGGCTATGAGTCAACAGTGTGGCCTTGTAACCAAGAAGGCTAACAGTATATCGGGGTGCCTTAGGAAAAGCATTTCCAGCACATCTAGAGAAGTTACTATTCCCCTCTATTAAGCACTGATGAGGCCACATCTGGAGTATTGCGTCTAGTTCTGGGCCCCCCAGTACAGAAAGGATGTGGATGCATCGAAGTGGGTTCAGTGGAGGGCAATGAAAATGATTAGGGGGCTGGAGCACATGACCTGTGAGGAGAGGTTGGGGAATTAGGGCTTATTTAGTTTGCAGAAGAGAAATCTGGGAGGCGATTTGATAGCAGCTTTCAACTTCCTGAAGAGATGCTCTAAAGAGGATGGAAAGAGGCTGTTCTCAGTAGTGACAGACGGCAGAACAAGGAGCAATGGTCTAAAGTTACAGAGGGAGAGGTATAGGTTGGATATTAGCAAAAAAACTATTTCACCAGGAGGGTGGTGAAACACTGGAATGCTTTACTTAGAGAAGTGGTGGAATTTCCATCCGTTAAGTCCCGGATTGACATAGTCCTATCTGAGATGATTTAGTTAGGGTTGATCCTGCTTTAGGCAGGAGGCTGGGCTTGATGACCTCCTAAGGTCCCTTCCAGTCATAGAATTCTATAATTGTATGATAATTGAGTGACACACACTTGCCTTCTCCTCTGAGCACTGTTATTGTAGTAGAAACATCAAAGGATTAATGGGACTGCCAGATTTGGAGACTGTTGCCAAGTATGATTTTGTATAACTCACAACTGCAGATTTTTGTTATGTCAGGTATAGTAGCAGCATGCACATTGATGCTGCTGGTAGACCCTGACTTCAGTGAAAGCTGAGGGTGAACAGCACCTCCTAGGATCAAGCTCTTAAGTGGATAAGAGTTGGCTGGTGTTCCAGGTTGATCTCCTTGGATCTGTGCATAGCACTTTCACTTAAGTCTCTTCTTGTTCTGGGCACATGTACTCTCCTGGGTGAAAGTTCCCTTGAAGGGAATGGAAGACTGTATTTCCTAAAGCTCTATTTCCCTAGATAATGCAACACAGGAGGGGACTAAGACCAACAAAACTAGGATCACCTAGTAGTGGACAGTGATTTTCTTCTATCTCCATCTGCCCTCTGGCTGAGGCTGTATGTACAAGACTAGTTGTTTTTGAAATAGTTTATGCAATTTATGCTCAGCAGATTGTGTAAATTATGTCAAAATTTGTCATTCTGAACTTGGCGTGGTCCAGGTGGCACTGAAATTCAGAATAAGCAGCTATTCTGAAAGTTCTTTTATCCCTCGTATGACGTGGGACACCGGAACCGGAATACTGTGCTCAAAATGGCAGCGCTATTTTGAGCACGGGGAGCAGGTGCGGCATTGCTATTTCGGGACACATTTGTATCCCAAATAGCAATTGCCATGTAGACATAGCCTTGATGAGCTCTGATCTTTCTTTCATTTAGTAAGGTAGCTTCTGACTGGCATACTGCAGAGCAGGATGACCACTTCCTTGTGAACTGGAGTAAATTTTTGTCCCACTCTAATATAGGGTGGGCCTCTTCCTTTCTACTCTCCTCTCTCAGAGTGTCAGATAACCTTCAGCTTTACTGACACAACAGAATATAGGGGAGTGGGACAAACACCCCATGGTTTAAGGTCAGACAGATTTTACCAGTTGCTGCTGTTTTTACTGCAGTAAACCAAAGACACTCCAGGCCAGTTTGGGAGTAGATCTGAAAACTAAGATGATCTGATAGGTGTAGCAACTGTTTTGTACAAGTGTTGATATTCTAAGCCTGTTTGAACATTCTCCTGCTCTTATTTTGTTGTCTGTTTCATTTGTGGCAAGGTCAGCAGCAGAGATATCATCAAGACAATGTACTTGGGTAAGAGACAACATGAACAAAATAAAGCCTTCCTGTGGTATGTGCTAAATGGGCAGTAGAATAGAAACCCACATGTTGTCAGCAGGCCTCCCAGCACACCCTAGTATCTTGCTGTTGTCACCCCCATATCCTCGTCTCATCTTGAAAGCACAACCTTGTAAAATCAAATACATGGACCCAAATGTCTTGGCACCTCTTTACTTCCAATCTTCTCTTCCCTATTAACACCAATGCCCCCACACCTGCCAATGACAAGCAACCATTCCTTTCACTCCACAGGTTTTGGAACCAGTTGTCTTTTCTCTGTAGAAGCTAGAGCCAGTCCGAATCATAACAATGTATTTCTGAAAACAACAATGTAAGAACTAATATTCCTTATACCTACTAGCTTATAAGTATGACACAGGAAAGCAAAAATGTCACTGAACTTTCTTTTGGAAGCACCAGTTATCTTCAAGACCTTCTTTTTCAGCCTTGTCAATGCATGCAAACAACAAATGTTATATATTCTGTAACCTCCAAATAATAGGTGGATTGATACAATTATGGGGTTTGAGGATAAGGATGACAATAATAATGAATTTGCTAACATGATTCAGACTAGCCTCATGTGCTTTCCTATCTGTCTTTGAACACAAATGATGTTGCAAAGAAAATGCTTGAAATGTCAACATAATATGCAATTAACAGTTTTGTCATGCCCCTACATGTGTGTAGGAAGCTTATTTCAGTTACTCAAATATGTATAATAATAATAATAAAAAAACTGTCCAGCATACGAAGGCTGAAGTATGTTGTGAAATGGCTATTTTTGCTTTACAAACACTCACATTGTTTTAGCAGTAAAAAAATCTTAGCTCCCAATTAAGCTTTCAGAATGATGAGATATATTTCACAGTAATTGTTGTCTTCTGCACTGACTTCAACAGCACTACAGGGATAACTTTGCCAGCTATTAAAGTCAAGTCAAGTAAATAAAATCTGTATACATTTTTGTTTTAGTTGGCTGTAATATAGCCTGCTCTAAAATTCTAAAAGGAAAGTTGTATATCTTTTTTTTTTTGATCAAGTGTTCAGTGTTAAGATTGCTAATGCTGTGTCAGCATCTCTGTTTCACAGGAGTTTATAACTTACTTGGAATGCAATTTAGCACACAAAATCTCAGCTGGAAGTACAATACCTTTACTATGGTCATTTAAACAACAATAAATTTGGCCATTTTTAAGTTACGCCGCTGTGGTTTTCCTTCTTTCAGACGCAAAACAAAACTGTTAATTTTTGTCTATGTGTGTCTTTCAAAAGTAACTGATTTCCTTATATATTAATTGGCATAGCACTTGCTTTTTTAATATTGTCCAGGTGTTAACCAGGCCTCATCTTGCTGTCTCCATGCAGCTGTATTCGCATTAGCTTCAATCCATAGAGTTATTCCTGTGTGTGATAGGGATTTCACATGAAGGACATTTTCATTTTGAAAACGGGCTACTGTACAACCACTGCTTTATGTATGGATTCTTGCTATGCATGTTCATGATGCACTTTTATATGGCAAATGGTAATAACTCCTTGGTGGCCCCTCTGACAAGAAATATGGTTTCTGTCTGTCTTGTCAACACTTCCTTTAGACTTTTTTTTTCTTCATTTTTTCCCATCCTTTTTTATGATGAAAGATAAATGAGGCACAAACAAATCTCCTAAAATACTGCCGAAGATTGTCAGTTTAAGCCCAATGTGGAACATTCCGATATCTATTGAGCTGTGACATTGTTGTTCATTAATTTGCTGTCCTATGCCTTGGTATTGTAAAACATGGTTTAAATGGGTTCCACTAGGGGTGCGATTGCCTAGTGGCTAGGTCCCTGCCGTGCCTAGGCACCTGAGGTGTAGGACTTCAGCCCACTCACTAGCAGCTATAGCATCAGTTTGGGGAGTGACTCCGAGAGTTTAGTTTTTTCCCCTCCTTAGGGGGAAAGTTATCTAGGATTCTCCCCCTTTTAGCCTAGGGGAAGGATTTTGGAGGCTGTATCCTCCAGCGGCTGACCCAGGAGCAGCTCTAGCTCAGGCCCTGTGGGTGTCAGAGTCAGCTGCTGCTTTTTGGTAGTCAGCCCTGAACTGAGCTAGTTTCCTTCCTTTTATCCTGCCTCCAGGCCTGACACTGGTGGCAGGTGAAATGGGGTGGGGCTAATTGGGCAAACAGGCTGGCTATGTCTACGCTGCAGAGATCTTTCGAAAGAAGCTCTTCCAGAAGATCCTCTCTTCTAAAAGAACCTCTTTCGAAAGAGTCCATCCACATACAAAAAAGCAGATCAAAAGAGCAATCTGCTCGTTCAAATGAGAGTGTCCACACAGCCCCCACTCTTTCGAAAGAACAGGCCAGGGGTCGAAAAACCAGGGGACAGGAGGACTGCTCTTTTGGGAAAAAAAAAAAAAAAAAAACTTTCAAAAGGGGGCGTTCTTCCTGAAACAGAGAAGGAAGAGCGAGTTTGAAAGGAGCGCCACATTCTTTCAACTAACTTCTGAACGAGTGCTTTTTGTGTGTAGACGCTCTGCTGGATCTTTCGAAAGAGCCGCCTCCTTCTGAAAAATCCTTTGAAAGAACCTGCTAGTGTAGACACAGCCGCTCTATTTAGCCCCTGCACTGCTAGGCTTTCCTCTCACTCCCTTACCCATGGCAATTACACTAATGACAATTGTGATATAACACATAAGGACAGAGATGGCAGGTAGCAGAAAGGTCCCAGACCACTTTATGATTCCAGGTTATACCCCCTAAACTACCTGAAAACCCTAAGTCCAGATCACAAAGCATTGGTGTACTATGCTTGCTGTTCATATCTTACAGACTTAAGTGCATGAATTGAGTCAGTTAGTTCTATGGTGATCATTGTGGCCATAAAACTGGGAGCTAATTCAGAAAAATCATCACCCGTCGGGATGTTAATTTACTATCTGCCCCAGTGCCTCCGTCAGAAGAAAACGAAAGGTAGGGACATAGGAGTGTGCCCCTCTCGAGCCGTGGAAGCCAAGTCAAAAGGCACAGCCCAGAAATGGGATTTCCGAAAGCTTTCTGGCATATGGCCTGCAGCTTAACTGAGGCTGGCTTGTGAACACCCCCCCGCCTCATTCACAACTGTGCAGGCCACCTAACCGCCAGCTGATAGTTGAGTAATGTCCTTGTGGCAGCGGATCCGACAGACTTGCCAGGTCCCTGGGGAAGGTGAGTAGGGGGGCCTGGCTCAATGCTCACAGAAGAAGTGTGGCAGGGCTGGGCAGCCAGCCCTCGGGGCCAACCAGACTGCACTGGCATTCCCCCCAGTCAGCATTTAGCACTGCCTGGAGTGTGCTGCGCAACAGTCCGGCAGCATTTTAAAAGGGCCTGGCGCTCCAGGTACTACTGTAATAGCAGCCACCCCTGGAGCCCTGGACCCTTTTGAATTGCCAGGCGCGGGGGCAGTTTTCTCTGTCCTCCCTGTCGTCAGGCCTGCGTTGGGGCAGTTACAGCTGTTACTTAGTAGAAAGGTAATAATAGGAAAGTATTTAACCTATTTTAGATCCTTTTAGGCAATGTGGGAAGGAGGGAAGAAAATAGGCAGCATCATCTGATCAGCCAAATCTCTGCGAAGAAGTTTGGGACCCACTGGTGTAGAGGAGGCCTCAGATAAAGAACTATTCAGCACGCCTGAGCCCTGTGGGGCTCTTGTTCCTCATACTGAAACATAAATGAACAACCTCCTGTTAAACTATCACAGTGTGATATCACTTTCTGAAAAGCCTTGGGAGTCTGTGAAAGCTATAGGTAGTTAAGCTGCTGAAAAGGCTGGTTTCAGCAGCAGGTGCGAATGGGTTTAAGGCTTCAATATAAAGCTGGCAGGTTGTGATGAAAGCTGTCATGATGGATTCTGGAAGAAAAAAAAACATATGTCTTGAATCAAGTTTAGTCAGGCTCTGCTGGGTTGTAATATTGCTGAGGCTGAGCAGTTGCTAATATTAGGATAAGATGACTTTAAAGGGGTCAAGGGCTGAAACAAAATGCATTTCATGTGCAATAGGCTGGTAGCAGGGAAATGCTAATATTGCTTCTCTAGTGTTGTTGGTATGCCAAGCTTTGAGAGAGTGCAGAAGCATGAAAGCTTGAGAGCCAGTTGCTGTCTGGTCCTGGGAGAGTGCCTAAAGGGAGGGGAGGGCCAGCTGTAGCCTCCTGCTCTGGGTACAATGGCAGCACAAGGAGTGGTGATTTCTGAAGATATGACCTGTCTCTGTACTGCCCTGGCACAGGGATGCCACATCCTGTGTTCTTTCAAGGACTGTGTAGCGTGGCTTGCCGAAGTTTCTAGTGGGTACTACAGGCTGTGATACTGATGACAATACCACCACAGTCCTCTGTGTCTCTTTCCTCAATGCCTTTCTCCAGTCACACAATCTCCAGTTCAGTGTCTATGGCTCCTTCCTTAGTCAAGCAGGCTATTCTCCAACACACCTTCTGTCTGCATCCTGACACCTTGGCCTTTCAGTGGTCACTCTCAGCTAAGTAGCCCATTTCCATCAAAATATGTGTATTTGACTGTTCCTTCAACCTCTATTTCACAAGTGAATACAGTTTCACATCAATGTACTTGTGCCACTCGGACTTGCCTTCATTGTGATCATCTTGTTCATTCTCATCTGTGTTCCCTTTCCAGTTATTGGGCTCTGGACCACTCTCTGCTCCTTCCGTCCAGGTGCTTTGCTCAGGCTACCCTGCTCTACTGATTACGCTTCCACCTGAACTGCTTCTCAATCAATGGTTTAACTTCTTCTAATCATAAGGCCCTGATCCAATACCATTACTATTCCAGTCAGTGGCAAAGTTTCTATGGGTGTATGTGCTCGAGTATCTCTGGCCTATGTGGCTCCCTGTAGGAGGACCCCGCCATCCTACTATATCCTACCCCAGCAAAGGAACAGTGAAGGTGGATCCTTCAGTCCTCTCCAGAGAAGCGTCACAGAAACAGGCAGTTCAGGGCCCAGCAGACTCAGATAAAAGGAGCTGCAGGGCCTTAGCAGGTCAGTTCCTGGGTTGGATTAGATGAGCAAGGGAGGATGCTCCTCCCTGACCAAAGGAGCTCAAAGGATAATGGTGGACTTGTTCTGGCTACATTTGCTAAAACTGGGGGAGAGAGGACTTGAGAATTTTAACCTTGAGGTAAGGGATGAAGACAAAGGGGCCAGGAAGGAAGAAGATCAGGGAACTAGCAACAGCAAAGGTGAGTGATATATGGGTGCTGCTTTTATACAATTCCTGGGTTGGAAACCAGAGGAAGGAGTAGGCCCAGGCTTCCCCCCGGCTAAGTGGCATGAACCCTGAGAAGGGGACAAGCAAAGGATTAAGAGAAGGAGCTGACAGCCCTGGAGAGGGCAGATGGTTTTGTTGGACTTATTGTCCAGAATGGGTCCGTTTTGATCATTTTGTGTGCTCCAGCTGGCGTGCTGAGGCACCGAAGATCCACTGTGTAAGGTCAACAATCTACAGGGGGCAGCAGGAGCAGGAAAAGGATTGTGGTGTCCCAAGCAACAGCAAAAGGGATTCCTGTCCCCTGTGCATATGATTAAGTTTCAAAAGCAAAACTCCTCTTATTCTTGCTTTTCACTAGTGACTGGTTGCTCACATCTCACCACCATCAAGCTCTCTGTTTCCGTCCCCTTTGTTAGTGAAAAGTTTGTTTGTGAAATGGCTTTTCCTCAGGCTGAGGCATAGCAAAGCCTGACTCTCAGAGGTGCTTCATACCCACAGACTTCACTGATGTCAGTATTTCTGAAAATAGTCCACATTCATTTGAAGAACTGTCCACTGACTAACTGTCTTAGGGCTTGATCTTGTAACACACTCACTAGAGCTACATCTACACGGGGATGCTACATTGAAATAGCTTATTTCGATGTAGCGAAATTGAAATAAGCTATTTCGATGAATAGTATCTACACATCCTCCAGGGCTGGTGCCGTTGACGTTGAACAGCACTACATTGAAGTAGGCGCTGCAGGGGAGCGTCTACACACCAAAGCGGCCCAAATCAAAATAAGGGTGCCAGGAACAGCTGCAGACAGGGTCACAGGGCGGACTAGCACTTCTGGGGCAACAGCAAGCCGCTCCCTTAAAGGGCCCCTCCCAGACACACTCAGCCTGCACAGCACACGGTCTGCAGAGCCACAAGCACACACACCCCGTGGAAGCAGCATGGACCCCCAGCAGCAGCAGCAGCAGCAGCCAGAGGCCCCCACACCCACCCCTGGAGGAGCAGTGGTTGTCCTGCTCAGTGCCATGCAGGAGGCAGCTGACCATCTTTTATTTGAGGAAGATGAGCTGTCCTCAGGGGATGAGGAAGCAGCCCCAGACCTTGCTGCCCTCCCAGCCCCACCGCTGCAAACGCCGCTGGCTGTGGAGATACCCCATGAGCACAGACTGGTGGGAGCGGCTGGTGCTTGGTGAGTGGGACAATGACCGCTGGCTCCGGAAATTCAGAATGAGCTGGCAGACATTCCTGGAGCTCTGCCAGTAGCTCACCCCTGCCTTACGGCACCAGGACACCCCCATGCGACGTGCTCTCACCGTAGAGAAACGGGTCGGCATCGCTGCCTGGAAGCTGGCCACTCCAGACAGCTACCGATCCGTAGGGCAGCAGTTCGGTGTGGGCAAGGCCACTGTCAGGGTAGTCCTCATGGAGGTAAGAGGACCCATGTCGCGGTTGTCCTCATGGAGGTGGGGGAGCCCGAGGGGAGCCTGGAGGGGGAGAAGCCCTGGGGGGAGGGCCCGACACACCCTGCACACCCCTCACCGGTGCTCTCTCATGTCCTTCACCTGCAGGTCGTCCACGCAATCAATGACCTGCTCCTCCACAGGCTCATGCGGCTTGCGGACCCAGCTGCTGCCATCGCAGGATTTGCCAGCCTGGGCTTCCCAAATTGCTTTGGGGCTCTGGATGGGACCCATATCCCCATCTGTGCCCCGGAGCACAGCAGAGGATGCTTCCTCAATAGGAAGGGATACCATTCTGTGGTCCTCCAGGCCTTGGTGGACAGCCGGGGCTGCCTCTTGGACATTTATGTTGGCTGGCCAGGCAGCACCCAGGATGCCCGAGTGTTCAGAAATTCGGGCCTGTGCTGCCGGCTGGAGGCAGGGACCTACATCCCCCAGCGGGAGATCTCTGTGGGGGACACCACCATGCCCCTCTGCGTCGTCGCAGACGCAGCGTACCCCCTCTGGCCCTGGCTCATGCACCCTTACATGGGCCATGTCACAGCCAGCCAGGAGAGGTTCAACATGCGCTTGAACCACGCGCACCAGGTCGTCGAGCGCACTTTCGGCCTCCTCAAAGGGCACTGGAGGTGTCTTCTCACCTGCCTGGATGCAGGCCTCACCAACATCCCCCAGGTTGTGGGCACGTGCAAGGGAGAGGCCTTCTTCCAGGGCTGGGCTGTGGAGGCTGGCAGGTCCGACGTCCAGCCCCCGGCTGCCCCCAGTCGCCAGGTCAACCCTGAGGGGATCCGGGTCCGAGAGGCCCTGCGGGCCCATTTTGACCAGGCTGTGGGGTGAACGCTGGCAGGGCCAGCTGCGGGTGAGCCACCCACTGCACCCCACCATCCTCCACAACACTCCCTGCCCCCACGCCCACACCGCAGAGAACCCGAGAGCACCCCCCCCGCCACACTTCTGTACAATAAAAAAATGGAATTTTTTTAAGCCATACCCTGCAAACCTAGTGTTATTAATAATATGAAAACAGGAGAATAAGGGGAGAACTATGTACATGGGGGGGCAGTTACAAAACAGGGGTAGAACAAAAACTATTTACACCAACATGGGGGGAATGAGTCCAAAGGAGAGGGCCTTTGGGGGCAATGTCCTCGGCCACGCACCCCTATTGTCCTGCTCCTGGTGTTGGGGGGTGCAACCCACGTCTCAGCCAGATGCCTGGTCGAGGCTGCGTGGGGGCCGGAAGAACCGGCAGATACGGCCAGGCGGTGTCTGAAGGCCCATGGTCCCCCTCGGTGGCAGGCCCCAGGACGGCCAATGGTGGAGGGATGGCGGGCAGAGTGGTGGGCGGGGCCAAGTGCCGCGCAATGTCCTGGAACGTGCGCATGAAGGCCCCCCAAGCCTCCTGGCACCAGGCCAGTGCTCGCTTCTGGAGGTGGAGCTGCCGCTCCTCCACCTGCAGGCGCTGCTCAGACACCTCCAGCTGATGCCGGAGGGTGGAGAGCATCTGGGGGTCCGTGGACGCCCACAGATGGCCCCGCAGCTGTTGGGCTCGTCCTGGGGCCGGTCTGTGCTCTGCCGAGGGCCTGGCCTGGTGGGATGGCTCCGGTGGGCTCTCCGGGACGACAGACGCCACGCCAGTGCTCTCCGGGCCCTCTGATGGTGCAGCTGTGGAACAGAGGGGGGGAAGAAGTGGAGACAGCCGTTAGTCTGGGCCCTGACCCGTGGCCCTTGTCCCCCCACCCCTCTGCTGCTGGTTCCCTATCCCCATCCCCCGGAGATGCTGCTGCTGCTGCTGATGGGTGTCCAACCCTGCCCTCCCGGGGGACCCTAGGTTCCGCTCCCCCCATCCCCAGGGATGGGGCATGGCGCTGTCCTGCTGGGGGACAGGGGCTGATGCACTCTTCTGAGGGACATGCCACTGTTGTCCTCGGGGCCATGGTCATCTGGGTGTGTGGAGGGCCCTGGTCATGTCTCTTGTCCCCGCCCCTTAACCCCGGGGGTGTGCACCAGGGGGGTACATACCTGACGCTCCACTCCCACAGTCGGGGGACAGCCATTGGGTGGACGCCCTGCTGGAGCTGCAGGAGGGAAGGGTGATCAGGAGCCCCCTGTCGCTGGAGGCCCCCTCCTCCTCCTCCGCTGGTGTCCCAGGGGTGGGCTCCTGGGGGGGGGGGCCCTGGGGTGCAGGGCTGGTCTCTGGGGCAGACTCCATCTCCGGGGCCTGCTGGGGCTTGTCGGCTGATGTGTCAAGGGTGGCCAGGGGGGAGGAGGTGTACCGGGGGCCCAGGATTTCCCTGAGCTCCCTGTAAAAGGGGCAAGTGGTGGGGGCAGCCCCAGATTGGCTGGCTGTGTCCCGGACCCAGGCGTAACCCTGCCGCAGCTCCTTCACCTTACTCCTGATGTGGTCAGGAGTGCAGGCAGGGTGACCCCAGGCAGCCAGGCCCTCGGCCAGCCGAGCAAACACATCCTCGTTCCGCCTCTTGCTCCCCATTACCTGGAGCACCTCCTCCTCACCCCAGAGCCCCAGTAGGTCCTGGGTCTCAGTCTCCATCCAGGAGGGGCCCCACTGCCTCTTCCCCCTCTGGCTGTCAGGCTGGGAGCCCTGGGTCCTCTTGTGGGGGGGTGCCCTGTGGGTACTTGGGGGGCTGGCTGGCTGCCATGGGGTGCAGGATGATGTCTTGGGGCTGTGGAGAGACGTGCAGGCCAGGCACGTGGCTGTGCTGGTGCCTGCACGAGCTCTCAGCTTCCTGCACAGGAAATAAAGGGTCGGGGAGTTTTAAGGGGCTGCTGCATGCAACGACCATAGACTTCAGGGGCTGGAGAGAGCGTCTCTCAACCCCTCAGCTGATGGCCACCATGGAGGACCCCGCTATTTCGATGTTGCAGGACACGGATCGTCTACACGTACCCTACTTCGACGTTCAACGTTGAAGTAGGGCGCTATTCCCATCTCCTGATGAGGATAGTGACTTCGACATCTCGCCGCCTTACGTCGATTTCAACTTTGAAATAGCACTCGCCGCATGTAGACGTGGCGGGCGCTATTTCGAAGTTGGCACAGCTACTTCGAAATAGCCGGCTAGTGTAGACGCGGCTTAGATGTAATGCTTACTTGCATAAGTAGCCCCTCTGACTCCAAGACACTATGGCTGTGTCTACACCACAAAAATAACTTTGAAGTTGCTTTGAAGGTGAAGTAGCAGACTTCAAAGCTGAGCATCAACACACACCCTACTTTGAATTAGGGCACTACTCCATTCCTAGGAAATGGAATAAGGACTTGGAAGTTAGGCTCCCTACTTCCAAGTTAACTTCAAAGTAAGGGAAAACATGTAGCCTCTGCGGGCTACTTTGAAGTAGCTCCTAACTTCAAAGATAACTTTGAAGTTAGTTCCTAGTGTAAATGCACCCCACATTTAGTAGAAAGTATTTGCAGGGCCAGGCCCACTAATCGACTTGGTTGCACCTCTGCAAATAACCAAAAAATAAAATAAAGTCAACCAAAAAAACCTTTCATTTGACTCAAATTGAAATGTTTAAATTAGCCTTTGATTTTTTTATTATGTTTTTAATCAGAGTGAAGGAAATTCACAAAATGGTAAATCAAAATGTTTCATGTAGAAATATCAAAAATGAAATGTTTTGATGTTTCGCAGAATAGTTTTATTGAAAATTTGACAAACTCATGAAATGTTTTGGTCGATCAATGTGCATTTCTGCTGGGGAAAAATAGTTTGAAGGTTTTCATACAGTTTTACTTACACTTCCATTAACTTGAGAGAGACTCAGTGAAAATTTATAGGAAAAGATAAGTAAATAGAAATGTACTGATTTGAAATTTCTGATCTTTATGGCTCCATATGCAGTTACATCTTGTAAATCAACAACATGGCATGCCAGCATCACAGAAAATCTGAGGGGTCTGTCATGCTGAAAGATCATTTTGAACTACCCATGTCGCAAGAGATAATGTTACATCTACTGCACACATGCATGCATCATACAGGTCATCTTAAAAAGCGTTGTGAAATTTGTAATTATCAGAAAAAAAGACATCAGATTTATGCAAAACCTGTTGGTTCCCCCCCTCCAATTTACAGTCAGGGACAAAACATGTTTCTCAAGTTTCCTCCCCCTTGCTCCCCCCACAGTGGTTACTTATTGCAAATTAGTGATTGCATTAAAAACCATCAAGCCAAATAGTAAAATGCACTCACATTTTTTACCAACATAAAAGCTCCAAAAATCCAATAAACATTTAATGAACTAGTAAACGAATGCTTATCAATTACAGAAATATGGGAGTTACATAGCAATAGAGTATAGATCAATGTGGCACTTTTAAAATAATTATGAAAGAGAGGCTATATATTTTTGTTAATTACAATTTTAAATAGCACATTTCAATACTTTTCTACTTACTTTAGTGGGATTTGTATTTAACCTTGCATTAGAGCTATGTGCTGTATCTTAGAAGGCTAAAATAGTCTGCTTGACCTCAAAATCCTAGTGCTTTCTGATCTGTCAGGTGTTATCCGTCCATGTCTTGTAATTTGCAACTCCACCTGCAGTCTCACATACATCAATAAGGTGTGGTTGCACACGAGAGAACAGTTTTGCATTTTCAATCTGAAGGCCTGAACCAGCAAGCAATTGCTACTGACTTTGAGAGACAAGCTTTCTGCAGCAGGTGACTCACAGGGTAGTAAGTATTATCTTTAGTCATATGGTTAACATGCGTAACAGCAGAGTGTTGGGTGCTGCAGCTCTGCTTGGAAATGTTTGCCTGAATTGGGGTTGATTTCACAAGTGAGAAGATGATATGGGCCCATAGAGATGAGTGTAGGTGAAAGGTCTATTCTCCCATCAGTTTGTGAGGCATTTTTATTTATATATAAACATATCTTCCTAGGTGGCCACCTGAGTTCTGGATAGCTAAAAGTGGTTATATAACCTAGTCCACTGTCTCCAGAGAGCACATGTAAAGTGCAGGGCAGTAGTACAGAGGACTGGGAGTGACAGCTAAAATGCCTGAATTATGCACCATAATGCTTCCACTGAACCATGGGGTCTCTCCCTAGCTTTTTACCCCTGATTGCTTACAGAATTGGGATGAGCACTCCCCAGTAGTGGGCAAACTGCCTGAGTGTCTTTCCTTCAGCTCAGTGTGACGTCTCCTTCACTTTGGCCCTAAACTCTCCCACTCCCCAGGCCTCTTGTGCACTGGGGCATCAGAGACCCGGGTTTAGCTTCTCTTCCCCACTATCTCCCAGCATTTTTGGAACCCACAAATGTGTCCCCTCCTTGTCTCCCTCCCTCCCGGAGCTGGAATACTGCAAATCAGCTGTTCCCTGCTTTTCACAATCTGGCAGGGCATGGGCAGGAATGAATGGGTCAAGAGTGTCAATCAGGCCATTTGTGGCTCCTCTGAAAGTGTTTGGAGGGGAGAAGCAGGATGTGTGGGGCTCCTGTGCCGTGGTGCATGAGGTGCCTGTGGGGGGGCAGAGTCAAGGGTCTGTGGACCTCAGGTGGAGCCCCAGTGGACTGCAGGTTGCCCTCCACTGTTATAGAATGCAAAGGCCTGGCTTTTTGGAAGTAGTAGTAGGTGAGTACAAAAGTAAAACCTCACTTGGCTATGTTCTTGTGTATGCAAAAGAAGTGGCCTGAGTTTCGCTACTGAGGAATCTGATCCCATGATTGCATCATTGTGGAAGGGCGATTGCAGCTGCATGAGGTCGACTGACGTAGAGGTTCAGCTGGAAGAAGTAGGGAGTACCTAAGGTATTCTCAAAGGAACTCAATATTCACTCTGATTCTGCTCCTGGAGCTAGCTTAGTGCAGTCTCTGACACCCAGTTTGTATTTGATTTGATCAGCAGTTACTGATTTTTCTCTTCTTATGAATCTAATACATTGTAAAAACTCATTGACCATCTTGCATTTTAAATTCAATTGTACATTGTTTCTCATATGTCTTCTGCTCAGGTTACTTATTTTTAGCTTAGATTACATTCCCCTTGATCTTCCCTGTGTGATGATTTTCCTTTTTGCATGTTACTGATATGACCATTTTTTTTTCTTTTATATCCATAACACTCTAACCTTAATCTCCTTCCATGAGCATATTTTTATTCTGGTGCTGTAATGATAAATAAGGAGCTCCATCTCTTTATCTAATATTCTTTTGCTTAAATGCACTATTGCTTTATTTCTTGCAACTGTATACTATAAAGAAATGCATAACAATTAATCAAATTATTTATATTTCTGTCCTGGAAGTCTGGTACTGTTTATAAATTTCTCATCTTATGCTGTCTCTATTCACGACTTTGGCAGAATCATTTGACTGAAATACAGCTCGATTAATCTTACCCCATTTTTATATGATATAATTAATTCATTCATTTTAAAATTTCATTCACTAGGGTAGTCACATTGAGGTATAACAACTCGATGTGTGTCCTGCTGCCACCAGCCATAGTTGGAACACTAATCAATCATATAATTGCACAATAATTCTTTTCCTAATACAGCGTGATGTGTATAATATAAGGTGCAAAAACTACACCCTACTGTTACACATCCTGTTCAAAAAGCTTTCAAAAAAAGGTCTCAACTCTTTATTGTTTCCATGGGATGATTTACACAGAGCTAATGAGCAGGCAAACACTCCCGGTCTGTAAGATGTAGATGGGGCTTTGGTGGCTGATTAACATCTCATTCTCCAAGCTTTCGACATGGCTTTGTGGCTTGTCTTTGTTAGTGGACCTTGTAATGCCAAGTCAGTAGCAATCTTTTCCAATCCTCCTGAAGAAACTGTGCTGTTTACGCTGTTAAACAGAACTGCAGTGATGAAATATGTTCGAAGTCGGTCTAAATTACCCTTCCAAATCTGCACTTAATCACTGAAGTAAAAGAGGCCTGATTTATCACAAATGCTAAGCACCTGTAATTCCCACTGAAGACCATGAGAGCTGCAGGTGCTCGGCACATATGAAAGAGTGCCACATTCATTTGGCTGTATAACTAGTAGTCTGGATGCTTTGCTTTAGGCACCTACAGTTCTAAATTTTGGCTTCAGGGTATTTGTCTTTTTACCATGTATAGAAATTGCAGGAAGAGAGGCTCTACCTTGTTTTAATACATATGAACCCATTTTTTCCCACTAAGAATTAATGGCCCATTTAGGTTAGTTGCCTGAGTGAAAAAAATCACCTGGAGCCTATTTCACCTATTTGAATACCACATGGAATTGGTTGTCAATCTTAGTGGAGCCCAAGTCTGAAAATACAGCCCAGCCCAGGAGGAAAGAACAGGGGTTATTATTAAACATGATTATAGTGCCGTAGAGGTGCAAGTCAGCAGTGGAAAGAGCAAGCAAAACACAGGACAGCAGCTTGAGAAAATGAGGATGTAGTGACATCTCTGCTGTGATTGGACTCCAAACCCATTTCTTTCATAAACCTTTCCCTCACCAAAGGCCTTGCTTGCCAACAAGTGAGATGTTGTATGAATTACATACAGTGTAATTACAGTGAATTACTTTGTGAGCAGAAGGGTTACAGTGGATCTTTTCCATATGGAGTGGCTCATGCTGAGAAATTCTTTGTGATCTAGAGTATATGGGACTTACAGCAGCTTGGGTAATGGTTGAGGGTGTATGTGCTGCCACTAAAAATCCTTTTTTTAAAATTTCATGCAATGCATTGTTTTGTTTTACCCCCTCCCCCCGCCCCCATAAAGGACACTTATAGTTGGGGAGGAGGGAGGGAGGAAGCAATCACACAGTTAATGAAATATTGATTTGCTGTAAGAAAGTCATGTACACCACATCAAATACTGACAGATCTAGAGAAAAAAGAAGTTAAGTTTTGCTGTCGCTGGATATTTTTGAAATTAAAAGAGTGACTTTAAGGACTTTTAAGTATTTACATGTAGAAAGATGAGCATTATTTGAAACAAATTTTAGGTCTGGCATTGATTTATCTGTCATATTTCATCCTTTCACAGAGTGAATTAAAAATAATTGGATCAGTACTGCATTTTCACCAAGAGAGAGCAACATAAGCACATTATACAAACTTAGTAGCAAGTAGCCATTTTAAATTGTAAGCAGGAGCATATTGTCCATCTATTACTTTACCTGCCTCTGAATTTGATTGATGTGATGCAATTATTAGTTAGGGTTATGGCTGTTGATTATATATGTTTTATGGATCATATTGTTGTCTTTCAGATGTGTTTTATGTACAATGTTTCCTTGTTCATAATGATTTCATTTAGGAAAAATGTTTGTGTTTGCTGAAACACTCTACTTCTCCTATCAAAAACTTCTTTCAGCAGGAGATTTTGTATTGATGGATTTTCGTCATCTAATTAAACCAAACTGAAGTATTTCAAGTTTCTTAACTTTTTTGGGGAATGAAACCAGCTACATTTCATTCACTTGGATTGAACTAATGATCCTGTAAGCCTAGGAATGTCTTTGGGGAGCTTTACCAATGTTAAATATAATGACCAGAGTCCAGTAAGAACTGAAAAAATAGAGAACATGTTTCATTTGACATGAGACATTATCCTGTTAAACAGCTGTGTTAGATCCAAAGATAATACGTACTCATGTCCTACTTGAGCTTTATGTAGGTAAGAATAGGCTGCTTTTTCTAGCTCTCTTCTGAACAAAAATCTTTAAAAATGAGTTTAATTTGGCCTAACAATTAAATTTGTAAAAACAGGTTTTATAAAAGCTAAAATCAACGAAAAGATTTCTAATATGTAAAAATATATTCCAATGCAAAGGACTTTTGGTTTTGACAAAAAAAAGTTCTCTGCAGTGTTAAGACTCAAACATCTTAACTTCTAAGAACCTGGAAATAGAATTGATTATAAGCCAGTCAAACTGACCTCACTGGCTACACTGTACAATTAACTTGGATTTAAAAAAAAGAAAAAAAAGTGGTATCAGTGAAGAAATGTTTTAATCTAGCACCTGTGGGGTTCCTTCATCACGTCATTCCTGCAGCTTGGCACAGGGGAGGTATTAAGGGGTTTGATCAGCTTGTCACTATTTCCCACAGTTACCAGCTGCCAAGACCCTTGTGCCTCTTGGTGTAGTTTAGAACATCCCTCTAGACCAGGGTGGGCAAAATAGGACCTGTTGACCTTCAAGCAGGCTCCCTGCTTGCTGCAGCCCCAGGCCCTGCAAAGTGGCTGGCTGCTGTGGCTGGGTGCCTCACGACTTTTGTGGGGGAGTGAATGTAAACATCTTCTGGCCAGAGCTTACCTCTGGCAGCCCAGCCCCTATGCATGTCAGCTCCCTGCCCCATGTTGCCATCCCTTCCTGCCCCGGGTCATCACTCAAACCTTCTGCATCCCTCCTCCCTCAAGTCACAGCTCCCTCACAACCTCTGCACCCCTGCCTCCAGTCACAGCCCCTCCTTCACCCAAACTCCCTCTCAGACACCACAGCCTCTTCTGCACCCCCCCACGCTGCACTTCCATCTGCAACCAGCCTTCTTCCCCAACCTCCTGAATCCCACCTAGTCTTGGTGTGGCCCCAGCAAAATGATTGCCAGCCCCTGCTTTAGATGGATATACTGGTTAAAGCAGACAAGCAGCCGGGAGCTCTTGCCAGCTAAGACGAGGAGGAGGGGGCATCACTTCCCTGGCCCAGGGAGAAGAGGGGGGGCTGGCTCTCCTCTTTAACGCCAAGGAGCTGTTTTTGCTGTCTGTCTTGGACTGCTCTAAACTATGTCAGGAGCAGGGTAGTTGTGGTCACAGCTCCTTGGCAGCAGCCCACTCCCCAGCACTTCTGCTGAACCCCCCAGAAACTGGGTGCAGGAAAATGTCTAGTTAATTATTCTGAATTGTATCCGTTTAAATATGTATTCTTCCATCCCCCAGTGGGCGTATAGGCTCAGACACTTGTAGCACAGTAAGCTCCATCTGAAAAGGCAGTGCTGTGCTGTGGGCCAGTGCTTAGGCTGTGCTAGTGGCTATGACCCAATGGCACAGGTGTTATGGGAGGAGAGGAAATGGTGAAATTCCCACAGGCCAAAAGGTTTTCTTTGGACATCACCCCGGGAATCTGGACTATACGCTAAAGCATTAGGTGAATTACAAACTCTGGAAAGCCACAAGCAGTCTTGTGGCATCTGAGAGACTAACACATCTATTAAATCACAGCTTTTGTAGGCAAAACCCACTTGATCAGGTGGGTGGGTTTTACCCACAAAAGCTCATGACCTAATAAATGTTAGTTTTTAAAGTGCTGCAGGACTGCTTGCTGTTTTTTAAATTAGACTTTCACAGCTACCCCCTCTGAAGCTTTTTGAAGGAGAGCAGAAGAATATGCATATGGGTTGCTCAGCTCTCAATTTGTGCAGGTTATGTTACATCTAGGGATAGAATGAAGGAACAATAATAACTGAGTTTATTAACAATCATGGAATGAATCTGGGTAGTACAAATTACCTTGTGGTGCTCAGGTTTGAGATTCACTACTTCTGATGTAAATTATTCACTGCAGCTGCTGTGAAACAGCAGGTTTGTGCAGGATAAATCTAACATGAGGACCATCTATGGTAATGACTGGGACAGGTGAAAAATGTCTAGACAACACTAATTACTGTGGGTTGTTTTTTAAAATTAAAATCCTTGAATTAAGGATTCTTTCTGGATCCGCGAAATAGTTAGGGTTGGCTCTGCTTTGCCAGGGCTGTATTCTATGGCGATGGTTACACTACAGTGTGGTCTGTTGACAGAAGTTACTGTTAGAATTTTTGTTAGGAAGTATCTTCCTTCAACAGAGTGTGGCCAGACACGCACGCCAATCAGAAGAGTGCTCCACTCTGTCGATAGAGCAGCAGGACTACCCAGGGGCTCTCTTGACAAAACAGGCAGCTGGAAGCACAGCAGACAGGCCTGCCTACTGTCTCGGACACCCTGCTTGTTGAGAAGGCCCCCCAGAGTGTCCACACAGCTTTTTTGTTGATGGAACCTGTTGACAAAACACGGTTATCCTCATCTGGGAGAGGCAGAAGGTTGTCCATGGACATACTGTCAACAAAATGCCTTTTGTATGTGGATGTTTCACCAGTTTTGTCGACAAAACTCGCTTGTGTAGCTGTAGCCTATGGCCGCCTGAGGTATTTTCCTGTCTTAGGATTCTGTAGCTTTAAACTATGAAAAGGGTCTATTGGAGAAGAACTCCAGATGAGAATCCAATTGGAATCTTTGGGGTTTTATGTTTTTGTATTTAAAAACAAAAGGGGGCATAAGGTCGGTTCTCTTGGATGCTCATGTTGGCGGCATCTACGTTACAGTGATCCTTCAAAAGAAGTTCTTCTAGAAGATCTCTTCTGAAAAATTTCTTGCAAAAGATCAAGTTCCCTGTTCCAATGACTGCTTGTTTGGCAGCAGCTTCACACAGGATTTCCTCCAACAGCTGCTGCTACACTCTTTTTTTTGTCCTAACAAAACAATCGTGTAGCAATTTTAAAGACTAACAGATCTGGAGAAGTGTGTCTGCCCCACGAAAGCTCATTGCCTAATGATTTTTGTTAGTCTTTGAAGTGCTACATGACTGCTTTGTTTTTGTTAGGACAAAAGCATGTTAGACACTGCTTGACATCAACTGGTCTTTTGCTTTATACTGAAAGCTTTCTGAGGATTAACAAGAATGTAATTTATGTGTATTGAAATAAAATATGAAATGATTCATATTATCTTAGTTCTTTGTACTGTGGTTGATCTGCAGGTCTAAATTACAGGTAGTGGTCTAACTCTTGCATGCAATCTGCTTGTTGAACAGTAAGAGCATGTATATTCTGTAATCCATACTACTATCGCTAGGTACTTTGTAGTCATAACACTGAACATAACTTGTTTCCTGGGACATAGAAATAAATCTAGCCATATTTTGTATAACAACTTGCCTACAGCAGTGCAAATATTTTGTTTTAGTAGTCTTTATTTTTTTTAAACAATATTTTACAGTAGGGGCTGGACAAATGGAAAACAGCAGGAGTTTTCTTATGTAATGATCTGACAGATGTGTCATGGTATCTAATCCCCTTAAGCCCCCAAAGCCCTTTGATAGTGGATGTTCTAAAAGGCCAGATTGGAAAGCCTGCTGCTCTTTTATTGAGCCTTTGCCTCCAATGTTCATACCACACTCAATTGCTTTATTTTGCTAAACCAGGATATGGGCTAACTTAATGCCCACAGGGAAATACATAGCAAAGCGGAGAACAAAAATGCATTTGAATGATGATTTTTTGCAAGTAAAATATCCATATTTAGATCCAGATTGCCTCATTCAAATTTCTTTTCCAAATGCACTACTTCTGCAATTCCCTTGAGTAATAAATCAATAATTACACACACAAATGAACACCAGACGTAAAATTGAACCATCACAATGTTTATGTTCCTTAAATGTGTACCTGTGTAATCATGTTACAGCAACTCTGGTCTTTCATCTCATGCCTTTCCCACTTTTTATTACCTCTGCTGTATTGTATCTAGAGTTATGTTGTAAATTCTTCCAGGCAGGGATCCTATCTTCTATATGTTGAGAAAAGCACCTAGAACACTGATGGGTGGTGGAGTGTGTGTGTGTGTGCGCGTGTGTATACATATACGAGTTTTAGAAATGGTTCATTTCTCCCTCCTAATTCATAATAGCCTTAATTATCACGGTATCATGGGGGGACATAAATTCAGATCAATTGTTTAGTTAATCACATTAAAGGTTCCCTTAATTGTACGTCATGACATCTAATAATCTGCTACCTAAAAAAAGGAAATTTAGGTTAATTGATGCAGTAAACCCTCAAAATATACAGCTTCAAGTTGCACATAACTCACTTAGCATGAGTTAAGCACAACTTGAAGCTGCTCTGTGGCCCTTTCTCTCTGTCTTCTCCCAGCTGCAGGGCTGTCAGGCTGAGAGAAGGGGCTTCCCACAGCCGTGTGGCTGTTAGGGTGACAGCCATGCCACTGGAGGAAGGCAGGGAAAAGCAGCTATGAAACTGACTAGCCCTGGTGGGCTAGCCAGTTTTCTGGTCCTGCAAGTGGATGGGAGCTGGGAACCAAGTGGCAGCCTGATTCCAGGCCGACCTGCAATGGCAGAACTGCAAGTGGTGGGGAAATGAGAACCAGGCTTCCCCCTGGTTCCTGTCTCCCTGCCACTCTGGGAACCAGGAAACTGACCAGCCATAGTGGTGCCAGTTTCTGCAGCCTGGTTCCTTCTCCTTGCTCCCTGACTTCTGCAAAAATTTGAGTTATGTGGCGGGGGATGGGGAGTTGTGAGAACTCAAGGGTCTGCTGTATTTGAAATCGGTATTGTAAGAAATACATAACTATAGCTGTGTTCTGTATTTGGTCGTTATGGCTACGTCTACATGTGCCCCAAATTTCAAAATGGCCACGCAAATGGCCATTTCGAAGTTTACTAATGAAGCGCTGAAATGGATATTCAGCGCTTCATTAGCACGCGGGCGGCAGCGGCACTTCGAAATTGATGCGGCTTGCCGCCGCGCGGCTCGTCCAGACGGGGCTCCTTTTCAAAAGGACCCCGCCTACTTCGAAGTCCCCTTATTCCCATATTCCCTTATTACCCCCATAAGGGGACTTCGAAGTAGGCGGGGTCCTTTTGAAAAGGAGCCCCGTCTGGACGAGCCGCGCGGCGGCAAGCCGCATCAATTTCGAAGTGCCGCTGCCGCCCGCGTGCTAATGAAGCGCTGAATATCCATTTCAGCGCTTCATTAGTAAACTTCGAAATGGCCATTTGCGTGGCCATTTTGAAATTTGGGGCACGTGTAGACACGGCCTATGTGATGCATATGCAGTTGAATATGAAGCTTATAATTTCAAACTAGCCAATGATTAGAAAAAGAACATGACATTTTGGGCATCTTTGCAGTATTGCAAAATAACAATATTTGCTTTGAGCCTCATGAAACTTGCACAAAAATAAAAAGATGTGCTGCGTATTCCTAAACCTACCATTTCTTTTTACCAAATAGTAGCTTTGTTTTTCTTTTCTAACCAGACTGTTTAGAACTTATTTATAAATGTGTGAGATCGCAGAGACCTCATTTAATCAGCCTATAGAAGATTTTTGTAGTCACTTTCCTAGCCTTAGAAATTAGTCCTATTTTCTCTTTTTGCATGGATGCAGTAATTGACCTTATCTGTGCACAGGGCTAATTGCTAAGTTTCCTACAGACCTGAGAAACCACATTTCCCAAAACAAATGGGAAGAAGGGGCTTTCAAAGACTGGGAGTTGTTTCAAAAGGCCTCTGGCTACATGGGTGGTGTGCAATTCGAAAGCGGCACTTTCGAATCACTGTGGTTGCCATTATGCTAATGAGGTGCTGCATATTCATGGAAGTGCCTCATTAGCATCTTTTGAACTCCCTCATTAACATGCCCCTCCCAAAAGGAGGGGCTTCGTGTAGACGCAGTCTTCTAGATTTAAAACCATATAAAACTAGAATTGAAAGGACCTTGAGAGTTCATCAATCCAGTCCCCTGCACTCATGGCAGGACGAAGCACTCTCTCTCTCGACAGTCACTCATTACCAAGTAGGATGTCTTCATGTCAACCTCCTATTTCTGAGGCCAGTGATGGCTGGTGAGCCTGATTTCTGGAGCTGCTTCCCTTATCACAGAAGAGACAGGTACCTGTTGGAGGAGCATGGCGTGGGTATTGCTCCTTTCTTCTCTGCCTTGTTTCTTCCCCACTCTCTCATTGTGCCATTCCCTCACAGATTATCACTCTCCAAGGGCGACAGTCCTGGGCAAAAGTCTCCCATGTTAACACCAATGCTGCACTTTGTGTGCTTTCAGCATATCTGTACCTCTTCCTCTGGCCCCCCAATGCTCCTCAGTCCTTCCTTCAACTTTGAAAACAGAATCTGTTTTGGGAGGAGCTAATCAGATATCTGAACAACTTGATCAGTCCAATGAAGTTGTTGGTGAAAGATAATGGCTTCAATGCTGGTCATGTTTGACTCTTTTTCAGGACACTAGTGTTCGTGTGCCTTTCCTCCCAAGAGATATTTAGGATTCTCCTGAGGCAGTGTTGATATTGTTCAACTGCCTTCAGATGGCATGTGTGTTTGTTGAGGTTTCACAAATAAAATAACCGACTGTGGATGAACTGAAGAGAGCCATCGAGAGCATTGCAGCAGGAAAGGCCCCTGGTCAGGATGGTATACCACCAGAGGTAATCAAATGTGCCGTGGACACGCTCCTGGAACCCCTACATGAGCTGCTGTGCCTGTGCTGGAATGAGGGTGAGATTCCACAGGATATGCGCGACGCTAACGTTGTAACGTTGTATAAGAACAAATTGAGACAGAAGCGACTGCAACAACTACTGTGGAATCTCCCTCCTAAGCGTCACTGGTAAACTGTTCACTCGCGTCATCCTTGGCAGACTCCAGAAGATTGCTGAGAGGGCGTACCCCGAATCGCAGTGCGGATTCCGCGCAGAGAGGTCTACCGTTGACATGGCCTTCTCTCTAAGGCAGCTGCAGGAGAAGTGCAAGGAGCAGAGAAAGCCACTCTACATAGCCTTCATCGACCTGACCAAGGCCTTTGACTTGGTCAGCAGGGATGGTCTGTTCAAACTGCTCCACAAGATAGGCTGTCCTCCACGGTTACTCAAGATGATCCAGTCGTTCCACAAAGACATGAGAGGAACCATCCAATATGACGGCGCATTATCGGATGCTTTCAGAATCAGGAGCGGCGTCAAACAAGGATGCGTGCTTGCTCCGACGTTGTTCGGGATCTTCTTCACACTCCTCCTGAAGCATGCCTTTGGATCTTCAACAGAGGGCATCTTGCTGCACACAAGATCTGATGGGAAACTGTTTAACCTTACAAGGCTGAAAGCTAAGTCTAAGGTATGAGAAGTCCTCACCAGAGACATGCTGTTTGCAGACGATGCTGCTGTAGTGTCTCACACAGAAGACCAGCTTCAAAAACTGCTGGATCAGTTCTCCAAAGCGTGCAAGGACTTTGGGCTTACCATCAACCTAAAGAAGACAAACGTACTTGGTCAGGATGTTGCTGAATCCCCATCAATCAGCATTGACAACTATACGTTAGAGGTCGTCCATGAGTTCGTGTACCTCGGGTCCACCATCACTGACACCCTGTCGTTGGACACTGAGCTAAATAGGAGGATCGGAAAAGTGGCCACAACTCTGTCCAGACTCAGCAAGAGAGTGTGGAATAACAACAAGCTGTCCACTCTCACCAAAATGCAAGTCTACAGAGCCTGCATCCTCAGCACCCTCCTTTATGGCAGCAAGACTTGGACCCTGTATGCCCGCCAGGAAAAGAGGCTGAACATCTTCCACTTGCGCTGCCTCAGGCGCATCCTTGGAATATCATGGAAGGACAGAGTGACCAACACTGCCATCCTCGAGCAAGCTGGAATCCCAACCATGCACACCCTCCTCAGGCAGCGTCGACTCTGCTGGCTTGGCCACGTCCACAGGATGAACGATGGAAGGATTCCAAAAGACATCCTGTATGGTGAGCTAGCCTCTGGCAAAAGACCTCCCGGACGCCCCCAGTTGCGCTACAAAGATGTCTGCAAGAGATACCTCGGAGAGGTAGACATCGAGCTGGACAACTGGGAAGAACTAGCAGATGACTGCAGCAGATGGAGGCAGGGGTTACACAAGGGCCTTCAGAAGGGCGAGATGAAGATCAGACAGCTAGCAGAGGAGAAGTGAGCACATGGAAAGCACAGTAAGGACTTGCCAGACACCCACCACATCTGCAAGAGATGCAGCAAGGACTGTCACTCTCGTGTGGGTCTTCATAGTCACAATAGATGCTGTAAATGAAGTCCTCAATTGAAACTTTAAAGGGCGCGATCCATACTCTATGCAGACTGAAGGATGCCTACCTACATGAGTACACTAGCAATGAAATAATCATTGCACAGTATACAAAAAGCTTTATCTTGGCAGAGAGATCCTGGTTTTTGATGACCCTTTGTCTCAGGTGGGCAGAACCTTGCACAAATCAGACAACGCTGGATTTCTGCATCAATGTTGACTTTAGTGGAAAAATTACTTCCCAGGTGTGGGAAATGCTTCCCATTTTCCAGCAGCTCTCCGTTGATTGTCCCTTTTGTAAGGGTTGGTGGAGCACCTTTGTCTTTTTGATGTTCAGTGTGTGGCCAAGATTCTCCATGCTTTGGTGAAGTTGCTTAACATGGTCTGCAGGGCTCTGGGGGAGAGAACAACATCTATATTGTAATCTGCATATTGGAGCTCCCTGATCAAGGTCATGGAAGTCTTGCTTTGAGCCTTCAGTCTCCTGAGATCATCCATAGAAAGAAAGAGAAGCTTTTCAATCTTCATGCCATCTGGCAGCTTGTGGTCAATGAAGTGGAAGGTCATGGTGATGAAGATATGGAACAGTGATTGCCCAATGATGCAGTCTTGTTTGACTCCTGTTTTGATCTTAAAGGGGTCACTTTGGAATTTGATGTTGCTCAGTACTGGCGGGGCTGTCCATGACGCAGCCTCAAGATGCTAATCAATTTTTTGGGGCAGCCGATCTTTGAAACGATGGCCCATAGGGTACTACAACTGAGTTGAATGCTCTTGGTCAGGGTGCTGAAGCTCATGTGGTCAGCTTGGTTTTGTTCCCAAAGTTTTTCTTGCAGTTGTCAGGTAGTGAAGATCACGTCTGCTGTTCCTTGGAATGGCCAGAAGCCACACTAGGCTCTGGGAGGAGAACTCTTGAGAGTGGCAGGAGTTGGTTGGCAAGGATTGAAGCTAAGATTTTCCCTGCTCTTGTTAAGAAGGAGATGACATGATAGCTTCCACAGTCCGACTTATTGCCCTTCTGACTAGTGGTCAGTGTGTCTCTGAAATCTCTCCACATCTGCTCCCTAGTCCAGATGCCTTGTTGCACTTCATCACTTTGATGGCAGCTTGGACCTGGCTCAGGGTAGGAAGTACTGTATTGCAAGATCATCCCTCACTGACTGCTGAGGGATTTGGTCAAGAGATTCTAACTCCACAGTGGAGGGGAGGTTTGAGAGCTCATTTTAGCACTCCCTCCAGCGAGAAGCAATGGCTTCATTTGTCTTTCAAGAGCTGGGTACCATCCTTTGATCACAGGGGACTGATTCCATGGTTTCTTGGTCCATAAACAGCTCTGGTAGTATTGAAGAAACCTCTCCACAGGGAAATTGTATTTTACTCAGCTGTTTTTACACTGACTGTTTTGGAATAGCTCCTTGTGGGGATGCTGTGTTGAAGAACACAAGTGACTATTCTAAAATAATCACTCAACTTTGGAGGGTCACCAATTATTCCAGAATAAAGCAATGGTTTTTGTTCTGAACCAGTGTATTCACATAGGATGATGTTCTTTATCACTACGCTAGCTAATTTTCTCTCATAGACCAGCTCTAATGCTTGAAGCTTTATTTCCTTTCCCTGGGTGGTAATTCTGCTCACCACAATACAGCACTTCAAATTTAGTAGGTTGTATGGCTTTCCTGTGTTTTGCTTCCCAGCTACACAGGGAAACCACACTAGATTCCAGAGTCTAGTGCCCTCTAATATCTCAGCTGACAGATGGGGTGGGATTGTCTAATAAAATGACTCTTTGCTAAATCCTAAAATCATACCTGCAGATATAACTTCTCAGATGTGGCATGTCACAGAGAAATGCTCCATTGTCTGCTCTGCCACAAGCTTCCCATGTCACCTTGGGTCTGTGGGGGTGTGTTCTCCATCTGTAAAATGGGGATAATAGAACTGTCCTGCCGCGCGCGCACGTGTGTGTGAGAGGCTAAATGCATGTAAGACTGAGACATACAGATACTGTAGCAACAGATCTGGGAAAACTGGCATAATCCCACTTCATATGATTTGACTTTTGAGTATTTTCAGATGGTATTTCAACACCCTTTTTTGTCCTTGGCTTATGCTTGATGATCACAATTAAATCCTTACTCCCTCAGCTTTCAAGTTTGCCTGTCCGCGTTTTCCCTGATACATGACCATGAAAGTGCTTCTGCATCCTATTTATAAATATCCACTTTAACATCCTTAGTTTTGAATACATGCATTGTGGCTGAGTCAGTTCCAGAATATTAGAGAGCCAAGGTTGCTGAGGTAATATCTTTTCTTGGATTTGTGTCTTTTCGTGAGAGTCAAGCTTTCAGAGCTCTTCTTCACATGCTCCTGTGGGAAGTAGTTGAGTTGAATAGTCGTGTTTTGCCTCTATAATTGTATCTTTGGATGTGCTTGTGTTTTGTTTTTCTTGATGTGTTGATGCACTCTTTGTGAAATGTTTGGGGTGGAATATAAAAACAGGCTCCACAGGATTAATGGGTTCTGCTTTGGGGAAAAAAGACTTTGCAGGCATTCTGTATTTGTCTGCTAATGATTTACACAACAAACATGCTCAGCTGAGAAGTGTAAAACATGGGAGATGCATAATATTTGTAGTAGTAGTATAAGGAGACTTTTTACACTTTTTATGTTTTGCTACATGGGAAAGCTCTTACTTTGAATAACTTAAACTGGGTTTACACTCTGAGTTTAGGTCAAACTTTAGTTGTATCAGGTCAATTTTTCTTAAGTCCACATTACGAAGTTCAAGCAGGCAGCACACCTCAGCAGCTCACCTGACCATGAGCAACCAGGGTTGCATCTGAGCTCCAGCACTGATTGTGCAGGAGATCTGGGATCTGATTGCTGGGTGGGGGGATGAATCGGTTCGGGAAGAACTACAAAGCAGCAAAAGAAATCTGGATATTTATGTCAAGATCACACAGGCCTTGGTAGAAGAAGGACATGCCAGGGATGCTCAGCCGTGTCATGTGAAAACAGAGAGAGTCAGTCAGTCAGGTGTACCAGAAGACAAAAGAGGCAAATGGATAGTCTGGGTCATAGCTACAAACATGCTGGCTCTATGAGCAGCTGCATGAGATTTAAAAGGTGGACCCAACCACTATCCTAAAGCTGTCCATGGATGCTTCCTGAGAGATTCTTCAGACAGCCTTGGGCAACCATGGGGAGGCCATGGTTGAGGAGGTGGAAAATTGGTCACCAGACAAATGGAGCAGCCAGTCTCACACAGCCAGGACCCTTTTTTTAAACTTTGGAGCCAACCCCCTCCTCCCAGGATATATTGCTTCTAGACCTGATGGTGGGGAGGCACTTCTGGTGAGTTCACGTTTTTAATCATGCTACTAGGGGGTTACAGGCAACTGGGTGTGATTTGTGGTGGCCACTCTATCTACAGAGAGTGTGGGCTCCCTGAAACAGTTTGTTAACGTGTCTGGAGATGGACCAGGAATCCTCCCTGCACATGTCCATAATGGTCTTGTAGAAGTACTCTTTCATCCTTACGAGTCTCCTGGTGAGACTTGCCTTATTCTGTCCTCCATGGTAGGACACTGCCCTGCCATGCCAGCAGTAGGTGATCTGGCATCATTGTAACACAAACCATGGCAGCATCAGAATCAAGTTTCTGGCTACATTCAGTCAAATCTGCTCCTTATCATTCAGTGTGATTTGGAGAAGACTGATATTGCACTTTGCAACCTAGGTGAAGCAAGGGGAGCTATGTAACTGATACCACTGAGGCAGTCCACCTTAGTTTGCTCATCTCCAGAGAGGCCTGGTGTGAACTCTGCCACCACACCTGGCATCTCTCCTCCCTGCCACAGTGAGAAGCAAAGTTACAATCTCCTGGCAAACGGGTGCCTGCATGGGTCTGCTTGCTTTCCAAGCAGAAGCAAACTAGAAAGCCCTGCAAATTCTACTTGAGATTAAAATTGGCCTTCTCTTCTTGTGCATCACTGGTGGTAAACAGTCACTAGGTCAGGGGTCAGCAACTAAAATAATGAGCCATTTTTTTCCAATTCAGTAAAACACTCATCAATTCAAGAGCTGCAATGCATGCTAATGAGACAGTCCTTTTAATAAATAGCGTCAAACCATACTTTTTGTAACCTTTATAAGAACAGTTGACGCACAACAATTTGTAATGTGATACACGTTTACAGCAGAACATTCACAAACTTCTTACATGTTCTATTTCCTCACATTTTCCATGTGTTTTGTGCCAGTCTTCCTGACTTTCACCCTGAACCTTCTCTCTTTGGAGGACACTAGGGGCAGTTACTGTTTTTGACATACCATTGTCTGCTATTTAGATGTGAGTTGCTCATTGTTGGGCTTTTAGATGTTCTCCGTTTAATCAAATAATTAGGAGGGTTTTTTTTTTTTTTAATGTTGCCATCATAGACTTGGGAGCCAGAAAGAAGTCCTTTAAAGAGCTGCATGTGGCTCCAGGGTCACAGGTTGCAGAACCCTGCACCAGGCCATATTCTGCCATCTGTTACACCTATGCTAGTAGACTACACTAACAGGTTTACACTAATACAACTGAGTACAAATTATTGAATGTTGTACACAACCTTACTGGTGAGCTGCAAATTCTTATGCTTCTGAATAATTGTTTCTTTACTGGGTTATTTGTCTCTGCCAGGCTGAAAAAAAAAAAAAAAAGGCAGTAAAAACTTTTTGGACCTTTCTACACATGCCACTTCTCCCTGAAAGTGGCATGCTAATAAATGGCCTGAATGCTAATGAGGCATGGATGTAAATTTCTGGCACCTCATTAGCATACAGTCACATGATTTGAAGTCCAGGAGAAGCTCTTCCAGAGTCCAAAACAACATGTAGAGGCCTGGCCCCTGGGGGATCTCCTGGAACGAAGTCCTCTTTCCGGAAGCCTGTTCTTCCTCAAAAGGGGCAGTGGATTCAAATGCTTCATTAACATTTTTCAGGCTGTTTATTAGCGTGGCATGTGTAGAAACGGCCCTAGTCTGTAATGTCCACAGAAACCGCTCAGAGCTCACACGGGGCCGATCTCTTGAGTAAGAAGGTGGCATAATGTATGTTTTGCATGTGCGCTTTTCAGAATGAAGCTACGTTGCTTAAGGCGAAATTTTGTTTGAAAACACATCGAGGAGACTACTTTGTAGCCTTGTCTGCCAAGTATTAGATGATAAACATAGTAAGACTAACCCTAACTGCCATGTTACTAACCTGCTGTTTTACTGAGAGAGCACCTAACACAACAGTTATCAGGGTATCTAGTTTTGACAAAACATCCCATTTGCTGAATGTGGGACTTGTAGCGTGACATGTTGTAGGGTTGTTGGTAGAGTCTGTCCTCCTTCAGGGATAGAAGATGTGAAGTTATGTACTAGTCTCATTCCAAAAACCAGTTAGTAGCACTGCTCCTTAGTGGATGGAAATGGGCAACGTAAGGTTTTGTTTACTCCAGAGTTTTTCTTCAGCTCCCACTGCTGCACTATGATGGGTGCAACTTCACAGGGGCTAGCAGTGGTTGGTGACCATCCCTGCCGTTCTGGCCGGGGCAGTCCCGTATTTAAGGCAACTGAACTGTCCCCAGGATATCTTTTTTTTTTTTTTTTTTTTTAAGAGACAATTGTCGCGTATTTTCAGTTCCTGCACTTCCCCTGCTGGCCAGCCGCGGCCAGTTCAGCTGCAGCAGGCTTCTGGTGTGGTGGGCAGGAGACTGCCAGCAGGCAGTGGCCAGCAGGTGGCGCCCTCGGGCAGGGCTCCGAAGCAGACACACGCAACCAGTACAGGAGACGCTGGGGCGGGGGGGATGTCACCCCTCCCCCTGTGCACCCTAAAGCAGCATGTCTCAGCAGAGTGGGAGTGGAGTCTGCAGCCCTTTCAGGATGTTGGGCTGAAGCCCCAATCCCTGTGTAGTAGCTAGAGGCAGTGAGACCTCATCTGGGGTGAGTGAAGTCTCTCTTGCCCAGCCTCAGCTGACGGCCAGCTGGCCTTTAGCTCATGTGGTAGAGTGCAGGGCTTTAGACCCTATGCTCACAGGTTCTATCCCTCGTGCTGGCAACCTGGATCTGTTGGCATTGTATCTGGTACCCCTCTGCCTCCCATTGAAGCTGAGAGCTGCAGAGCTGAATGGGGCTGAGGACTGGAATTTAGGGATGAAGCCCTGATCCTTGGTGTGCCTATTTCCCCAGGCTGAATACCTGCTCCTTAGTGCACCAATCCTCTCCAGGGTGGACTCCCAAGCCCCAGCATGCTCCTTGCACTAGCCAAAGCGCCTTTCTCCTGCCAATGAAGCTGGGAGTTGCAGGACTGAATGCCCAAGTCCTTAAGACTCCTGTGTCCTCACCCAAACTTATGTAAAAGTGCAGGATAGTCCCAGAGACTCTTCCTCTGGCCAGCTCCCCAGCCCCCTTTTCTCACATAGCCAGATACAGAGCAGGTCCCCTACCCCTGCAGCTCTTACTGGCTGAGCCCTCAGAGAGCAGGGGCTGCAGGGGAGCCCTCCTGGCACACAGACTCTAGTTACCCACGCCTGCCCTCAAGCTGTCCCTGGCCTACAGCCCTTAGCTACTTCCTGCCTGTATCCTGGGACACCCCTGCTTGCCCACAGCTCCTAGTGTCTAAATCTGAGGCCTCCTTTGAGTTTGAGGCCAAGGTCAAAAGGTGCTTTGCCCCCTCTTCCTCCCACCTTAATTGCCCAGGTGTCCTGTATTCATCATAGGGAAATACGGTCACCTTAGCAATGATGGGAGCATTAACACAGAATTCTTTACGAACATTGTAAGACCATATTGTCTAACCCTTCTGCGGCTGAGTGAGTTTGTGACCATTAAAAACCTTGAGGCCTGCAGCAACCTGTCTGTGCTAGTACTTCCCTTGTTGGTGTACGTGCTGATAGACCAGCAGAGGGAACCTGAAGGAAAAAAGTCTACGGGAGACAAGGCCTAGCTAAAAAGCTTTAAAGTTGGGTTTAAATCCCCAACATTAATGTTAACAAGTGTGTAACACATATTCCGCTCCCGGAGCAGGTTTTTTGCAATCAGACACCTTGCACCTTGCGAGAATCCTCGCTTGACTTCTGAATGTGAAGAATTCCACTGCAATCGAGACCTGTGGAGCTCATTGAAGAACTGAGATGCCAGTGATTTAATTATGAAGGATTAACAATTAGAAAGTTAATATCTTGCTTTTAAGTGCAAGCTGTGTAAATCGCTTCAGTAAATTACATAGAGTACCTACTTCAAAAGGAAATGGCAGAAATGTAGCACTTTAAATGCTAACAAAATGATTTATTCAGTGATGAGCTTTCATGGGACAGAGCCACTTCATCAGATCAATCGCATTTCCAATACAGACTGACATCTATAAGTACAGAGAATCAAAAAAAAATAAATTGCAATACAAACTGAGAAATCAAGTACATAGGACTGGAGGAGGTGGGTAGGGGGTGGGGGATGTTGTCTTGCCTGATATAATTATGAGCATCAAAGGAAGGGAAGCAGTCCTTGTACTGCGAGAGGTAATACTCTGTTCTTACCACATGTTAATGTGTCAAATTTGAAGTGCTACATTTCTGTCCTTTTGTTAGAATACAGATTAACATGGCTACTTCTCTGTTACTGTTCAACATGCAAGGTGCTACGTTTAGCTGTTTTGTAATGGAGATCCACCAACTATGTGAAAAAAACTCTCTTGGGTCCAGACAGACCTCTTTCTCTCCAAATGCAAAAAGATGAACCTCATACGCAAGGGAGTGACAGAGGAAAAACCCTCCAGTTGCCTGGGTGTTACCCAGCTGGACAACATCTATAAGGTGTCAAGTACAGTAACTTCCACAAAGTCAGCAGTGCAGTATGAGAGTTAACCCTGCTATCTCAACCAAATTCCAGATTACATTACATACCAAATTTTGAATAGAACAGTTACAACTGCACTAGTCCTTGTTTTGGGCACATCTAATCCTGAAAACTATTACATAGTCTTAATAGCACTGAGTATTGACCACACATTCCACTCTGAACATAGCTGTGCTTGAGTGGTGTGCAAGTATAATCCCTTGATATAAAGATGGTAAGGCACACAGTGATGTTCCAGGATGAAAGATGCTCTATAAAATAATTTTACTGCACTCATTGCAAAGATAACAAGCCCTCCAACTGAGACAGACACCTTTACAGGATTTCAGCAAACAAGAAAAGTTAGCCTGCATGTGAGAGACAGGGATATTTAATGGTCAAGGGCTGAAATAGCTTACTCATATTGGCCTGACGCAGGAATTTATCTCTGATCTCAAAAGTGTTGAAACTGTAAGAAAATGTCATTGTCTTAAGAGACTACACATGAAAATGACAGCTCTTTAAAACAATTAGCCAGAGATAGTCTTATGCATTTTACATAATAGAAGGTCTCTCTTGGCTGATGAAGAGTCCATCATAGACCAGGGTAGCACCTTATTTTTCTTGGAACAGGAAAACATTGTAGCATCCGCATTCTTTTTGTAATACTGGAATATTGTGTCCAATTCTGGGTCCCCTATTACAAAGGATGTGGATACATTGGAGAGAGCTTAGCAGAAGGCCACAAAAATGTGAAGCGGGCTGGAGCGCATAACTTACAAGGAAAGCTCAGGAATTTAGGCTTATTCAGTATAGAAGAGAAGAGTGGTGGGGATTTGATAGCTTTCAACTAGCTGAAGGGGGATTATGAAGAGGATGAAGAGAGGCTGTTTTCTGTGGTGACAGATGACAGAACAAGGAGAAATGGTGTGAAGTTGCAGTGGGGGGGAGGTCAAGGTTGGATATTAGGAAGAACTATTTCCCAAGGAAGGTGGTGAAGCACTGGAGTAGGTTACCTGGAGAGGTGGTGGAATTTCCATCCCTAGAGGTTTTTAAGTCCTGGCTTGACCAAGTCCTGACTAGGATGGTTTAGCTGGGATTGGCCCTGCTTTGAGCAGGGGGTTGAACTTGATGAGGTCTTGTCCAACCTTATGAGTCTGTCACTGCACCATTTGATAACCTTGTAGCGTGGCCAGACTGGTTGTTAGTAGATAATAGGATGTTGAAGAAAAGAAGGTGATGTTTTATCTGCTCTTCTGTTTGAAAGTTTCCCTTCTCTAAAACAAGTGTTACACTTCTATATTACAGAAAAACCTCAAATCAAATAGTTTCAGGCAGCAACTCCAGCAGAGCAAATGCCCCACTATGGTGGTGACATCCGCTAAATACAGATCACACATTCACTCCTGCTGTAGCTGGACTTTCCTTGATGGTGCCTCATCTAAACAGTGACCCAACTTGATACTTCATAATTTTGAGATGCGGGTACAGCCCAAGACAGTAGAGCTGCAGGAACAGAAAGGTATGCCATTGTTGGCAATATGTAATTCCTTCCTAATTAAGAAAAGCATATTCTGGGAGAGGTTCTTATTTAAGGACAGATTCAGAAAATATGAAATAACCTTGTTATGGTGTTCTTAATTTTTTAACACAAGATTTTAAGGTCAGTGGTCCAACCATGTAAATTATTAAATACTTCTGAATATTTTGTAGGCTTTCCCCAGCCTTGCAGAGTTGATTTTCCTGATCTATTTACACTCTCTGGATATACAATGTGGAGCACAGGATTGCACATCCAGTGTGGGTCATTTCACAGCACAAAGGATGAAAGTAGACTACGTAGCCTTGCTTCTTTAACTCCTATGTGACTGGACAGCAAGAAGCCTAGCATTGCTTGATTTGGAGTTCTGGGGTAATAGTGCTATAATACAGTGCTGGATCAGGCCCTTAAAGCCTACACTAGCCCCATCCCATCTCCACAACAGGGCTTCTGAAGTCCATGCTTGAGCAACCCTCAAACCTGAAAATCCTTTATCTGCACAGATTTGTGTCTGCTAAAGTGTGGATTAGTGAAGTTCTGCCTGGCAGCACAGAATAATAGTGCAGAATCCATTTCAACAAGGCAAGGAGAGATCTGGCTGAGACTTACTTGGGGTTGTAATGTGTATTCGCTAGCAAATTTGCCTCAAGAAAGGAGCAGCCCCTGGAAGCCCCCTCTGCTGGTCAGTAACAGTCCAGCACTGGAGCACTGCTGAGATGAATTCCCATTCTGTGACGATCACTCGTTGACTGACAATTAAGGGTAAATTCCAGGATGGAATTTCTTGCCTCCTATCAGTGGCCTCAATAGTTGAATTTCTGTGTCTGTGTAAGTGACTGCAACTGTGGCAGCCAAGTGGTGGGAAAGAGAACCTGAGCAAGGAACAACCCTCATCAAACAGTTGGCAACTTGAGAGAAGTAGTAGTCTGATGCAGGCTTATAAAGTATCTCACACTGGGAATGAGAAACTGCCAGACGTATCTATGACTGTGAATTGCCTGGAGAACTTTTTTTCCAAGAAAGCCATAAAGACTGTTAACAAATCACACTGCATCCTCAGAAGTGACATGTAGTGTGGCTGAATTGAACTTCCCGGGCTGCATGCACAATTTACAGTCTGTTTTACTTTTCCCCTCATACTCCTTGAGCAGAGGAGATTAATAACTGGGAACGTTGGCGGCTTTTTAGGTTGTTTTTTTTTTTTTTAATTTACTAGACCCAGCACAGTCAGTGTTTCTCCTTCCTCTCTCCAGCCCCTTCCACTAAGAATAAATGGATTTGCCCAGTAACAGGACATAACTGTGTACCTGGGATATTGATTGTTGGTGGGATATTATAAACCTACAGCCAATCACAGCATGTTTGTGATAGCAAAGGGAGGTTGTAAGTCATAATGAGCCATAATTGGTAGTGTAAAAGTTTTGAACTGGATTTCGGGTTACTGCTCAAGGGAATTCTGAGCTACACCTCCTGTTTCTCTAATGTTTTCTTTCTGCTATAAGCAGGGAAGCTGAGTGGGAAACATTTGCCTGTAAAGCAGCAATCCTGCTAGATTAACTGTAGCATTTTGCTATAGTTGTTGAAATTCCCAGACTTGTTTCTCTTCCTACTAATGAATGTGTCTGTAATGGCTCAAAGGGTTGCCAGCCGGTGACCACTGTTCAGCAGATTTGAAAAACAAAAACAGCAAAATCTGGCTCCATTTTAAAATTCCAACTGCATCAGCCTGGTGCCGACAACATTAAAAACAAGCACTGAGTCTTTTCAACAGTAACATTATTTGCTACAACTTTGGATAAGCCTTTTTTGAATGCTGCCCTTACCAACAACAATCAGTCTGGGGTCTCCTTATCAACAAGATCATCTACATAACTAACTCCAGCTCCAGCAGTAATAAAACCCACAAATACCCAGCTATAATAGACTTTCACTAAAAAAGGGAGCAGGCAATTTTCTCTGACTTTTCTAGAGAGAAGATTATCAGAAACTTTGATTACACAAATATTCTGTCTTGTATCGTGATGGAACTAAGAAGAAAATAACTAAAATGTAACCATTTGTTCTCTATTCTGTGTGTTTCTTTACATTGCTTAACAATTTATTTGGTCCTTTCTTCTGATGTGAGAGCAAATGATGTGCTCCAAGACAGTGGGCCTGGGACTAGGTGGTGGTCAGCTGATGCATCCTGGGTGACCTTGGCAACATGGTATGTGAGGCATACATCCACCCCATCACCACCAGGACCAATAGCAGACGAGGTGGAGTGGTGTCAAACATTCCATAAGGCCCACAAAGAGAAAATGGCCCACAAAGAGGTGAACGCACTGAGCAATCAACTTGTGTTGCAGGGAGATGGCTAAGTGATGGAGTGGGGCATGTCGTCTCTCCCAGCCATTGTTGACCCCAGTGCAATGCTAAGGATTAATGAGCCGCAGGGAGCCGTGCGGGTTACTCTGTACGGTGGAGCACTGTCAATCACGTGGTTTGGGGTAAAATGCTGCCTAGTGTGGTACCTCTGACAGCTGAAATTCAAAGACTATAAATCCCTTTCTGACTAGTCCTCGTAAGGAGGTGATTTAGGTCGTTGGTGCCATGCAGTACAGAGCAGAGGGAAGACTAATAACTCTGATACAACTGTCCCAAGGGGCCCTCCCTGACAAAGGGAGCACCTGCCCCAGAGCCAACCGCCAAGGGAAGCAACCTGCAGACCTTGGACATTGATAACCCTCTCTGGTTTGGATTTCTTCATCCAGGGGAAAGACTTGGACTGATCTGCCCCTGGGGGTGATGGGGATGAGAGGAAGAGCCCTAGAGAGGACAGCTGTAAGAAGCCTTGATTGCCAGACCACAGGTGGCCCAAAGGGCTTGGGGCAGAGCCCAAGGGAGTGACCCACAGCCCCTTTGGGCCACTGTCCAACCAGACCCCGAATGAGGACCGCTGCAGGAAGGGAGGACGTTACATTGTGTGCCATTGTACAATGGTCCACAATGGGAGTCCTGAAGTGCATAATGTAACCATGAAGCCACATGAGACCACCTTTACTGGGAACACTGATGTTCTCTTTAGTACGATCATCTCATATGGCAGCGTGCTAGAGCTTGTGTCCCATGTTGCAGAAATTAATGGGATCCTACTAAAGTGCATGGTTGATACAGGTGCTGAAATTAAAGTTCTCTCCTCTTCAGTGGGACTGACAGACTCGCCAGGACCCTGGGCAAGGCAGGGGGGCCTGGTTCTGCATCCCCTGGAATGAAGTAGAGCATCAGGCACAAGGGGTGGGGTTCGGTCCGGCATTTACTCCCCCTGCCCCCAGCCTTTCAGCACTGCCTGTAGTGTGCTGTGCCTCCCTTGGGCTCTTGTTGCCGCCCAGAATGCACCACACAGGGCTCCAGTCACAATGTAAATGGCCCAGGACTCTGGCAGTCTGGAGCCCTGGGCCTCTTTGAATTGCCAGGCCCCAGGACTGTTGCTCCCTTTGTCCTTCCCTACTGACATGCCTGCTCCTTTTGGTTAGTTCAAAACATGGGCATTTGCCTGACTATATTAGATATAAGGGCTTGGAATGTGTATCCTTTGCAAACAGCAGGTGAAACTGTCTGCTCTCTGCTATGGAAAGGCACAGCCTTGGCTGCCAAGCGTCACAGTGTTAAATGCCATCCAGTTTTGTCATGTAGCTTACAGCTTGGTATTGTGGAGGACACTTTTTGGGTGAGGCTATGTTAGCTATAATACAAGGGGATCCCCAATGTTATGTTGGGAGACACCATCATTTATTTACAGTGGTGGTGTTCTAACAACAGGATCTGCATGTTCTCTGCAGCTGGATTCAAATGCCAAACCTTTGCAGTGCCTTCTCATTGTGTAACTCCTACACTTGAGATGATCTGAACAGAATTTGCAGTGGATGAAAAAGAATGGTATGATTCAGAATGGGGATGGGCCTTGGATTGGTGCTTTAGGTGATCATATGCAAGAAGATAAGTTACATTTGGCTGTGTGCAGATGTTAGGGCATTTAATAAACATGAAATTTGAGCAGTCTCAGGTGTCAGCCTTCCAAGGGGTGACATGGCAAGTAAGTGGGTCATGGTTTTTTTCTGTGTCAGATTAATGGTCTGATTACGTATTTGCCAATGACCTGAGAGTTGGCAGTTGTTCATGACTTTCAGTATGCCATTTGGGAGGAATTGTTTTCAATTATTCCTTTTTCATTTCGTTTTCTCCTCTGATTATTTCAGAGAATGGCTTTTCCGATCCTCAATAAGATGCCAGGGTGTGTGTTGCAAGGTGGGGGACATTCTCACCTGTGCTAAAACTCTTCCTAATTATAACCAACGCAAAGTCCTCTGGCACCTTTATAGACCAACAGATTTACTGGAGCATAAGCTTTCATGGCCAAAGATTGGCTTTGTCAGAATCCTGTTGAATGTGCAAGGTGTGTAGTTAGGTGTAGGATTGGTTTAATCCATTCTGCAGTACCTTGTCCCTTTCCTTTTCTCCTTCTTGTGTTGTGTCTGTGGAGCCTCCAGGGTTGTGGGAAGGCTTTCGCTTCTTAGAGTGCATTGTGCTCTACAATAGTGTAGTCTTGAAGCCCAATGTGATATGTTCCAGAGACAATGGCATTGCATCTGACAAAGTGGGTCTTTGACCACAAAAACGTATGCTCCAAAAAAATCTGTTGGCCTACAAGGTGCCGCAGGACTCTGTTGTTTTTGAGGATACAGACTAACTAATGTGACGCTGGATCAGATATTACCTGACTCAAAAGTTGGTAGGAAGTTGAATGTGACCAAGTGCAGGTTTGCAAAAGATGCTGTGGAGATGCTAGGGCACTCTCGTAGGTCAGTGGTATGAAAATAACCTGCGAATGGTTACAAGCTGTGGCTTTGTTATGGTTACCCACTGACACTGGCAGTTAACGTTCATTCCTTAGCCTAGCTAAGTGGATGGGAGGCCTTGCTCTGTCCACTTTAGTACTACTGTGGGATTTAAGCCAGGCCCAGGGACAGTTGGTTTGGACTAAAGAAATTCAGCATCAGACCCTCGCTTGGATCTAATCATGTGCTTATTTTAATCCAGCAAAGTATGTTGTGATTCAAACTGATGCATGCACTCGGAGACTGGGTGAAGGTCTTCTCCAGGAGGGTTGGCCAGTTATATTTGCATCTTATACTCTCACCAGACAGAAGCAAATTATTCCCAGAATAATCTAGAATTTTTGGGGGCTTGCTTTTGCTGTTGTATGCTTCAAAGTTGACTTAGTGGGAAGACATTTTACATTAGAAACTAATTGTTTGCTGATTTTGAGCCTCTATCCTAAAACAGTCAACTTGCTGAGTGTGCGGCTGCGTGGGTGGGTTATTCAGTTGCACCAGTTTGATCCTAATGTGTCGCACACAAAAGGAAGAGCAGTCAAGTATCACTTTAAAGACTAGCAAAATAATTTATTAGATGGGCTTTTGTGGGACAGACCCACTTCTTCAGACCATAGCCAGACCAGACCAGACTCAATATTTAAGGCACAGAGAACCAAAAACAGTGATCAAGGAGGACAAATCAGAGAGTGGAGGGGTGGAGGGAGAAGGTCAAGGATCAGATTAAGCCAGTTCTCTGTGCCTTAAATATTGAGTCTGCTCTGGTCTGGCTATGGTCTGAAGAAGTGGGTCTGTCCCACAAAAGCTCACCTAATAAACTATTTTGCTAGTCTTTAAAGTGATACTTGACTGCTTTTTGTTTTGATAGTGTATAGACTAGCACATCTCCCTCTCTGTTACAAAAGGAAGAGGTAATTCATTTGAGAATACTCTTTCAAGAAAATCTGCTGGGTTGGTGGCCTTACGTGCAGAAACAGCTGAGTGCACCATATGCCTGTTGACTTAGGGCGGACTAAGGGCTCCACTGCTGAGACGTGTTTTATACGCTTTTTGGAGTGTATCTCATTGAAAGTACTGCAGAAGGCCCTTTTTCTCAGCTGATCTATTCTGTTAGGTGCCACTCTAAGTTTATTAATTGGTAAAATTGTTTAGTGTCTGTCCTTCTGCTCTTTTTATTTAGTAATGTTCCTTAGTAGATACCCAGAGGAACCAAAGCTCTGATGTGTATCAGTTTTCAGTTGCCTTGGTTAGGAGACCCTATGTCCCTCTAATACCATGATTAATTACGTTAATCCTTTGACACATACTTATCTCTGAAAGGAACAGATGTGGGGGAAGGCATGTGGTTTTCCTGGACTGGTCTCAGGCACGTGTTATAAAAGGAATCTCGAATTCAGAAGCCTTCAAGGGGAAATATCATACATCAAATGTTTTCTTGCATTATACAGCTGTCCAGCACGGCAAATAGTTGTGCAGGCTGCGGCTCTGAAGGCTGCAGTGTGTGACACACAGGGGCCTAAGACATGACTTTTCAGCAAGCAAATACGAAACATCCTAAAACATTAACGCAACTATTTTAAAATATCAATGTTGGGGGAAGGGTGAGAGGCTTTAGCTGGTGAATCCAGAGCCTATTAAAAGAGGATGTTTTGTAAGTAGCGACTGGCTTATTTATTTCCTTTTGCGTGGGGGACCTGGCAGCAAAAGCTCCTGTCACTTAGCAGACCAACAGAGGGGGTGTTTTCTCCTCTACGTGTAACCCAGAGGAGTTAAATTTAAGGAAGCTCCCTTCTCTCTCAGTGGTCTAGTGAGGTTGAAATGCTAGCTAGCCTTGTTCAGTTTGAGAGAAGCTTTTCCAGCATTTCCTGAGGAGGCTTTCTGGAAAGCAATAACAGTAATATTAAAAACCTCTAAGCCACCTCTTCTTTTCACAGTAAATAACAGGGGCTCCTTGCACTTATAGCTGTATTTAATTACACACACATTCTTACAGGATTACAAACAGCAGATTGTCTTGGTGAAAGAAGATTAAGAGCCTCTGGACATGGAGGCAGGAGATGGTTGCAGACTGTTTGGTTTTCCACGATGAGGGCTATCCAGGCTTTACCTATGTATACAGCCATACTTTCCAGTTTTATTCCTGAAGTAATTACTTTTGGGGAAAAAAAATATTCTGAAGTGCTGTAATAGCACCATAAAATTTTGTTTGGGTGGGGCATTTGTAGTGCACTCATGACCATAGCGTGCAGGTATAATTAAAAATAATCTTGTCTGAGGAGGGGCCGTTCTCTCCCCTCCTTACAGAGAGAGTATCGTGTTGAATGTGCAGAGTGCACAGTTAGATGTAGAAGTGATTTAGTGCACCCTGCAGTCCCTGTCCTTTCCTTTCTTCTTCATTGTGTCTCTGTGTGCAGCCTCCTTTGTTGTGGAAAGGCCTTCGCTTCTTAGAGAGCGTTGTACTCGGCAGTGGGGTCTTCCTGACCTCCAGTGCAATATGTTCCACAGACGACGACCTGCCCCTCAGGTTCAGAGGCCCTGTCTCCATTGGAATTTCCAAGATTCTGGGCTGCCAGAAGCTCCTTCCATCTTAGAGATGAGGGGTTCCCCTTCAGGGTGGGGTAAGGGGTTAAGGTGGCTCAGAAAGGGCCAGTAGCGAATGTAATTTAAAAATCTTACTGGTATGGGTGCCTGGTTGTGGCCCCCTGAATGGGCAGGGCTTCAGGCATAGCTGTAATATTACTGCCCCTTTTGCTTCCCCCTGCTTACCCTCCTGTGGTGGCCCTGGAGAGGGACAAAAGGGTTCTGACACTAAAACACTGTTGTGGCAGCACTGCTGGACCCTGTCATCAGGGCCACTGATTGCTACCTCTTCCTGTCCCCACTGTCAAAGCACTGCCATGGCAGAACTTTGGCCGCTGTGTATGGGGCAGTACCAGTGGCCTTTTCTCACTAGTACCAGTCCGTACTAGCCCTCTGGAGCTGAGGGAGGTATAAGCTTTGCGGACAAGCACTAATTAGAGACTGTGCCCATCTGAGCAGGAGTAGATGGGGGCTGTAGTTACAGCCATGAACTGAGAGCAGAAGGGAGTCGCAGTTTGGAAGCTTGCATCACAGTCCAGGCCCGGCGAGGAGAGCATGGGGATGCCAGGATTGGGACCTCACCGTGAGAGGAAGGGTTACCAAAGGTGGAGGAAGATGCCTGAGCAGGAAAGCATCTAGAGAAATGGCAGCGAGGACCGAGACACTGCAGAACTTAGGTGCTGATTGCAAAGTCCTTGGAAAGATTTTAACACTCCAGAAGGAGAAAATTGGATAGTTGTAATGCTGACAGGTGGAACCAAACCTGGGCTCTCTAGAGCTTAGTGCATGAGCTTCTACTGCTTGAACTAAAAGTCAGCTGGCTGCCTGTTAGCTAAGGCGGTAGAGCAGACTTGTTATTTGGTCTGTAAGTTGCCTCAGTGCCACCAGATGGGACAGTGAACCACACCCAGAAGCTGGTGGGGGTTACAAAGTAACCTGGCTGGAGAGCCACACCAGGAAGAGGAAAAGTGGCAACACCTAGAGAGCAACAGGGGGCTGCATCATGAGCAACTGGAGGGGGCCGTCAGACCAGGCAGCGCCATTGCACAATGTGGTCAAGAGGAGTTGCTGCAATGGTGACTTGCCCCCAGCGTAAGTCCCGGTATCTCCAGGGGCTGAGCCAAATCATTGTCTGCTCATGGCAGCCTCCAAGAGATCTCTGGTAGCTCAAATGGACAGATAACCGAGTGCTGTGACCACAACCCCTCACTTTCCTGGCCATGCTACTGGCATGCCCTCCTGCAGGAGGGGATGATGTGAGGCCATTCCCTAGTTTCCTGCCACCAGAAGAGCTCCCTTCACCTTGGAGCTATTCCCCTTTGGGGAGATCTGGCTGATCTCTGCTGGATGTCACTCAGCATACTGAATCACAACGCCTCAGCAGCAGCTCCTAACTTTTTTGCTCTTCCTGTTGTGTCCTGTTCTGACTGAAAAGGAAGTTGAGGTCTGGCAATGCAGGCATGTCTTCTGGTCATTCCTCTTTCCTTCCCACTTTACTTTGTTTGTTTCCTCCTAGCAAACAATGTGTCTTTGAGCGCTGCTTTAAGGCAGAACCTCTCCGCTCTCCAACTTCCTCTTTATCTGAATTTCACTGTGCACTTGCCTCTTGGTGGAGACTGAAAGCAGTGGAGTGGGTGTTTTTTATAGTTATAATTAAAAAACATGCTACACCTTGAATATAGCTGTCTTTATTGTTTGTCACTGCTGGCAAATATGAATATCTGTGGAAAAAGGGGCTGGTTGACTCTTTTGTCACTGGGCTGCAAGAGCCTTTTTGATTTTTTTTTTTTTTTTCTTTCCCTCAACAGCTCCAGAGTTCATCAACATCACTGTGTGGCTTTTTAAAGTTCTTTTCTGTAATAGGTCCGAAACCCATAAAAACATTCAGGTCAGTTGTTTAGTATCTGAATCTTTCCAAGCAATTAGCAGGTACAATTACCTGCTAGCAGTCAGTGTTTGGCCTGTGATCTGTGAGTAGAAGCTGCAATGGAATAATTGCTATCTCTCGTGGCCCTACAAACATGTCTAATTTAAAATGTCAATAGGGATCTTTTTTTTTTTTTTTTTTCCCATTTCTGATGCCAGCTTGTGAATTTTCTCTTTCTGGAAGCCAAGCACAAATGGAGACAAATACATTGAACATGTGGATTTCAAGGAAATGTTTTCCCCAGCAACTGAACATGTGTAAAAGTGTTCAGAACTCATTCCCTTTTCCATACGACTCTTCAGCAGGTTATGCATATATACACATGCAGTAGAAACAGATTCTTTGTGCTCCTGTGTGACATATGTTGAGGGAGATAAATGCTATCAAACACTGTCGCACCCATTGGGTAATTCTGAATTGTTTAGGAGCACTCTAGTGCTGTTGAAGGCTGACCCGATAATATCAGCTGCCACTGAGACTTGTGCTGCTTCTTATTCTCTCCCCTCACTCACATTTTCCAGTAGTGAATCAACAGATGTGCTGGAACAGCGGGTGTGCATATACTTACATTTGTAGGATGCTTAACAGATTTTTCTGCCGGCAGGTCTACATCTTGGCTGGTTCTGCTGGTAGTTCTGCAACTGACCTTGGAAACTGTAGTGGTACGGTGGGGTCTGTCTGACTCAAAGGTCCCTTTTGTTTTACCTTTAAGAAATATTGCTGCTTGTTCTATAGTTGATGATAAGGTGGGGGTGGATGGATGGACACACACAATATGCAAATCTATAGACTGTTCGTCTATGTGCGTCTCACGGTGTTACCTTCTGTTTTTTCAATGGAACCCATAGCTGCTTTGTTTTGGTAAAAACAAACAAAAAATTCCAAAAAAACTGAATGAGTTGCTTTGAGAATGGTACTCAGTATGTTCCATGCCATGTAATTTTACTTCTATTACAGTAGCATCTGTAGGTGCTATATACACATCTATCTAAAATGGTCCTTCCTACAAAGTGATAATAAGGCCAGATCCTCAGCTGGTGTAAACTGGCAGGCTGCAATGAAGACAATGAAACTGTTCTGGATCTATGCCAGCTGATGGTCTGGCTCATTGTTTTTAATTCCTTCTGAAACTGTAATTAGTACAGATTTGTGCTAAAGTTGACCCTAATTATTTATTTTCTTTTGAATATCACTTAAAATAGATGCTTTGAAATTTAAAATATGGCCAATGGTATTCAGCATTCACCTTGCTAACAGATGCAAGCTAACTAAATGTCTAGACTGAGATAGAAACTCTACACTGAGCAACAGAAAGAAAGCGGGGGCGGGGGGAAAGAGCATGCAGCACATGCTAACGAGTTTTCAAGTTCAGAATAATTTCACGCCAGTAAAAAAATATTTATAAAATACTAGACAAATGCACAACTGTCTTGAATTAAAAATAAAGCAGAATGGGGAGAGGTTTTTTTAGGACTCTTTAGTATTAAGGGAAGCAAATTAATTTGTGCTTCGATTCAGATATTTCGTCAAATTCTGCAAATCTGTACGAGGTCTTCAAAATTCAGGCTAGTCTACATTAGAAGTAGTACCTAAAGTCAATGTGGAGAACTCCCTCAAAACCATTTCCACAGCAATACTCACATCAGAAAATCTAGGCCCTCCTTCAGTTTAAATGGCAGTCAGCAAAGCCACAGGTAATCCTTGCAACTTTTTTTGTATATATGATAAAGAATAGAAAAATAGTACCAGCGTGTCAGTAATACAACTAAGCTTCATTGCATAACTCGAACTGTGATGGAGATTGTGACTTAGTCTGTGGCAACCTGACAGATGTGTCACAGTGGCTAATCCCCTTAAACCCCAAAAGCTCTTTGAAAATAGATGCTTTAAAAGACCATATTGGAAAACATGCTGTTCTTTTATTGATCTTTTTCTTCAGTGCTTATCCTCCTGCTTGTGGCTTCCCCCTGCAAACAAAGTGCACCATTCTGGGTATAGCTAATTAGCTCGATAGATAGAAAATTATATAAAGCTAGAAGGACAGCATAGAACACAATTGGATTTATTCAGTTTTTTAATGCTGTATTTGTGAATATAAAAATAGAGATACTTCAGCCTACCCTTCCTTCCTACCGCCCATGCTTAATAAAGATGTCGCATTAATCCTTCTTCTCTTACAGAAAAAAATAAGAGTAATAGCAACATGAATCAGTTACAAAAAGTGAGGGACAGACTTTTTGAAATGGCGGTCAACAGGCGAGGAAATAACTATCTGATAATAAAAGGCTTTGAATAAAAAAAAAAAAAATCTAACTTAACATCTGTACCTTTTCATGCAGACACCAGTTCTGGATCTGGCAAATCCCAAGGCTGACCAAATAGCGAGGCCAGATTTAAAGGAGGCATCATTGAAACTCTGTGACACCCCTTGAATTGTGTTACGTGGCTTTGCTGCTGTTTGGACTGCATCCATGGTTGGTAAAAGGTGAAAACTGGGCCAGTTTTCGTTCTGTTACAGACCAGCCTCTTGGATGACAGAATTCTTTCCAATCAGAGTGTCATGGATTACTCCCTGTTGCAAGCTAATAGGGCGCTAATTAGCATATTTCATTTATTTACTTAACTGGGATAAAAACCATTAGGCACAGGTCCCACTTACAATGGCTTCCCTGGGAAGCCACAAACTGCTTTAAGTGTTACAGTGCTGCATTAAAAAGATACAGGCTCATGAAAACATAACACAGAGAATACAAACATGCATGGCACCTTGATAATGGTTTAAAACATTAACTAAAGCTGCTCTTCCATTTTCCAGAGTTTCCTCTGTGACTACCTTTGGCAACAAATCCAGATTCTCTTTGCAGCTGAAACCTTCCATGCTGGCTCACCTGTTCTCTCTTTAATTCTAGAATACAATAGTCTGGTTTCTTCCTTTCTCTATTTGGCTCACAGAAACAAATGGCTGCAACATAAAAATACCCAATCCCAGTTCTTGGCTGATTTAGGACACTTGTTTTGTGGCCCCCAGTCTATTTTAGCGTAGCCAGGAGTTTTTGTATGTTTCAGTGCATCTGCACGGCTATAGACATTTGTTCAGCAGCTGGAAGCAATTTCTGCAACTCCAACTAGTTACATCAAAGCTGAAGTTTTGACTCCTTCCTTAGCCCCTAGACATTCAATGGATTGTGAAAGTGCCTGAGCATGGCAGCATATGGTTGTCCAGCATAGTACATGAACAGTGGGAAATCTGTCTTAGAAACCCCTTAGGTTCCCATGTCCTCTGTATGTCAGTGCAGCAGTTGGTATGGGAGGTAGCAGGTGGGAAAATCCTCCTTTTTTTAAAATTTAAAATTTTTCTTTTTAATTTAATCATGGGCCCTTGCTAGAGTTTATTTGCCTTAGCACGTTGTAAAATGTGCTTTTACATCTTTGCTGACGAAGGTTGCATTGAGAGGCCATTCTCTTTTCACTGCAATGTACATGTTGCTGAATTAGAAACTATACTGTGCAAGGTCAAAACTGGATATTTATATCTATACTAGGGAAACATTAGCCTGAAACTATCAGAAAAGGGCACCTGAAATCGGGAGTCCTGGGTTCTGTTCTCAACTCTTCTACACCCCACCATGTACTGAGTAGGGTAAGACCTAAATGCTCCTCAACTTTCCCTATCTGTAAAATGGAGAGGTTAGTATTTTCACCCATCTTTTTACCAAGCATCTCGAGGTTCTTGGCAGGAAGCCACTCTTTATCTGAAGTAGTCTCTTTTCAGATAGTCAATATGAAAAACCCAGAGATGGGCACCAGCCTTTAAATATATTCAAAAATGACCTGAACTGTCAACCCAAAGATTGTCTATGCTATGATACTGATCTATTTTTGAGCAAGTATTTCCTCCTGTACCCCAACACTGGATGAAAAAAATCTGCAAAATAATGTAGAAGCTGCATTAATGGTATTTTGGGCTTCAACAGCACAAGGTGCTCTTGCAAGAGACAATTCACCACGAATTTTTAATCCAAATTCCACATTGGCATGCAAGAATCACTTCTGCCTACTCCAGTACTGGTATCAGAATCAACTCTTCTACCATGTCCCTTATTTCCAAATGAAACAACCTTTGAACTGTTGCAAGATTTGTAAATTACCATTAGCTTACTGCAGTGCCTGCATTAATGAGACATAACTCCTCTTCCATGTAATAGCCCCAGGTGTCCTCAACTACCAGTCAGTTTTGCTATTACTTTCCTCTGTTAATAATAATAATAATAATAATAATTAATAATTAATAATTAATAAAAAAAAACCCCAGCACCACCCTGGAAGAATCTTGTTCTCCCTGAACAGTGCTGGAAATCAACTGATTCAGTGCAATGCTTCCTGTATTGTACGGAATGAATTACAGTTATAGAACTATATTGCCCTCTCCGCACATTCTGTGAGTACAAAGCAGATTTAAAGCAATCCAAGGATAACAATTTATAAACCAATTAAAGTAAATAGAGTTCTGAGCATTGGGAAACATTTCACCTTATTTCAGCCTAATAAGACTTGTTTCCCAGGAGACACATTTTTTTGTGTTCTTCATGTTAAAAGTAATCACACATCCATGAAAAGCTGTGTTTTTCTTTAGACCAAGCTCTATTTAATACCTGGCCTCTCCTTGGTTATTTAAAAAAAAAAAACAGTTTTTCAGTGCTAATGTATATATTTTAAGGAGCAGATTTTTGTAAATGTGTAATGCTATGATCATATACAAACATGGTAAATATATATTTGATTCTTCTTTAGATGTGCAAAGTGGACAGCTTGTGAATCTTGCACGTTCCTGTCCACACAGGGTATTCTGCAGACAGTACTCCAGAATCTGCCACTGAGTCCTGATAGTGGATTCACTGTCACTGAGTCCTACATTTTAACAGGATTTAAACAAGAATAAAAATCCTCCTTTTGTTTTCCTTGGGCCTACTTGAACCTCTTTTAGAAGCGACTGGGGTCTGCCCATAGAGGTTAATGGCCCAATTTAAGACCCTGTGGCTTAGACTTGACAGCTAATCAGGTATGCCAGTGTGCATTCCAGTAGTAATAAAAAGCTTATGAAACTGATGAGCATAAGTCCAGAAACTTGATACATGAGCTTTGTGTGCTAGAGATCATTAGTCAACTTAGCAAAAGCTATTGCGGTTCAGTGAGTGGTTGGAAATCTGGTTATCAGCCCCTTATAATTGTAGAATGCTGTATCGGAGAGTTTTTTAGTGACAGACAAAACAATTTTTCAGCAGTCTTTATAGTTGCAGGTAAAATTGAATTGATCTGTAAATTGTAATCATTGCTGCTTTGCCTGGGATTAATCCTGGATCACCCATGGTGAAAAGAGGCCCCTGTTCACCCAGGGAAGGACCATGTGTGATTCAGTAGGCCAGGGTAGTTTTCTTTTAACACAACTCGCTTTGTCCGACCATTCTTCTTTATGTTGAACCAACTTTTATCTATTTTCTTCTTTTTTTTTTCTACCAGTTTGAATACTCTAGACCCTTCGTATAGAAAGATTTCCTTACTTCTTAGTGTTCTTTAAAATTTTTTTAGATGGGAGAGAAACTTTGGAGTTTCTCTGATATTTTTTTTCAAAGGAAACAAAACCCACTGACATAATGCACAAGTATAGAAAGTGCAGGCCCATAGGAATGACTTGTTACCTTAAAAGAGCTTGCTCTTATTGCCTTGCAGGTATCATAAGGAATAGGGGTAAGGAGATATTAACAGATAATAATGCACTACATTTCTCAAGCTCAATGGTGGATAATAAGAGAAAAGCATTCAGGACAAAGCATCCCAGCTAGCCTGACGCTCTACTATAGAGTATGAAACCCATGAATTGGAAAACCTCCAATATTCAAACTCCTGCCTTAACTGACCTTTTTGAAGACTCCCCAAGGTTCCTGATGCTATTTTGTTCACTTTTTAGGTAATTATTTTTGATGGTCTCTGCAAGTATTCTCTGTATTCTAAAGTAAGCCCTGGCATGTAGTCAGTCATAATACCTTTGTCAATATCTGTACTGTTCCACAACATACAATGGCTTTTCAATCAAAATAAGGATTTTCAAGGAAGTCTCATTCTGGTCAAAAACTTTTGCTTTTGTCCAGTAAAATAGTTGGCAAAAAGCCGGTTCTGATGGCCACTCTTTTTGAGGATGGGGTTGGCGGAGTGAAAGGACAAGGGAGTAGTGGTTTTTTCATCACCAAAGTTGATGGGAAATTTTGGAAAAAATGTGATTTCATTTTCATCAGCTGTACCTTAGTCTGCTAGCCCCATAGGGCACTGAGCCCACCAAAATATGTCCTATTGCTGGCCACACTTTAAGTACACATTTATTTGGCCCTGATATTAAAGAAAGGTGACTAATGGGCATTTTTCTGTAATCTATGCAAAGGAGTAAAATATACACCCTCATGCACCAGCTAAGCCCACTCAGTCAAAATGGAGATTGACTGGTGGAGTTCCCTTTGAGTGTTGGTGGCAATTTTTGTTTGCATCAGTGCCCTGGCCTGAGTTCAGGACCCTAGGCCTTGATTCTCTGTTGAACATGAGTTGAGTTCAACGTAGCAGCGTGGGTAGTGAGGTTGAGTGGAGAAGAAAGGTACCTTTTTATGCCATAACTTCAAATTTCCAGATTCTGAAAACAAGAAAAGACCATAGTTATCTTTAGTATAAATTATGGCAGCCATACTGGCTATTCCAATGTATGCTCAGACGCAGATGTTCTCTAGCGGTATGTCTTCACTGCAACCCCTCCCCCACCAGGTATCCTTAATTCAGGTTAGCTAAAACTCTGAACAGTAGTGAAGACCCAGCTGCTTGGTTTAAAGCCTGTAGGGGGATCCTGTGGTTGAATGTGAGCTGCCAACCTGAGCCGTGGGCTGCTTTGCTGAGTCTTCAATCGTAGGAAACCCCCCAACCTCCCCCCCGCAACTGAAAACATACATTACAATGCTCCAAACTAGCTGGTATGAAGTCCGTTCTGCCCACCTACCTTCTCCCTGCCTCCTCCCCAAATTAAGGAAGGGTGGTTTTGCCAACCCTGTGCTACTGGGGAAACAGTGTTATATTGGACCCATGCTCTAGAGGGAATGAAGGTGATTTGTTGCCACTATACGCGGGAACAGCTGACATTCAAGAACTATTTCCCTGGCAGCCTGTGACAGAAGGGCTGGAAATAGCAGAAATTAACTCAGTCTTTTTGGAAGTCAAAACCCATGACGGCAAAAATCCCTCCCCCCCACCCGCCTTCCACTTGTGCATATACACACCTCCACAAAACAATACCCAGCAAAAACTCCTGAATAGGTTCACCTACTTCTTTTGCCCTAGGCAGGGGTTTGTCCTTAGCATTCCTCTTCAAGTGAGTGCACGTCAGTTCTAATGTGCATGGCTCACGCATGGATGTCAGACTTTTTCCTGTGGAAGTAACTATATGGGGGGGAGAGCTCAAGTGCCCCCTGTCCCTGTGTGCCTCTGCATAACAGCAGAAGAGGGCAGAGCCATCGCCAATCCCCTCAAGTCCTCCTCACTGCCAGTCATGGTTGTCAGAGCAATCCCAGAGTTCGTGTTTCCCTCTCTTGCTGTAAATAGCTGACATTAATCATTGGTTTCTGCATTTGCATTCTTTCCTTTCAGTACTGAACTCACACCCTGGGATTTAAGTCCTGTGGGACATGTTCAAATCCCTTGCTGGTCAGTGATCCTTATCCTTGAACATGCAACTAGTATCTCAGTGTCTGGCAACTTTGGAGAATCTACTCAAGAAAGACCTGGCTGGCCAGGACCAATAAATGTCCCCAGCACAGGAGAGTGATGCACTTGGCATCAAATATTCGGGAATGATTTTCTGTGTGTCCTGATGTCTGATGCACTGCCCATGATTGTCAAAATGGTTGAGGACCCATCTTCTTCAAGGCCCTTGCTCTTTAGGAAGAGAACATTGGTAGGGCTGCTGCGTTGTCCATGGTGCCAATGACTGTGAAGGAGGGTAAATGTGTCCCAACTAGGATAGAGAGGGCAGGGCTTCTGAGCCTGACGAAAAGGAAACAGAGGTTCCTGATAAGAGGGGTGCTAATGCAGATGGTACTAGAATGATCATCCTGAACTCAGGGACTGTGATTCTGGAGAAGTCCTTGGAGGTTTCCCTCTTGCAAAAAAGTGGCTTGAGAGGAAGTAGAGGAGGAGGATGAGGAGGTAGTGTGAGTTCTCGTGTGCGAAGGGTGAACCACGGGAGAGGGAATCTAATTGACAGTGAAACCAGGCATAAGCAAGTCTCTTGGGGTTCCATATGCCCCAGGTAGAAGGCAGCATAGCATTTTATGGCTCCTCATAGGTCTCTCAAGGGACTTTGGGTGCCAACAACATGGGTTTTCCAGCCCTGTTGTGCCCAGGGAAATAGTGATGTTTAGCACCCAGCGGTAACCAACCTCCTTCCTCTTCACTCCCAGCCACCACAATGATTTGTTTCAGAGTGTTCAGGAGGAGGCGGGCAGGGAAAAGGGGACGGGGGACACTTGAGGGTGTGGATAGAACTGGTTGGGAAGAGGTAGGGACAATGTGGGCAAAAGAGGTAGGGACAATTGTTGGGCAAAAGTCAGCATGGTTTCTGCAGAGGGAAGTCGTGTCTAACTAATCTATTAGAATTCTTTGAAGGGGTTAATAAACATGCGGACAAGGGGCACCCAGTGGACATAATATACCTAGATTTCCAGAAAGCCTTTGACACGGTCCCACACCAAAGGCTTTTATGTAAATTAGGCGGTCATGGGATAGGAGGAAAGATTCTTTCATGGATCGGGAATTGGTTAAAAGACAGAAAACAAAGGGTTGGAATAAATGGTAAATTTTCACAATGGAGTGGGGTAACTAGTGGTGTTCCCCAGGGGTCAGTCCTGGGACCGATCCTGTTCAACTTGTTCATCAATGATCTAGAAAATGAGGTAAGCAGTGAGGTGGCAAAGTTTGCAGATGACACCAAGTTGTTCAGGACAGTCAAAACCAAAAGGGATTGTGAAGAACTACAAAAAGATCTCAGCAAACTGAGTGATTGGGCAGCAAAATGGCAAATGAAATTTAATGTGGGTAAGTGTAAGGTAATGCATGTTGGAAAAAATAACCCAAATTACACATACTACATGATGGGGTCAAATTTAGCTACGACAGATCAGGAAAGGGATCTTGGAGTTATAGTGGATAGTTCTCTGAAGACATCCACGCAGTGTGCAGCGGCAGTTAGTAAAGCAAATAGGATGTTAGGAATTATTAAAAAAGGGATAGATAATAAGACAAAAGATATCATACTTCCCCTATATAAAACTATGGTACACCCACATCTTGAGTACTGCGTGCAGATGTGGTCTCCTCATCTCAAAAAAGATATATTGGCATTAGAAAAGGTTCAGAAAAGGGCGACAAAGATGATTAGGGGCTTGGAACGGGTCCCATATGGGGACAGGCTAGAGAGACTGGGACTTTTCAGTTTGGAAAAGAGGCAATTGAGGGACGATATGATAGAGGTATATAAAATCATGAATGGTGTGGAGAAAGTGAATATAGAAAAATTATTTACCTTTTCCCATAATACAAGAACTAGGGGACACCAAATGAAATTGATGGGTAGTAGGTTCAAAACTAATAAAAGGAAATTTTTCTTCACACAGCGCACAGTCAACCTGTGGAACTCCTTGCCCAAGGAGGCTGTGAAGGCCAGGACTCTATTAGGGTTTAAAAAAGAGCTTGATAAATTTTTGCAGGTTAGGTCCATAAATGGCTATTAGCCAGGGATAAAGTATGGTGCCCTAGCCCTCAGAACAAGGGCAGGAGATGGATGGCAGGAGATAAATCACTTGATCATTGTCTTCTGTTCTCCTTCTCTGGGGCATCTGGCATTGGCCACCGTCGGCAGATGGGATGCTGGGCTGGATGGACCTTTGGTCTGACCCAGTATGGCCGTTCTTATGTTCTTATGTAATGTGGCATCTATTTGAGGAAGTGATCAGTTAGGGGCAGGGCCTGGGATGCAGTAGGGGGTTGGGCACCCCGGTGGCCAGAAGAAAGCTGGATCCTGTGCAAGGGAAATACTTTATGGGCCTGGCACAGGCTCTAGAAGTGGCAAACCCCTCTTCTGAGGTGAGGTTTCTGAGCTGGCTCCCTCTGACACACTTATTAGAGCTCTTGCTCCTGCTCATCACTACTGAGGTTTACGAACAAGACGCTGAGCCTAAGGAAGCTGTGGATTGTTTCTTTGGTACCAGAGATCTATGAGCTGAAGATACGTCTGCTAGTGCACTCGGTACAGGCTGCGAGGGCAAAGTGCCATTTCCCCATGTAAGCGCTTAAGCTTCGCTGCTTTCTTCTTTGAGTCAGGTTTGAAGCCCTTGATGATGTGACTCCTGTCACTAATGTAGGCCTCACCTCAGCACTCAAGCAGGCTACATGAGGATCATTGACCAGAATGAGCTTTGTCCGTATCCCACAAGACTTAAATCCTGGGAATCGCCCAGTACTGAGAGGAAAGAAACAGTCCCAAAGGATTAAAAAAAAAGGAACCTAGCTCCAACTTTAAAAGCTTTCTAATAACTACCAATGACTGTTATTTACAACAAGAAAGAAGCAAGTGAGTAAACCTTCCTGGGATTGTTCCAACATGTGTAGGAGTGCATTTAGCTGCTTTTTCAGCTTCCATATACAGGTTGACAATCATTCTCCAACCCCATTATTACACGATTCCCAAAGCACTTTGCTAGATTATTTCTGCAGGCGTGGGACTCATCCCTCTTTGGGATCTCAACTGACTCCTGGCGACTCTAATTGGGATCCCCTTTTGACCCTGCATGCTTTGTTCCCTCCTTTCCTTCTCTTGAATAGTGACATTTCTAGTAGTGATCACTTCAGCCTGAAGGATTGGTGAACCCCTTTACGAAAAACTGTATAAAGGAAAGGTTTATCTCCAGCTGCATCCCACACTTCTTACAAAAGTAGTCTCTGGTTTTCATACTAACCAAGCTGTCAGTTTGTCCACATTTGTTTCTCTCCTAATCCCCTCAGCAATGCTGGGACTAGGCGGGTAGCCTGGAAGAACCTCACTACGCCTTCAGGCTCCGGGGCCGACCCCCGCAGCTGTCTTGGCCACACCTCCAGGGGTCACAGACTCACGTGGCACCCCAGCAAGACCGAGAGTGAGCACAGCGAGGAGGCCGGGCAGGAAAGAGTATATGAACTTTTGTTGGTTTATTAACAAACTAGGGTAAAAAATAATAAGTTTTACCAGTGTATTTTGGGTTGATGTTCAATAAGTACTTACACAAGTCTGGATTGTCACAAACATTGTTGGAAAAACCAGTAGGCGTGAACTCAGATCTGGTGAGGATCCGGGTACAGTATGAGGGTAAGTAAGTTATATATGTATATCTTCTCTGTTCGTTAAAAGCGGGGAAGAGGGTGCTATTCCCCTTGCACCTGCCGGGGATTGGGTCGCTACTCCAATCCCAAGTAGTTTTCTCTCTATGAAATTATATATTTTTGTAAGTGGCTGATAGAGGCCATCACCCCTCTAACAGTCCAGGGTAAAAAGAATCGGAACAAAGGGGAGGCCACCCCTTCACCCAGGTAAGTACCTTTTTCTTAACTGATATACTAACAAACCAACGATTACTAAGAACAACTTATCTACTAACTACTAACAATTACTCTAACAAGAAGTATAAAAATGGTTAAAACAGTAACAAATTTAAAATATAAAACCCTATTAAGTGTCTATAATTTTTAGTCTTGGTCAGTAGCCAGCAAGGGCTGGCCTGGGGCCGACTCCTGGAGGATCAGCCCCGCTCCTCTGGCAGAGGTCCCCTTTAGGCTATTGATGGAAAAAATTGAGAGTTGGCTCTCCCATGGGCCCTGCACTGAGGTGCTCAAAAGGCCTGTCAAATGAGGTAGGATACTGTCGATTTAGGTAAGTTGAATCAAGTCCGGTGAGTCACGTTTGGTGGGTTGCCATTGTTCAGGCAGGTATCAACAATGTGCTGCTGCAGCTTGCGTGGCAGGCCCTGACGATTACAACACTAGGGATGCAGTGCCTGCAAGCAGGCCAGGTCGACCCCTAGTGCGTGCTCCTACGGGGCATGGCCTTGCTGCCTTGAGCTGACGCCGCAGGTGCTGGCGCCACTGCAGAAGTGTAGTTAGACAACAGTCTTGCACCTTGGATGTTCTTCAGGCTTCAGTCCTATGATGTCTTCTGCCCAAAAGGGTCAGACCTGGGGAGCGGTGGGTGCTCTTAAGAACCCCCCCCACCCCGTAAAGGGTTTTCGAATGGGTTCAGAGCCCCTGCTTATATAGACCAGAGTCGTGCATTATTCACGAGGACGTTAGCATATTGCTAAGTCCTCAATCAGGTCCGCTCTAGCATGGAACGTTCTAGAAAGTTTTGTCTTTCCTCCAATCAGAGTGCTCCATTCCCTTATATGTTAAATGTCGGTGACCTCATCTCATGATTATTCATAGTTCTATACATATTCATGAGCACAGAGTCAAATTCTTGGGGGAATTACTGGTCAAAATGGAACTGTTACAATGGTGCCAATGGTCAAACAATAACAATTTAAGGTTTCATGTGTTTGTATGGTTTCCCATTAGCCAGCCCTCATTAGATAAGATCATGCTTTCCCCTGACCAGTGGGGATGATAATGCCCGTGTTGGTGGTATCACGCGACAGTTTCCAAATTCCAGCATCCTAAACATGAAGCAAGGCTTTACTCACTGGACATGAAAATAGCCTTTAGTTTTCCACCTAGAGCAAGCTAAATTGTTCCGGATTTTTAAAACAGTTGTTTGTTGCAGTTGCTGACAGAGTTAAGGGCAATTCAGTTTCCTCCCAGAGAATCTCCTCCTGAATCACTTCCTCCATTTGTTTGACCATCAGCTTAACGTGATCCTGCCAAACTCAAGCATTGGGGTGTTCTATTAGGTCACAAGCAGCTTCTGCCGGTTGCCTGGCGCAGGCACTAGTTGTTGACATTTTAAAGCAGCAACCTGGCCTTTAATCCATCCTTTCTCTTCTCATAAGATGCTCCATGTTACCCATCAGACCAGAGACTGGCAGTTTAGGATGGGCTGCTTCTCAGTCACTGCTGAGATGGGTTCCAAACCCACCACTGTAACTGTTGGCTTGTGAGCCTCTGACAGAGGAAGTGATGTGCAATCGCTCAAAGAAGGTGGTGGTGTGGGGAAGGTTACCTGCCTTTCCAGAACAGCTGTTCTTCGAGTTGTGCCACGTATATCCTTCCTTGAGCCTCCCCACCCCCTTCCTGATGAAGAAAGTGAGGGTACTTGGAGCGGCTTTGCCAGCGCACAGCGGTGCATGATGACATGGAGAGCTTGAGCCGCCCTGATGGGTACTGCTGCAGAAAGAAAATTCTTAGGTGTACACACAGACCGTGGAAAGGACATGAGCAATGCACCTCAAAAAGCAACGGTTATGGACAAAAGCAACAGAAGTCCTGTGGCACCTCATAAACTAATGGATATTTTGCCACAGGACTTCTTGCTGCTTTTGAAGATGCAGACTAACTTGGCTACCTCTCGCATAGTTATGGCCAAGTAGGTGACCATCTCTTATGTTAATTGAAAGGTGTGGTCACCCCATCAGTCTCGGTGTGGTTGTAGCTCACTCCATGGCAAGGTTTGACTCGGCTCATACCATTGTCTATGCTGGTGATGTGATGGTTTTTCATGACAGTTCCGTGCTGGCTATTGCATCTGCCTGTCAGGCAGTGGAGAAAGACCATTCAGGGAGAATGGAAAGCTACTCCTGGCTGTTTTGAACTGCATACGTCTCTTTGTTTCTTTTGACAATAGCATAAAATGTCTCCGAGAAGACAACAGACTCTCCTGTGCTGGTGCGATGTATCTCTTTCAGCTTCTCCGCACACAAGCGATGCACTCCAATATTTTTACTTAATTAATTTGTGAAACAGAGCTAGTTGAATGTGTGGGATTTTGTCTTGGTGACTTATTCTAAGGGGAACTGAATACATTATTTTCCTAGCCTCTTTATTGTATAGAGAAGAATTTTTTTTTTAAACATGCAAAGCACTGCTCATTCAGAATACATAATAATAAATTAATCCTTGTGGCTTATTTCCAGATACAAAAATATAATTGTTTCAGGGACAGTGAGTTAACTATAGTTTTATTGTCTTACGAACTGTATAGGTAATCCTCATAAAAATGAAACTCCAATTTCTCATTTGACCAACACAGCAGCACAGTGGAAGTTACAATTTAAAATAACTGGAAAATGTAATATTGTGGGGTTATTTTTTTTGTTTTTTTTGTTTAAATCTGTCAACTTCTGGTGTGGAGATACCTAGATTGAGTGTTTGAAAGAGATGAAGATATTTAAGTTTTTCTCTTTGTTCCTATTTTACAAAATCTTTAAGGCTGAGGAGCTTTTTTCTTCCTCAAAGAGGTGTTGTGATGAACTCTTGGCTTTGCAAAGAGACGGGGCGGTGTTGAAGAGAGGGGGCCTGTCAACATGGAGAAAGCATGCAGCAAACTGGGATGATAATCTACATTGCACTTGCCTGTCTTGCACTGACTTTACAGTGCAGCCTACATTGAAAGTTCTGTACTACTTTGAGCCATTGTTTTGCAGTAGGTCAGAATGCACTTTGTAACTTCTGGTGTGCAGGAGCAGCATGCTCTCTGTGACTTAGTCAGTGTATAGCAGACTAGGGTGTTAGAGTAAAATCTGGTTGTCCACATAGTTAAGGGTATGTCTACCCAGCAGCTGGGAATTGTAATTCCTAGCTCTGGTAGACATGCATGTGATAGCTCTGCTCCACTGAGCATGCTAAAAATTGCAACGTCACTGCAGAGGCAGGGGCTCAGGTAAGCACTGAATATAACCATCTCCAAGGTCTTCGGAAAATATTCTAGCAGCCAGTGCAAGCTGCTGCCTGTGCTGCAGCAGCCACACTGTCCTCTTTAGTGCACTAGCTTAAGCAGAACTAGTGTGTTGTCTACCCTTGCCCCAGTCTCCCTGTGGAGAAGCCCTATGGAAGGCCTGCTTCCGTTCCCACTGTCCTTCATCTTGGGCAAACCACTTCACTTCTCTGTGCCTGTGTTCCTCTTAAACTCTGGCTATCTTTTCAAGTTGGATTCCAAGCTGTTTAGGGCATGGAATGTGTCTTTATGTGTCTGTCAAATGCATATGCGCTGGCCTCACTCGAGGCTTCTGCGAGCTACTGCAATTCAAATAGTAACTCTACTTCTGTTTGTTGTTATTATTAACTCAGTGTTTCAGTGGCAGTTTTATGTCACTCTTTAAAGCATATGAGTCATGTTCTGAATACTAGTTGCAGGTCGTTCACATAATAGCAACCTCTTCAGCAGGCTAGATTATAGTTTTGTGAGTTTAAGAATGAGATGCGGAATGAGATTCCAGTTTTGCCTCAGTGCAATAAATGACCTCAACTTACAACCGCTATGAGCTAACATCGTGATTTTGAGATGTAGAAATTTCTACAGCTCATACCTTTAGTAATGCTCTATGCTTCGTACGGTGACGTTTCTCAGCTGTTTATTACGAGGATCTATAATACTGGTTGCTTTTCTATATCCCAGATCATCAGGGCTTTTTTTTTTTTTTTTTTTTTTTTTCTGGGGGAATGCACCTTTTTTTCCCCTCTTGAGCCCGGAGGCTGAAACTACCTCTGTGCTCAGCTGGCTTGCAGCCCCAGGGCTGTGGGGGTCCCCCAGCCGCCCCAGCTGGGTGTCCTGTGGTTGAGGCTGCCAGCAGAATGAGAGTTCTGGCACTTTTTTTCTCTAGGGGAAAAAGCTATTTGGATCAGAAGACTTCTTGAATCGGATTTAAAGTGCTTGCCAAACAAAAGACAAGTTCAAACTACACCATAGATTTGGATTAGGAAGGGGTGAACTTAAATTGTGGGCTCCCAAATTAATTTTATTTTTAAAATATTAGGTTAAAGTAACAATAAATTTGGCCAGCTCTTAATCATTATTTTACTGCCAGCTCAGGGCTATGACTTCCACTTTTTCTGTTACAGGGTCCTTCAGTACATCAGTGGGCATCATCATTGAAAAGACAGCAAAATAATCTCACTTATTAAGTATGGCCATTTTACTATTCAAAAGGGAAAAGGAAAACATTAAACCAAACAACCTGGATGATAGAACAGAAATGATAAACCAGTTACCTCCTATTACAATCTCTTCCCTATGTCTCTCTGTGGAGAACTGTTGGCAGAGATTATACTTCTGGAAGTGGACCACCTCTGGGGGTGTTCTTCATTTGGTAAATTAAGACCAAAATATAAACAAAGAATATTGTTTCTCAAACTTATTATATCTGTCTGACCCTCTGATTAGACATTTAAAACAGTTTATGCTTGGGCAAAATAATTTGTTTGAAGGGCAAATGAAACCTGTCTAGTTTCACATAGTTGGGCAAAGAATGCAAACTATATAATTTTAATTAAATCCTGTGAAATAGAAGAAGAAAATACGAAATCAAAATCCATTTAAGAAACTTTCATTGCAAATATTAAGACACTTAAGCTACGTCTACATGTGAACCCTACATCGAAGTAGCTTATTTCGATGTAGCGACATCAAAATAGCCTATTTTGATGAATAACGTCTACACGTCCTCCAGGGCTGGCAACGTCGACGTTGAACGTCGACGTTGCGCAGCACCACATCAAAATAGGCACTGCGAGGGAACGTCTACACACCAAAGTAGCACACGTCGAAATAAGGGTGCCAGGCACAGCTGCAGACAGGGTCACAGGGCAGACAAGCGCTTCCGGGGCAACAGCTAGCCGCTCCCTTAAAGGGCCCCTCGAAGAGACACGCAGCCTGCACAGCACGCGGTCTGCAGAGCCATAGGCACGCACACCTCCAGCGTCGCAGTCATGATGGACCCCCAGCAGCAGCAGCAGCAGCTAGAGGTCCACCCAGCCGCCCCTGCAGGAGCAGTGCTCGCCCTGCTCCATGCCATGCAGGAGGCAGCTGAGCACCTCCTTGCCACAGAGGAGGAGCTGCCCACAGGGGAGGAAGACGCAACCCCCAACCCTGCAGCACCCCGCCCCCCCCCCGGCCTCATACGCCACCGGCTGTGGAGCTACCCCATCAGCACCGACTGGTGGGAGCGGCTGTTGCTCGGAGAGTGGGACGATGACCGCTGTCTCAGGAACTTTCGCATGAGCCGGCAGACATTTCTGGAGCTATGCCAGTGGCTCACCCCCACACTCAGGCACCAGGACGCTGCCATGCGGTGTGCCCTCAGTGTGGAGAAACGGGTCAGCATCGCTGTCTGGAAGCTGGCCACTCCAGACAGCCACTGATCCTTGGGCCAGCAGTTTGGCGTTGGCAAGGCCACCGTCGGGGCTGTCCTCATGGAGGTAAGAGGACCCACGGGGGGAGGCAGCCCTGGCAGGAGAGGGCAGGGGAGGGGAGGGAGGCCCTGGCAGGGGAGGGCCACACACACCCTGCTCACCCCTCATTGGTGCTCTCCCATGTGCTTCCCCTGCAGGTCATCTGTTCCGTCAACGCCATGCTCCTCCACAGGCTTGTGAGGCTTGGGGACCCGGATGCCACCATCGCAGGCTTCCCCAATTGCTTCGGGGCTCTGGATGGGACTCGCATCCCCATCCGAGCCCCGCAACACACTGGAGGACGGTACATCAACCGCAAGGGCTACCACTCAGTGGTCCTCCAGGCCTTGGTGGACAGCCGGGGCCGTTTCCAGGACGTTTATGTGGGCTGGCCTGGCAGCACCCACGACACTCGGGTATTCCGGAACTCGGGCCTGTCCTGCCGGCTGGAGGTGGGGACCTACATCCCCCAGTGGGAGATCCCTGTGGGGGACACCACCATGTCCCTCTGCGTCATCGCAGATGCGGCATACTCCCTCCGGCCCTGGCTCATGCACCTGTACACGGGCCATCTGTCTGCCATCCAGGAGCGCTTCAACCAGCGCCTGAACCACGCGCGCCAGGTGGTGGAGCGCTCATTTGGCCGCCTCAAAGGGCGCTGGAGGTGTCTCCTCACCCGCCTGGATGCAGGCCCCACCAACATCCCCCAGACTGCGGGTGCGTGCAGCGCCCTACACAACCTGGTGGAGAGCAAGAGGGAGGCCTTCTTTCACGGCTGGGCTGTGGAGGCCGGCAGGGCCGATGTGCAGCCACCCGCTGCCCCCAGTCACCAGGTGGACCCCGAAGGGACCAGGGTCCGGGAGGCCCTGCGGGCCCAGTTCGACAAGGCCGCGGGGTGAACGCTGGCAGGCCCCCCACTGCCCCGCCATCCTCCACAACACTCCCTGCCCCTACGCCCACACCACAGAGCACCCAAGAGCACCCTCCCCTTTTCTTGTAAAAATAAAAGCAGACAGTTGTTTGTCAAATCAAACATCTTTTGAACTGTTAGAATTTCCATAATTAATAACTTATATATATGTATATATTATAAAAACAGGGATAACAAGGAAGGGGAGAACTATTTACATGGGGGGGTAAGGATCAGTGATGGAAAACAGGGATCACAAATAAATACAAACTATTTACAGCAAAAAAACAACATAAAAGTGGGGGGAATATATACAAGGGGGGGGCCACATCCTGGGCCCCACACCCCTACAGTCCAGCACTGGGGGTAGGTGGCCGGGATCCCCGCCTCGGCCGCAGCCCTGGCCAGGGCTGGCTGGGGGCCGGGCGGACTGGGAGATACGGTCAGCGAGTGTCAGCTGGCCCCAGCCCCCGCTCGGCGGAATGGCCCTCGGTGGTGGTGCGACGGTGGATGGCGCGGCGGCTGGAGCAGCGGGTGGTGCAGCGGGTGGAGCAGACAGGGCGGGCGCAGCGGCGGCCGGCGCGGCATGGGGGGCCAAGTAGTCCGCAATGCGGTTGAAAGTCTGCATGTAGGCCCCCCATGCCTCCTGGCGCCAGGCCAGCGCCCGCTCCTGCAGGCGGAGGCGGCATTGCTCCACCTGCAGCCACTGCTCAGCGACCTCCACCTGCCGGCGGTGGAGGGCCAGCAGCTGGGGGTCTGTCACTGGCGGCTGCTGCTGCTGGGTCCACCGTCTTGCTTGCCGTGGGGCCGGTCGGTCCTCTGCCAAGGGGCTGGCCTGGAGTGATGGCCCCAGAGGGCTTTCCGGGACCACTGACGCCTCGCCAGCACTCTCTGGTCCTTCCGATGGCACAGCTGCGGAACACAGGAGGGGGGGGAAGAAGAGTGGAGACAGCCGTTAGTGTGGGCCCTGAGCCGTGGCCCTTGTTCCCCCACCCCTCTGCTGCAGGTTCCCCATCCCCGTCCCCGGGAGATGCTGCTGTGATGGGGTTCAGGGGTCCCCCCTGCACTGCACCCTGTCCGCTGGCAGGAGTGACTCTCACTCAGCAGGTACAACAGGAGGTTTCTTAGGCAACAGATGCCCAGTTTCTCCCAGAAGCGACAGTACAGCAGTCGGAGATGGTCCTTCCAACCCGTCCTGGGGAGAAGACCCCGAGGGGTGCCCCTCTGGGATGTAGCTTTCCACCTCCTCAGGCTGGCTGCCTTCTAGCTCTCCCTTCCCCTAGCCTCTAACTGCCACCCCCGATTCAAACCCAGCTCGGCTCCTCCCTCCTCTTTGTTCAGGGCAGAGGTGTAACCTGCCAGTTGTAGCCCCGGGATCATCCTTAGCCACTGGGAGCTATTCAGCTTTTTTCTCATATGTAGCTTGAGTCTCGCATTTGCACTCCCCCCACTCCATCACATGCTGCTGCTGCTGCTGGGTGTCCGACCCCTCCCCCTGGGGGACCCCAGAGGTTCCGCTCCCCCCAGCCCCGGGGATGGGGCATGGCACTGTCATGCTGGGGGGGGCAGGGGTTGATGGACTCTTCTGAGGGACATGCCACTGCTGTCCTTGGGGCCATGGCCATCTGGGCATGTGGAGGGCCCTGGTAATATCTATTACCCCCGCCCCTCAACCCCAGGGGTGTGCACCAGGGGGGTACATACCTGACGGTCCACTCCCACGCTCAGCGGACACCTGGGGGGTGGATGCCTGGCTGGAGCTCCGGGACGGCATCAGTATTTGGAGCCTGATGTCGCTGGAGGAGGAGTCCCCCTCCTCCTCCTGCTCTGGTGCCCTGGGGGTGGGCTCCTGGGGGGGCCCCCGGGGTGCGGGGCTTGCCTCCGGGACAGACTCTGCCTCCGGGGCCTGCTGGGGCTCCTCAGCCGAGGTGTCAAGAGTGGCCGGAGGGGAGGAGGTGTGCCGGGGGCCCAGGATGTCCCTGAGCTCCCTGTAAAAGGGGCAAGTGATGGGGGAGGCCCCAGATCGGCCGGCCGCATCCCGGGCCCGGGCGTAACCCTGCCACAGCTCCTTCACTTTACTGCGGACATGATCCGGAGTGCAGGCAGGGTGACCCCGGGCGGCCAGGCCCTCGGCCAGCCGAGCGAACGCATCCGTGTTCCGCCTCTTGCTCCCCATTACCTGGAGCACCTCCTCCTCGCTCCAGAGCCCCAGCAGGTCCCGAAGCTCGGCCTCCATCCAGGAGGGGCCCCGCTGCTGCTTCGCCGCCTGGCTCCTGGGCTGGGAGCCCTGGCTCCCCTTGGGGGTGTCCCCTGGGAGCACTGGGGGGGCTGCCGGGTGGCCATTGCGTCAGGTGGGGGTGTGGGTGGCTGCGGAGGAGCATGCAGGCTAGCCGCGTGTTGCTGCTGCTGCCTGCACGCGCTCTCAGCTTCCTGCACAGGAAGGGAGGGGGCGGGGACCTTTAAGGGGCCGCTCCACACGGCCACCATTGAGCTCAGGGGCTGGAGAGAGCGTCTCTCAACCCCTCAGCTGATGGCCGCCATGGAGGACCCCGCAATTTCGATGTTGCGGGACACGCAACGACTACATGTTCCCTACTTCGACGTTCAACGTCGAAGTAGGGCGCTATTCCCATCCCCTCATGGGGTTAGCGGCTTCGACGTCTCGCCGCCTAACGTCAATGTTAACTTCGAAATAGCGCCCAACACGTGTAGCCGTGACGGGCGCTATTTCGAAGTTTGTGCCGCTACTTCAAAGTAGCGTGCCCGTGTAGACGCGGCTTTAAATTCCACTAATTCACTTTTTATCAATGATTCTTTTCCCCCCCCATCTCCTCTCCAAGAATAGACTGTCTAAGCATTTGGTGATTGACAGGAAAACTCTGGAAAAAATTCAGGAACAAGGGGCTGGTGACAGAGGGAATTTTTGCCAGCACAGGCATGTCTACATAGCCTGTTTGCTGCTGCTGCTGGCAGTATTTTCTGACAGCGAGATCTTGTGTAGCTATGCTAATTAGCCACACATTTATGGTAATGAGCAGCCATTTACAATTGCGAGATGGCTCATTAGTATGAAGCTGCTGGCACGACAGGTCCATGTAGACCTAGCCATGGTGTATTAAGCTACAGCAACACTTTCATATCACAATACAATAATTACATGTGTTTTAAAGCTAATCTCTTGGCAGTGTCTCAGTTAATTCTCATTCATCAATCCACGTCTAAATCTTGGAAAGGTTTTCCTGGAGTTAATTTCTTCTTAGGGTTTTTTTTTTTTTTTGAGGGGTCTTTGGTAGTTTACTTGTAGAGGATGGACAAGGTCAATTAACGAATGCTGTGTAGTTTTGAGTAGCGTACCTGTGTATGTGAGAAACAAAGGAGTGCTTATTTCGCCAAGACTGTAACAGGATCATCAAGTGTTAGCTGGCCTAGTTGTTGGTGGAGGGGACAGAATTCCACACCAAGCAGACATGGGTTAATTCATCCTGAACTTCAGTGTCCCCCCCTCCCCCAGCTGATATAGTGGAAAAGCCCTTCTTGTACTGGTGACAGATCCTCCTAGCCTGGATCAAAGCTGGCACCTTGTAGGGTGACCATATCTCCCTATCCCAGATATGGGATGGGAGGCAGCTCCCAAGCTACGGTTGCCAGGGGCTGCCGCCTGAAGGACCTTGCCAGATGCCCCATGCACTGGGGAGCCAGGCAGCAGCCATGCTGGTATGCTCAGAGCTCCCTGTGCCTCAGGGAGCCAGGAGCTGGGCAGCAGCCACACAGGTGGGCTTCCAGCTTCCCTGCGCCTCAGGCAGCCAGGAAGGAGGTGGCAAGCACACTAGCATTCCTCCCAGCTCCTCCGTTGCGTGGGGAGGTGTGAATTAGGCAGTAGCCACACTGGTGTGCTCCCAGCTTCCCTGCGTTTGGGGGAGCTGGGAACTGGGCAGCAGCCATTCTGGTGTACTCACGGCTTCCACAAGGCAGGGGGAGCCAGGAACTGGGAGGCAGCAGATGCCCCACAACCCCAACCTACCGCTAACACTGCAGGGCCCCCTGCTGGCTCCCTCTGATGCTCTCTGGCCCACAGCTGCCACTGCGCTTGCTGCAGGAAAAGGTCAGCCAGCAGAGGTGCAATAAAGGGGCAATTAGCCCCTTTGTGCAAATAAATAGGGATATCTTCCTGGCACGCGAAATACACAGCTGTCCCATCCAAAATGGGATAGATGGTCTCCCTGTGCCTTTGGAGCTTAATGCAAGAACCTCTATTGCATGAGTTAAATGAAGCCACTCCTTTAGACAGGGCTGCAACAGGCTCATCAAGCTGTAGCTGGTCTAGGTACCACTAGAATGCCATAGCTAGCATGCACAGGCTACACATGCATTCTTATTTAACTACCATAAATTTGCTATAGAGAATTTCAAGTTCGGTCATTTTTGAATATCAGTAATTCTTAGAGATTTTAGCTTAAGTAGCTACTTCAGAAATTGATGAGTTTATTTAAAAAAAAAAAAGTTTGGAGAGAGATGATGATTCTTGTCTTCCTGAGTCGCATGAGGGAATTTCCAGTAATTAACTTCCCATTAATAAAAAATACTCTACTAATAAAAGAAATATTTGACTATAATCAGTTTAACAAGGCCATTAAATTCCATGATGGTACACAAAGCATTTTTCCTGTGGTAGACAAAGCATTTGTCCGTTTACAGGGCAATGACATTATGAGCTATAGCCACAGTTAACTTATTTGCAAGTCCACATTTCACAAAGGTATTTGCTTTTCAACATTTAAGAAATAAACAAATGTTTTAGAACATGTCCAGTGCCATGTTTTGACCAGAGGCTTTTCTTTGTAGACAAGTGATGTCTGCAGTCTAGATATAATGCTTCAATAAAACATTCCTGTGTTCCTTTTCACAATCACATCTCCTCCTAGAGCAAGCAAGTTTTACATGGCTTATTTCTTGAGATAGCGATTGTCCTAAATTGGTACCTTATATCTTACACTGGTTGATGAGACCGTATGGGTGCTATGAGCTTCATCACACTACACCTGCAGAAGGTGGAAAGAGGTATTTTAAAAGAGCTAACCCTGACCCAGTAAGGGCTTCACTAAGGAGGAAAGCAGGTCAGCATATGTCAGGTTCTTACTCAGTAACAGAAGCCTGGGTAGAGGCAGGCAGCTGGATAGCACTACTGGCCAACCGAGCATCATACGGGGAAGGTACAAAAGGGAGATGAAAGCTCTTGAGAAAGAAAAGGGCAGGAACTGAGTGGTGAATGATCCTGCAGGAAGACTAGCTGAGTAAGGGACTGCCTTTGTGAGGGCAGGGGTGAAAATAATTAATCAGCAGAATCACCTAGGCTACGACTGTACTACAGTGATCTGTAGACAGAAGTTACTGTTGGAAGAGATCCTTCTGGCAAAACTTCTGTTTGATGATGATGTTCACACACAAACGGATCAAAAGAGTGATCCGCTTTGTCAATAGAAAGCGGCCAGACTGCCCTGCTGCTCTCCCGACAGAACAGCCAACTGGAAGCTCAGCAAACAGGGCTGCCTGGTGAACTGGAAGCACTGTCTGTTGACAGAGGGCACACCCCACCCCCGGAGCATCTACATGGCTTTTTTTTTTTTTTTTGGTCGACAAACTATCGACAAAGGCATTATTCCTCATCGCGGAGAGGCGGAATGCTCTTTGTTGCCAAAACACATTTTGTGTGTAGACACTCAACAAGTTTTGTTGAAAAAAACCCCTGCAGTGTAGACATGGCCCGATATGTATGACTGTGCAATGACCTGCCAGAAGACGCTTAGCTTATGGTTATGCTACAGTGCTCTGTCAGAAGAGATTTCCCAGCAAAGCTACTGTCGACAGAGTCTGGCTACACCCACACACACACACACATACGCGTGTCAATCGGAAGAGCATTCCACTCTGTTGACAGAGGGGCCAGACTGCTGGGCTGCTGTCTTGACAAAACTGGCACCGGGAAGCTCAGCAGACAGGGTTGCCCCTTTGTTTGGATGCACTGTCTGTCGAGAGAGATGGCCACCCCAGAGCATCCACCCAGGATTTTTGCTGACGGAATCTGTTGATGGCAGCATTATGTCTCATGGCTGAGTGGCAAAATGCTGCCAGTGAATGTGCTAAGGTCTGTTGACAAACTGTCAACAAAACACATTTTGTAGGTGGACGTTCCTCTGGTTTTGCCAGCAAAACTGACTAGTCTAACTGTAGTTGTTGTGCAGGGCTGATGCCAGGAGCCCTGGAAAAGGTTGAGGTAAAAATCAAAGACCAGGCAATGTAAGAATTGGTCCAGGCAGGCAGCAAGAAGACTAAGATGGAGTGGACGCTCTACCATGCCCTTCAATTTTGGGTCAAGGACTACCAAAACCTCCCGATATCATGCGAAAGGTCTTGGAGGGGGAGTCGTGTGAAGCTGAAGGTCGATTTTTGATCAGTCCTGGAAGAGGTGGGACTATATGTGATCCAGAGAGCTGAACTGCAAGAAGAAGCAGGCCACCACAGGGCTGGAATGGCTGGGAGTGGGAGATGATAAAAAAGGGGAACGTGCTGGAGTGCACCAGGCAATGAATCATGTGTTTGTTGCCAGTTATGGTGTGTCATCAGCAGTTAGAAACTCTTAGCTGCCATGCTATTTTTCAGGACCATGTAGAAAAGAAATTGAAAGAGAAAGTTAGGGCAAAATAAAGTTTAAAATTAAGCTTTTCTGAATGTTTATAAACATGGGTTTTATAGCTAAAGATGGCTGTTTTGCTGACATTTGCTTGTCTCTGAGGTACTAAACAGCAGAAGCTCCCTGCACTTTCTTTAATCTTCCTGAACATTTTACAGCATGACAAACTAAAACATACATAAGTACTGTGATTTTTTTTTCAAGCATTCTCGCTATAACACCCTTGCAACTATATCCTAATAGTGCTTAGGTAGAAGTCATCATGACTTGATCAGAATTATGATGAGAAAGCAGAGTGAAGTCCAGAGAAGTACTATATAATATATACTTACACACTGGATGTTTTATTAGGCCAGTTTCACAAAGCTGAAAGCAATTATGATCCAAATTATCTGGGAAGAACTTAGTCACAAAAATGTGAATGATAATTGGAAAGCATTTTAAGAATGCCTTATTAGATACCCAAAAAAGCCACAATGGAAGGGCAAGGCTGTTTTGATTTTAAAGACAAGCAAACAAATAAGTAACCTGGTACAGAGGGGGACTGGAGGAAAAAAACCCTGTAAAAATGGAGGAAAGGGGGAGTTTTCCACTCATGAATATACAGCAGGCAAGCAAAGGGGAGAAATGTAGTATTCAATGGCCAACAGAATCAAAGATTATAAAATACATTAGGAACAAAAATGGACAGTGGCAGGGCCAGATTATTATCTTCTGAGTCCCTAAACTATATCAAGTGTAAGAGTCCCCATACTATAAAAAAGATTTTATTATTTTCACAGCAAGGACATTGTTTACATTCTCACAGGAAAATAAGAGCAGATGTAATTTTTTTTAATGCCCCAAATAAGGAAAATAATCCATCCATCTTTTATCCAGACTATATATCAAATATATTTACAAATGTTTATTCAGCTTTAATTTTTGCTATGAAGCAATGAATTTGTTGAGATTTTACTATAAAAATACAGTGAAATCTCCAAGAAATGATGGAAGGAAGCCAACCCAAATTTATCCTCCTCAAGATCTGCTCAGCCTAAGTCCATAAGACAATCAGCTGCAAATTCAAACATGTGAAGCAAGGATAGTGCATAAAGCAGAAAGTGGCATATGCCCTAAAATACACTTTTATGTACACACAGATCACAAGAGGAAAGAACAGAATTATAGGGCTGGAAGGGACCTCAGGAGGTCATCTAGTCCAGCCCCCTGCTTCAAGCAGGATCAACCCCTACTAAGTCATCCCAGCCAGGGCCCTGTCCAGCCGGGACTTAAAAACCTCAAGGGATGGAGAATCTACCACCTCTCTAGGCAACGCATTCCAGTGCTTCACCACCTGCCTGGTGAAGAAGTTTTTCCTAATATCTAACCTACGCCTTTCCCTCTTCAGCTTCTGACCATTACTCCTTTTTCTGCCATCTGACACCACTGAGAACAGTTTCTCACCCTCCTCTTTAGAGCTCCCCTTCAGGAAGGTGAAGGCTGCTATTAAATCACCTCTAAGTCTTCTCTTCTGTAAACTAAACAAGCCCAAATCCCTCAGCCTATCCTCATAGGTCTTGTGCTCCAGACCCTTAATCATTTTTATTGCCTTCCGCTGAACCTGCTCTAGCAAATCCACATCCTTTTTATACTGGGGGGCCCAAAACTGGACACAATATTCCAGATGTGGCCTCACCAGTGCCAAATAAAGAGGAATAACTACCTCTCTAGATCTGCTCGAAGTGCTCCTCCTAATGCACTCCAGTATGCCATTAGCTTTCTTGGCTACAAGGGCACACTGTTTACTCATATCCAGCCTTTCATCCACCGTAACCCCTAGGTCCCTTTCCACCGTACTGCTGCTCAGCCAGTCGGTCCCCAGCCTGTAACAATGTTTGGGATTCTTCCGTCCCAGGTGCAGGACTCTACACTTCTGCTTATTGAACCGCATCAGATTTCTTTTGGCCAGTCCTCCAATTTATCCAGGTCCCTCTGGATTCTCTCTCTACCCTCCAATGTATCTACCTCTCCCCCTAGTTTTGTGTCATCCGCAAAACTTGCTGAGGGTGCAACCCAGTCCTTCATCCAGGTCATTAATAAAGATGTTGAATAACACCGGCCCCAGAACCAAGCCTTGCGGCACTCCACTTGAAACAGACTGCCATCCAGATACTGAGCCATTGACCACTAACCGTTGGGCCCGACCATCAAGCCAGCTTTCTATCCATCTTATAGTCCAAAGATCCAATCCATATTTCCTTAACTTATGGACAAGAATGTTGTGGGAGACCGTACCAAAAGCCTTGCTGAAGTCAATCTAACACTTAAGAAAACAAATTAAAACAGTAGTGAAAGCATGCTCCAGCTGAGCATGCAGGACAATAAACAAAAGATGGTGGCCTTCTGTTTCTTACTAGTGAAGGGGGATGCTATACCTGGTGTCTCTCCTGTGATGAGTCCCAGACAAGAATTAGCATGGCACAACACTGCTGCCTCCAGCTTCACATTTTTTCTTGTTTGGTTTTTTTTGTTTTTTAAAAAATCTGTAGTGATGTGTTTATTTAAATGTTACAAAGGTAGGGTCAGAATTTTACCTGTAGCGGATGGCTAATAAAATTCTGCCTTAGGAGATTGATAACCCACTCACAAAAATACTAATTTTACAAGTGTGATTATCCGCCCCAGACCTGGTCTCTATTTTATCAATAATGAACAGTTAGCAAATGGTAAAGTAGGGTTAGGGGTTTTTTGTAACCAGATGTGTATATTTTTGTCAATGAGAGAGAATATTTTTTCCCCCATGTCTCCTTTATCAACCAATTTTGATAAGATTTGAAAGGGCCAGTTTTTGAGAGACCTTCCATATTGTGAGGCCCTAAAATGTAGCCTAGTTTAGCTTATGCCTTACTGCACCAGTGCCAGATTGGTATTGATCCATTACGAGAAGGAAATGGTAGAATTATTGATAATACTGGGAAGCAGGGACTCTGGAAAAGATCTGGGGGCAGTGGTGGATGATTAGCTGAACAAAAGCTTACTTTATCCTAAAAATGCTCCTCTAGCTCTTTTGCTAAGAAGGAATCTGACTCCTGCCTCATGCTTCATTTTGTTCCCTTACCAAATGACTTTGCAACCACATATCTCCCAATGCCGTCCAATGCATCTCTGCGGCCATGTCTACACTAGCCCCAAACTTCGAAATGGCCATTTCGAAGTTTACTAATGAAGCGCTGAAATGCATATTCAGTGCCTCATTAGCACGCGGACGGCCGCAGCGCTTCGAAATTGACGCGGCTCGCCCTGATGGGGCTCCTTCTCGAAAGGACCCCACCTACTTTGAAGTCCCCTTATTCCTATGAGCAGACGAACTCGCACTCCTCTTGAAATAGTCAAGAATATAAAGGTACAGTGTGTAGGCATAATGTTTAAAATAACTTGTTTAGATGACCACTTCTCTTTTTAAAAATCAACCACATTTTAACCTGTTACAATGTATTTGAAAGTGTTGAAAAAAAGATAATGTTCACAAAGACTAATTGCAGTTTCGAGATAAAGATCTTCCACTATGTCATACTATTTATTATTTTTCAACACTTCTTTTATTAACATGCATCTAGAATTACATGTTGCTTTAATCTTCTTGAAAGGTTCTGTCATTATTTGTCTCAGTGCCTCAGGTCCCACTTTTTGTTTTATATTCGTTATGCCCACTACTTTTGACTTGAAAAGAAATATCATTGTTTTAGTAGATGTAGGAATGATTTTTTTTTTAAATAAAACATAACAGAAAATCAGTTGTGTGAGCAAATACTATCCTCAGGCAAAATAACACCACTTTACTGCAACTAATATCACTCTGTAAATGTTCTCTTCACACAGCCTCTGTGAGCTGCTCCCAATCTTTCTCTCTCTGCCACAAGCTTTGCTCCCAATACTGCTTTGCAAAGGTAGGGTTCATTGTTCTCCCCATTAAATGTGCATATTAAAAGCAAAATATTCCACAAATTATCCACTGCCAGGGCCCATTGTCCCTTCAGCTGGGAAGTGTTAACTTTGCTGGCCAGCCTTCTGATGCTGAGTCTCAGTTAAGGAGTTCACCAGGGCACCACGGCTGAAAATGAGATATAGCATCCAGGTAGTCTTTCAAGATAATATCTTTTTTCCATAAATAAATAAAACTGGATCAGAAAACATTCCACTTATTAAGGAATGCACAGTTAAAGACAGCCAAAGAGGCACCAGGTCTGTGAGATTTGTCTATGGTTTTATCCCTAATAGAGGAAAAATATTTCTAATTCAGGATTTTCCCCCTTTCAGTCCTGCCACTGAATAACAGGTCAGTAAGGGATTGTAATTGTGGCATGAAAGAGCGGTCCATTGTGGATTATTAGTAAAGGTAATTAGCCCATTTTTAACATATGCATTCTATTCACAAACACGTCAGCATGCCTACTAAACCACTGATAATTCATATTATAAACTTTGACTTTAAAATGAGCCATTTGTTCCTCAGCTGGCTTTGATATGTCTGGCTCCTGTCAATAAAGATATCATTTACAGAATATTTTCAAAAACATCCTATTGGATCACAAATCTACTCACTGAGTACTGTTGAAAAATTCAGACTGTGTGTGTTTGTGTTTGAGAGCTAAGAAAAAAAGCATTATAATACCTAGCATTTAGAGAACATAAAATCTAATTGGAGAATCAATCACTAAAACCCCATATAAATATTTTGCACTATTAATGCCTAAGGTTAATAAAAACCTGCTGGTGTGAAGATATTTTAGGATACAGATATTTGGAATGGTTGGATTACTTCTGACAACAGCACAAGGAATCTTTTCAAAGCTGATTTCCCTGCTTTTGTTCACTGAGGACCTGCAGAATCTAAGATAAAAATGGCAGTTGTCCTGAGGGTACCCGGAGGCATGTCATTAAAATAGGAATTTGATCCTCTTTTCATGGTTACTTGGGACAATCCACCACAGCAAACATGAAAACTCATCAGTTTTCAAAAATATAACATGCCCTTGACTTTGTTAGTTTGGATTTGATGTGCCAGGCTTGAGTATTTCAAAATCCCTTTAGATGTCACTCTGCTTTCAAAAATACAAGCAGTAAACCTTATCCTATGTAATAGATACAGTTCTAAATATTTTGCTGGAATTACAGAATTCCCTTCCCCTCCCCTTAAGATATAGGAGAAATTTTCATTATAAAGATCAAAAATGGGCAAATACTTTCATTTTAGAACTCTGAACACTTTGCAGATTTTTATTGAGTGCAATTAGCAAAGTAATTCTAATCTACCCTTTGAAACTGTGAAAAGAAGGATTTAGTTTGTTCTGAAATGTAAGGTAATAGCTTAGACAGTATTTTTTTTTATTTTAATAGAAAATTTTGGATAAGATCATTTACCAGAGAGGCTATGTAAAGTAATTTGGTGTTTTCTGAGGCTCTGTGACACTCTCACTGATTTGAATGTTTCTATTTGATAACTGCTGTTTTCATAAAGGTCTGGAAAATTGATTTTGAGCAACAACTGGCTGTTTCTACCTGAGAACCTTTTGCAGAAGAATTGGTAATATTCTAACCATGAATAAAAATAACAAATTCTTAGCAATTTGTACATATTTCTCCAGGCAATTATTGATAATTTCCAGCAGAGCAGCCAGTTTTTCCACCTATGAAAGCTGGGAAAAATAAATATGCAAATAAAAGTTGGCAATAGCTGCTTAGTTTTTCTGGTGAACCCACAAATGCTCAACTTCACCTTGCCTTCTAGGATTTGACCATAAGACATGACTTAATCCTGGTGGCAAGTTTCCGAATATTGTGGGAGCTGAAATAACAAACCCAGTAAGGCATTTCCTTAGGTGCCAAAGTCCTGCCTTTACAAAGTAGTTCCACTAACAGCTGTGGAAAGTGTGAAAAGAGCTAGATTTAACCCATGGTTTCTAATCTCACCAAACTAATACCAAGATTTCGCCTTAGTCCTGAAAAATAAAACAAAGCCACTGGTGAGAGAGGCCAGGAAGGAGCATTTTCACAAAGCTTTTTCAAATTGAAAAGAAGAGGAGGGTTTCACAACTCACTGGGAAGCAAGTGGAGGATTTAAAACAAGAATCCCTCTAGATTTTTAGGAAAGTGGTGGAGAATTGTCCAGTTTTCTATAGAAAGGCTTGTCAAATGCATGGCAGGTCAGCAAAACAAGAAAATACCTAGTTATCATACAGTGCGTTTCTTCTGTACATCCCAGAGTGCTTTACAAAGGGAAGTAGTATCCTTATCCCCATTCTACAGATAGGGAAGTAGAGGCAGAGGGAAAATTATTGACGCAAGGTCACCCAGAGGGCTGTGGCAGAGCTAGGAATAGATCATGTCTCCTGAGTGCCAGTCCAACGCTCTACCCTTATACTGGCTGTACTGTTTCCCCAGCAGATTCTGCATTTGTGTCCAGGGGAGAGAGTCGTGTAAAGCACCCAGAGCCTGGCACCTTCGTCTCATATCCCTCGACAAGCTTCTTCCTATGGGTGAACACTCAACACACAAGTTGGCTGCCGGGGCTTCAGGGCCCAGCAGTGGATAATGCATTCTTCTTGGCCTTTCTATAAATGACTTGGCAAGGATGTCCTGTGTATGGCAATAGTAGGTCTGTCACAGAGTCCTACAACCTAGCTGAGATTGGCCTATCTCAAACTAGGGCTGCCCCAGTAACTTGCAAGGGCAGCTACTCAATACCAAGCTGCCTTGAAGTCTCTGGAGCAGGAAGTCACATGCATCTGGTTTTGATATGCCAGGCTCGTGTCAATAAACATATCATTTACAGAATATTTTCACTGCTTCCTGATGGATCCAAATGGGAGATGCTAGCAGAGAGGCAGGTGCTCCAATTCTAGTTGCAGGCTTTAGATAGTGGTCAGCCTCCAGACATCCATAGTGTCTCTTCAGTACAGCTCCTGCTACCCAGTTCTCACTGCTATTCTCTGCAGCTTTGTCTCCTCCCACTGCCCTTTCTTAGTTTATAAGGTAAAATTTATAGTTCATGTGCCAGTTATTTGTCAATATGCAAATTAGTTCATTTTAATAATTAGCATTACATGTTGCACATTGAGTAGCAGAAAACTAGACAGCTGGAGGCAGGGGGAAATTACCGGTTGTGGATCCCCAGAAGGAATCAGGTTTAGGTGCTTATCTGGGCCATTTGTGTGGGAGAGGGATTGTATGTCAGTTTATGTGGTGGGTTCTAATTTCTCTCATCCTTTAACGGACTGATAGTTTAAAATGAACTATAATTATATAGGGGAAAAGTAACTTTCAGCATTAGAACCTGGAGCGCTGTTATAAGTAGAATTGGTACAATCTAGTATTATTACGTGAACTCATCACTCCAGAGTTCTCAGCTGTTTGCTGGCATGCCCAGCTTTTCCCTCTCTTCAGCTTTTAATAGTAACAGAGAGGAAGCCGTGCTAGTCTATACATTACCAAACAAAAAGCAGTCAAGTAGCACTTTAAAGACTAGCAAAATAGTTTATTAGGTGAGCTTTCATGGGACAGACCCACTATAGGGGCTTGTCTGCATACTTGGCTCAGTCTAATTCTTGACCTTCCCCCCCACCCCTCCACACTCTGATTTGCTCACCTTGATTATCTTTTTCTGACTTGTCCTCCTTGCTCACTGTTTTTGGTTCTCTGTGTCTTAAATATTGAGTCTGTTCTGGTCTGGCTATGGTCTGAAGAAGTGGGTCTGTCCCACGAAAGCTCACCTAATAAACCATTTTGCTAGTCTTTAAAGTGCTACTTGACTGCTTTTTTTCAGCTTTTAAGTGCAGTAGAGTTCTTTTAATTACCAGCATACTGGGGGCAATCCCAGAATCATAGAAATGTAGGGCTGGAAGGGTCTTTCAAGGTCATTATGTCCAGCCCTTTATGCTGAGGTAGTACCAAGCAAATCCAGACTGTTTCTGACAGGTGTTTATCCAGCCTGTACTTAAAAACCTCCAGTCTACTTTGCTTCACATATCTGATGTCTGCAGTACAGATAGCAGTTAATAGACTGAGCTAAAGGAAAATAAATACCTTGTACCTGTTATCAGCCCTGAATTTTCAGTTTCCCTCCTTATAGTCACTCCACAGACCTTTATAGAGCTTCCTAATTGTGACAGTTTTTCTAAAACAGCACTGAGCAATTATTGAGCTGTAACTTTGGCAGCTGGGCTGAGGCGGGGAGGAATTGCACCTTTTCCACCTTCACTGCAGCTTTCTTGGGGGGGAAAAATATCCTTTGGAATCCTCTGAATGCCTGTCTGCAGGCCTTGAGCACAGTGATCTGATGATAGTGTGTTTGAATAGTAAAAACAGGAGCAGAACCATGGCCTAGTGATTAGAAAAGGAGACAGGGAACCAAGACAACTGTGTTCTAGTTTTGACTCCACTCTCGGGGTTCCTCAGACTCTAGGCAAATGCTCTACCACTTTCATTTTCCCATGTGTAAAATGGAGATAATAATGATTAAAGAATCTGAGAATTTCATTTGCAATGTGTAACAGACATGCAAAAGGATTAATTGTCTGGACAGTTAAAAGAAGGATGTTGCTGATCATAAAAGCTCTTCAGATTATCATATTTCAATAATTTAGTATAATTGGTGAAATAATAGTACTAGAATCAGTACACATAAAATTGTCAGTATCTAACTGCCATCGGTGGTCAGCAATCAACCACTCATCCCCAAGAGAGGAATCAGGGGGAAAAAAAACCTAAAAAACAGTGCTTTGTTTTAGAGCTCTTAATTGAAGGCTTGATCAAATAGCTATGCTTTACACTACACTCTGGGCTTGTCTCCAGTAGCTCCCTACTTCCAAGAGAGGATGGTAAGTAGGGTGCTGGGAGTTCATTAATGAAGTGCAGCGCGTCATTAAGTAAATTCTGCCCCCATGGCAACTTTGAAGTGTTAAGGCTTCGAAGTGCTAGCTCGCATCTAGCCACAGCTCACATGCTGGTACTTTGAAGTGCCCAGGGTACTTTTAAGTCCCTTTACTCCTCAAAATTTTGGAAATCTGCTTCTGTTGGAAGAGTGGATGAGTTAATATTCAATGCCAGAACAATGTGTTTATTACTAATGAATAGGGGTGTTTATTACTAATGACACAGAGGGTCGTGATTTGTCTATAACTTTGCCTTGTGTTTGACTTTGCCACAGTCAGTTCAAAGAACTATGTATCATCCATTATACTGTTGTTATGTGATGCAATGTGTGACACTTGATGGGAAAAGGAGTATTATGCTATCTACTTAAAGAATGGTATTTTATATATAAAGGGTGATGTGCGAGAGAATGAATGGGGTTGAAATGAGAATGAAAGGTTATATGTTCTGATGTCTAATCATTTTGCTCTTGGAATGTGATAGGGAACTCTGACATAAGGCATATCAGTTTTTTACATGTTAATGTAAGAGATTCTCCCCCTTTATAAATTTATATCTATATAATTTGCACCCTTTAAGTAAGATATTTTAAAGAACAGAAATAAACCACAATCTGTAAAGGATTTAAACAATCTGCTGCAGAGGTGGAATACCAAATCCCATATCATACTATCAGTCCTGGAGAACCAGAAGATGCACTGGCTCTCAAAGCTGAGTGAAGTGTAAAAAGAAAACAAAAAGCAATATTAGGCTTCTAAATTAAAAGTTTAATTTTTCAAAAGAAAATATTTCATTCTACTTTGAAACCATTCAAGACAAACTCTTGGGGTGCCAACTTTCATGACTTTATTGTGAATCTTTCAGTACTTCTTGTCTTTTCTTTAATTCCCCGGCTGCTGGAATCTTGTGGTTATGGGAGAATCTCTTTTTTTTTTAAAGTAAATTTCTAACTCTCATGGTAGAAGAGGAAAGCTTGGAAATATGAACAGTGAATGACTTTTGACCCCAACTCATGATTTTAAAATCATAGATTTGGGCAATTCTGCAATTAAAGGTTTTGATTTAAAAAGAGAACATATTTTATGTACCTCTTTTGACTGTCAGAAGTTGCTTTCCATTCCACAAGTGTAAATGAGAAGTAACAACACTGACTTCAAATAAAATAATGGAGAACGGAATCAGGCCCCTTTCCTCTGATATTTTGGAACAGACTCATTGTTTTCTTCTTATCATTGCATCCATGTTATCTCCTTTGCACTAAATACTTCCCAGGAGCATGCCAATAACTTTGCTGTATGGTTGTAAATAGATACTGTACCCCTGAAAGCAAAAGGTGAACTTTCTGTAAGTCAATTCGTGTGTTAAAAGTAAGGTAGGTTGATTGGAGTTGCTATAAGAGGCAAGAAGTGTAACAGAGGCTCATACTTCTCTCAAAGTAATTTTAAAACAGCAGTCAGCCTTGGATTTTTGTAGAAATCTGTGGAACTGAAAGGTCTTAAACTGTCTATCAGAGTTGTCTGTAGAGAGCACGCTAATACTGGGCTTACTCAATTGACTGCTTAACTCATTGGGGCTCATTCTGAAGTGATGAGCTACAGGGCAAGATGGGAATGTACTGTTAAGACTAATTATTGATTCTGTAGATTTCTTGCTGGGAAAACTACTTAGAGATTTAACATTGTGTGTCTTTCCATATGACATTTTTAATTTACATTTTGTCAACAAGAGAAATTGTTTTGATCGTCAGAGTTCCCATCCATACTTTTGAAGAGACGCAGCTTTTAGTGCTGTGTCCCTTATTGTATCGATAAGTTAGTAAAAAGAGTGGAAAACAAATCCCCTTGAAACAGGTTAGAGGAGATCAAACATAACCTTCACTGCAATGATAATGGAGCCTGTACACCTTGCACGATACTGCTAACAGAAGAAACTCTCTGTGCCTGGAGTAAGAGAGTATAATGCTGAACCTACTTAGGTTTTTGCTGAGATTCCCACTGTTCTTAAAATAAAGATCAATTTTGTTCTCATACCAGTGTATATTAGCAGTAATGTGAGTTACGTGATGGAAAATAGCTGCAAGTGAAACCAGAATCAGAGTGGTGCCACAGTTAAATTTTTGTAACAGAAATTATTCTTTTCACAAAAATCGCACTAGTGATAGAAGCACTGCCACGGGAATGACAGGAGTAAACAGCACTGGCAGTACTGCTAACAGAAATTACTTTTAGCTGCATTTGGAATTATTCAGATATTTTATTTATAATGCTAAGCTGTGTTCCATATATCTAATAAAACAGCATAGATTAATCATTTTTTCTACCTTAGCTTTGGTCCATTTCCCTTTTTCTGATATCATAAATGGAGACCTGGAGACCTTTAACTGAGTATATTTTAAGATGTTAAGTTTACCTTCAAACCTGAACAAGACCCTTCCTACAATAGACTTAGAAACAGAAAATTCTGATGTCTCAGAGGGTGTTTGTTTAACCTCCAGAATCACATTTTTGTCTGTGCTATGGTATTTGTAACCGAACCCATTGGTACGGGAGGTAGACATTGCATTGTGGGGAACTTTATGGTAACATGACAGTTGGGTAATGAGGGGTTTGTAAATGGAGTACAGTATGCAGTTCTGCTTACAGGTTTGCATCTATCCTGATTTTTATGACTAAGTACTTCATGATCAGTAAATAATAAATTCGGCTTACTGGATGGAAGTTTTGTCACTTAGAAATACTGACTTGGACTATATATTTCTTAATTGGCATCAATGGCACATTTCCCAGGAAGCATAACAAAATGGATCATTTAATAGACGCCCAATCTCTCCATCCATCTATCTATCAGCACAGCACATGATGTTTTGACTTTAATATGGTAATTATCTCAGGCTGACTTCAGAGCAGGAAGCTGCCACCCACACAGCAGTGCTTAATTACTTTAGACTTCAGCCTGCCAAGTGAAAAATTGACTGTTTTTTTTCCCCCCACGTTGCATGGAATTGAAATGATTTCATTGTCATTTTAGTTGAAATGCAGCCTGACATCAGCATGGCATCATGGGAAAGAAAATGCAAAATTTCTCTGGAATTCTTAAAATAGGCTGAAAGCTGCCTTATATTTTAAATTATTTTTTTATGAAGCACAGGTTTACATTTCCAGAATTTTAATGATGAGCTGTTTCATCCTATGGGTGCGAACTTTTTCCAGTGAATCAATTTCACTTGCAAACCAGTGAGTGCAGTTTTGTAAGATATCTGCAAGCTAATGCCAGCTTTGGTACTCTAAGGGCAAGTGACTAGGTAGGATTATTGTTTACCTAATATATTGTTAGCTAGTTAGACTGCGAGAATAACTAATAAAATGAAAATGAGAATGAATGGCTCCAGACAATTTATGTATTCAGTGTGTACCCTTGCCTTTGTCAACTGCAGCCTGCAAAATAACAACCCTTAATATAAAAAGAGGGGAAGAAAGTCTTTCTGCAACACTTGTAAGCTAGTTTTGGAAGGACTGAAAATTACAGTAAGACTCTATGTTGTTAACATGCTACTAATTGATCTGCTACACAAATATTTGAGTCAGTGTTTCTGAACGAAGCACTTCGTAGGCTAATTCATGTCCAGAAGCAGGAGACTCTTGTTTTCTGAGTGCCTCATCCAGCACCTATTGAAGGTAACAGAGCTTTTTGGCATTAAAATCAAAGGACTTGTTGGACCTTATTTTCATACATACTGAGTCCTAATTACGCTTCTCCTGGCAGCACAGAGGGGTCTGAAAGCGCAGGTAAATGCCGAACTGAGAAACCAGCGTGTGCGGAGGGATTCCCTGACAGGTGCAAAACTGGCATAAGGATTCTTGCACTGTCTCTAGTCCAAGCACATTGAGAAAAGGGCTTGTTCAAATCCACTGCACAATAAGTTTCCTCTCTGCTTCCCAGAGCTCTTAAGAGAACCTGGGATGCCTGGTGTAAATTAAAATAGCCTCAGGGCTACTCAAGGTAAGGCAAGTTCCTGCTTATCTTCAGAATATGGGAAGTGCAAAGGTGTCTTAAAAGCACCTGCACTTGCTCCTCCATCCCTGATTGTTTGGAAGTTGCCACCAGTTAGTAATCACCTTTTCTTAGGGCTCTAGTTTACTTACTCATGGGAGAGTGCGCAGCAAATGAGAAGAAAGACCCTGGGAGGTGGGAGAGCAGCCCGATAATACTAGAGGGGAGAAGGTGTGAGGCTTATAGAGCAAAACTTTTGCACAGGTGCCCATTCAGTTTTTTGGGGGGAGAACCTGTTGTGCAGAGTAGCTGTTCCCCATTGCTTGCTCCCATTACGGTGTCTCTATTTCCTGCAGTGCCCTGGAGTTTGTGTGGAGGAAATGACACAAATTGAGGAGAGGGAGAAGCATATCGCGTTGAGGGCATCCTTCCTGTCGTGGGTTCAGAGGCTTTGCTGCTCCTTTTTAATACTCTCTGGTTCTGCCAAGTGCCTTAGAGCTATGCTATATGGAGTGGAAGGCAGTTGGAAGTTGCATGCTTATCATGCACGTCAATGGAGAAAGAATTACATTGGAGACAAGCTGTGGTTAAGTGAAATATAAAAATTAAATTAATGGATGCAAGCTCAATCAGGGACATGGTGCCATCTCAATGTAGGAAAAGGAACGTGGACAGAGGAGGCCAGTGATATTTTTCAACATCCTGGAAAAATCATGTACCAAAATCAATGCTGCCCTAAAACAGGTTATTTTGCATGAGCAGCCATTACACCACAGACTCCACTTAGTAACGTTGCCCTTGGCAGAGTTACAGGGGATCTTATCTCTACATCAGTTGCAAGCTCCTGAATGTTTTTTCTAATGTACTTGGAACAAGCAGGCTTGTATTAATAATATGACCCTTGTATCAGAGAGGTAGTCACGTTAGTCTGTATCTTCAAAATCAACCAGAGTCCTGTGGCACCTTATAGACTAATAGGTATTACGCAGCTTAAGCTTTCGTGGGCAAAGACCTGTTTTGTCTGAGAATCAGCCTTTGTATGACGAAGTGGGTCTTTGCCCACGAAAGCTTAAGCTGCGTAATACCTATTAGTCTGTAAGGTGCCACAGGACTCTTTTTGTTAATGTAATCCTTGGCACTCTTAGGGTGGGAGTCTGCTTTACACAGCTGCAAATGTATTCACTTCTCGGACATCCTTGGGGTTACACTAGTGTAGACCCAGAGAGAAAAAAATCAAGCCATGCTTAGTCTTTTTACAAACATTTGTTTTTCTTCAACACTGGGCATCCCTGCACTAGATGAATCTCCCTCTTCCTTCTATAGTTGCTTTAAGATGCTTTTCTGGGGTCATTGCGCAAACAAGACTTGTAATGACTTAGGTTGTGCCTGCCTGGCAGACGTCTGCTGGCACAGCTGTGTCAGTCAGGAGTGTGAAGGGGTGTGATTGCTGAGAAAAACAAGCTGTGTGGGCAGAAGTCCCTACAGTAAATACTGCTGTGCCTGCAAAGCAGTGGTTTTACTGGTATAACATCTTGTGTTGACAGGAAGTGCTTTTACTTAACAGTATAAAGCAGAGAGTTGTGATACAGGTGTGTCCATGCTCAGAGTTCTTTGCCAGCATGGTATGTTAATATTTGTATTCTGGCTAAGCTCTCCTTGTGAAGACATGGCCTTAATTGGGACCTGTGGGTGCCCGAAATGGCTGGACTGTGTGTACTTTTGAGGGGATAGTGGATCTGACCTAGTAGCATTTCACAGGCACTTATGCAAGAAGCAAATCAGTGGTGTGTCAGTACAAAGAGAATCAGGTGCCTCTCTTGATTTCTTTACTTGATTTTAGGGCAGAGGACAAATCAGATGGATCGGTCCTGAGCTGCAGAGCAGCAGTTTTGCACTGGCAGGTTCTGCACATGAAGCTGTCTCAGCTGGCAAAGGGATGAGCAGAGAAGATCTGGTGACGAGCAGAGCCTGCTATCTCCCCATGATCCTTTCTTGCTGGCTAGCGGGTGTACCTGGGATTGTCCTATGCTTTTTTCCATCCTCTGCTGCTGTTTCAGCCTCTGGGGCCATTGGCAGCTGGTATAAGTTGGAGAAGCCTTTAACTGCTCTGACTTACATTAGGGGATGGCCATGCCTAAATATTGCAAAGATGAGCTTTGTCACTTTGCTTGTGTCGCTCAGCAAATTGTCCTTTTGTCTAGCATCTGACCACCCAAAGTGTTCTTGTTGCCTAGGTATGTGGGCTCATCAGGTGGAGGCCTTTGGAGGACTTATCTTTTCAGTGACAAAAAGATGGGGAGGGGGCACTCTTGTTTCCCATCCATACATCCAAATGACTTTTCTGAATTAATGGTTGTTTGCAGCCGTTTAAGCAGTGCAGACTGAACAGAAAATTTGTAATTTGGTTTAAAAAGAATTCATACAGCTGCTTCTATACAAAAACCCTATTGGCCATAAGCAGAGACTCATGTGCAGTCATACATTTTTGAACATTTGTTAGGCAACTTCCCATATAGCCAGTGCACGTGTCCTACTGTGCGCAGAAGATGGGGGAATGCATGGGTTTTCATCTAAGTCGAAAACTGTAATAAATCTTCTTGTGGTGAGTGCTGCTAGCAATACTATTTGAATTTTAATCACAATAAGAAAAATGGATATACTACTTCCCCAAATGTGGAATACACAGGATCAAAACTTTTTAAATGCAAAGTACATATATTTTCTCTCTCTCTTTCTTTTAGACAGCTGTACAGCAAAACCCAATGAAATGTTTTTTTCATGGTCACATAAACTTTTCACAAAAGAAAAATGCAGAAAAACCCTTTGAAATATAGCTGGTGACACTAGGGAGTTTACAAATACTAGCATATTAATATACAACTAAAATAATAAAAAACACCATGCTGCTAAAGATGTTTAGAATTATCAGCTCACTGCAGGAGTTTATTAGAAACTCCTGCTTTCTTTTATTAAAATTTCAATTGGCTTGGTGAATGAGATCCTATGTTAGTGTCATAAAGTGAGAAGCCAGAGGGGAACATACTGGCATTTAAGTGCAGATTTCATTTTGAAAACACTTTATATCAGAATATTACATGTTGCAAATATTACATATTGTGTTAGCAGTAGAAATAGTTGTCGTAATTTCCATGTTCATCAAATCATCCTTATTTTGATATCTAGCAGTTTGTACATACCACTTTTAACGCAGACCAAGACTTTTTCATGTACCCATAAATGACGAACAAAGCATTTTATGGTTCTATGGAGACTTTAAAAATGAAATTGCCAAAGTTGATGATCTGATCTGCGTCTTTAAAGACAATAAGAGAGGGAAGTTCCAAAGTTTTAGATCCTTGTGACCTAGGAGTGATAACTGCATGGGATTAAAGGGCAGAATTATATCTATAACCTCCTAAAGTTTGAGATTGATTCATACTGAATTGTCTTTATTGTTTTCAAGGGTCTGGCCCTGGAACATGTTGTATGAATGATTTTAGTTTACCCAAAGCTTATGTTAACTTTCTTGTGTGTTTCAAGCTGTTTCATGTTTGTGGCTAGATCCCCAGCTGATGGAGCTATGCCAGTTTATGTAGAACGACACCAGTTTATACCAGCTGAGAATCTAGCCTTCATCTTTATCTTCTTTGTTAAGCTAAGCTTGGCTTTGTTCTTCAGCTTTGGAAATTACATGGTACTGCACATCAATGGTAGTAATTATGAGAACATTATCAGTTCCCTATTAACAATCTTGGGGGGTTATTTTCATAGACTGCAAGCCAGTAGGGACCACTGTGCTCATCTAGTCAGATCTGCATCAAACATGCCATAGAACCTCCCCAAAATAAATCCTCGAGAACAGCTTTTAGGAAAACATCCAACTGTGATTTGAACATTGTTGGTGCTGGTGAATCCTCCCCAAATGTTTGGCCTTCTTAAACAGGCTGATAGTGGTTTCTAACTGTATAGGTCATCCAGAGAGGACTCTACGGCTACGTCTACACGTGAAGCCAACATCGAAATAGCTTATTTCAATGTAGCAACATCGAAATAGGCTATTTCGATGAGTAACGTCTACACGTCCTCCAGGGCTGGCAACATCGATGTTCAACTTCGACGTTGCGTGGCACCACATCGAAATAGGTGCTGCGAGGGTACGTCTACACGCCAAAGTAGCACACATCGAAATAAGGGTGCCAGGCACAGCTGCAGACAGGGTCACAGGGAGGACTCAACAGCAAGCCGCTCCCTTAAAGGGCCCCTCCCAGACACAGTTGCACTAAACAACACAAGATACACAGAGCTGACAACTGGTTGCAGACCCTGTGCCTGCAGCATGGATCCCCAGCTGCCGCAGAAGCAGCCAGAAGCCCTGGGCTAAGGGCTGCTGCCCACGGTGACCATAGAGCCCCGCAGGGGCTGGAGAGAGAGCATCTCTCAACCCCCCAGCTGATGGCCGCCATGGAGGACCCAGCAATTTCGACGTTGCGGGACGCGGATCGTCTACACGGTCCCTACTTCGACGTTGAACGTTGAAGTAGGGCGCTATTCCGATCCCCTCATGAGGTTAGGAACTTCGACGTCTCGCCGCCTAACGTCGAAGTTAACTTTGAAATAGCGCCCGACGCGTGTAGCCGTGACGGGCACTATTTCGAAGTTAGTGCCGCTACTTCGAAGTAGCGTGCACGTGTAGACACAGCTTACATGTGCAAATCACTCCCTTTGTCAGAGGAAGGCCCTCGTCTGCACCACCGTCTTCACTCTGCCCTGATCATGCAGAGGTTTTTGCTCTGCAGAACACATGGAGAGTGAGGAGGCTGAGATGATAAAAAGGGCACCATCCTCCTCTGACCACATGCAACCCAGAAACCTGGGTGCGGTTCACTGTCCCATGTAGGCAAGTATCAGAGGGGTAGCTGTGTTCGTCTGTATCCACAAAAACAGTGAGAGGACCTGTGGCACCTTAGACTTCTCACGAAAGCTTATACTCCAATAAACCTGTTAGTCTTTAAGTGCCACAGGACTTTTTGCCTGTGTAGTGGCACCTAGACCACTTACACAAAGAAAGGAGTCTCCTTGACAGCTTTAGCTGAGAGCTAAGTGACTTTTAGCTCAAACTGGAGTGACTCACGCGCTAGGCTCCAGAGGTCCCAGGTTCAAGTCTGTGTTACCTTTTCTGATAGCCGCCACCTCCTCACCCCCGTCAAAGGCTCTAGGAGCAACTGTGGCCAACAAAAGTTTTAGTAGCACCAGTTAAACAGAGCTACACTGCCAGGAAGCTGGAGATGTGGAGGAGGTGAGCAGGTGGGGTTGAGCTGTGGACGGAGTCCTGGACATGTCCTTCACCTGAGCCCCCTTCCCTAGAATTTAGATGGGCACAAGTGGTCTGGGACTGAAAACTTGTCCATTTGAAGGTGCAGTTTGGTAGCGTCATAGTTCAGTGGTCTCTCTGCACCCCCTGATTTATTCAAAGTGAGTGGATTTCTCCCCGCCCCTCCCAACCCACCCCAGCTATTATATCATTTTCACATAAATAACTTTGGTGGTCTCAGCACAGTGACATCTGGACATATTGCAAATGCTCATAAATTAGCATGCAACTGTTTGGAATGCTAGTGCTGTATTAATTAACTTCGGATCTTTTTAAGAGATTTCTGTTCTGATTCTTGTGATTGGATAATAAATGCTTCATTACTTGGTAAAACATTACTTTAGAAAGGGGTGTCACCAAAAGCTCAGTCCAGCTGGATCTCCAAGATGAAGAAAATAAAAATCCCACATCCTCACATCTGGATTCTTCACAACACAGTGAGAAGTTTGCACTTTTGCAGCTACAGCTCTTTCATGACAGGTTCTGTAGCTTTTACACATGGCTGCCTGCTTGGAAAACATTTTCCAGATTTACATGTTTACAGCATTGACATATGAAGCAGAAGAGCCTTCCTTCTCCATTAAAGCACAAAGCACTCACAGATTGCACACTAACTTTATAAAAACTGGAAATGGGTCATTTACAACTTTCAAACAAATCAAAGTGCCCTTTGATCTGTGATCCAAGTCTCTTTGGCTATAACGAAAGAAATACCCTAACTTTGGTATTTTCCCTTAAATATGGTCAGTATTAATGTGGCCATTATATCTATCGGGAAATTCAAACAGCACATTTAATCCATTTTGTTTCAAAGTGCATGTCCGTTGGGAAGGAATGTTAATTCAGCAAACATAGGCACAGAAAAAAAATATTTCTTTAACTTATGTAGTGCATCTTAACAGGCCCCATATGGTACAGTCAGAGAAGTCCTGATCCTTCCTGTTGTTTTTTCCTACTGAAGATGGTGGGTGATGATCTGATTTCACCTCTGTCAAATCAAGTAAATCTGTTGGAAAAAATGCTGGTGTAAATTGCAAGGAACACCACTGAAATCATACTTATTCTGTTGTAACTGAGATCTAAATGTGTCCCTCAGACTTCAATTAAAATCTTTTGATATCTGCATAACCAGTGAATGTTTCAACCAAATGTGGAAAGATTTACACTTCTGGAAATGTTAAAATACTGCAGTAATTACTGAACACCTTTTGTTTTTAAAAATGTTAAACTGTAACAGTAATCAACAAATTAATTTCATATTAACTGTATCTTACATTTCCCTACATTTTCTTACAATATGAAAATGAATTAGTTTTTAAGATATTTTTATGAGCATTGCAACTTTCTTTTAATGTGACAAATACAGTCTGGTGACATAAGAAGGCCCCCTAAAGTTGCTGGTACCTGTGCAAAGTGTATTTTTCATAATATGTGATCCTGCCATTTCCACAAATATATCCTGGTGCTTTAAAGCTTGTGCACAATCCTGAGAATTTTCTTTAACATTAGTCACAGTGTTGAGCGAAACATTTTACCCATATAACAGATAAGCTATGGCACAAAGCACATTAAAAAGTCATTTTTATGTACAAGGTAGACTTTAAAAAGAAAGGGTTGACATTTCAAAAACAGCATTCTAAAGAAATGCAGAGTACTGTAGGTTAGTTGAGCAGGTGTCAAATATCTCATTTACGAAGCTGCAGCTATATACATGTGGGCAGTCAGAAAATTTTACGACCTTCTTTCAAGGAACGGATATCAGTTACGTTTTAATGTGAATACTCCACAGCCTGGGGTAGATTTTTATTCCGTAATATTATTAAGACTGACAGGGGTTTTCAAAAATTTTGTCTGGTTTGGTTTGGGATTTTAAAATGTAATTATTTGGGATTGTCCCTGACTACCTGAGAGAGTGACTTTTGCTTCTTTGGTTATGCTATCTGACAGCGCAATAGCTGTATTCCACTAGGACACTGAAACAGTTAGTCAGTAGGTGGAGGTTGAGGAGCATTGGAGGCAGAATGCTTGCAGGGAGTGCACTTAGACTGTGGAACTCATTTATATACTAGATAACAATGGACACTGACCTAAGTACACTCATAACTAAGCACAGCACAAAACTTGTCTCTAGTTTAGTCTTTACTTGATGATTTCTTTGCTCACACTCATTCAAACAAGCAAAAACCTACCAACTAAGCAAACTTTTTTTTCTTACAAGTGGATAGGAAAGATACTGGGAGAGAGATTAATGTTCTTTCTCTTTTTTTAAAATACTTAAGAGGTATTCAGGCACTTTGGTGACATGGCATATATAGATTACGTAAGTAGAGAATTTTCTCCATTTGGGATTAGTTTTTATTTTTTAATTGCGTGTGTGTGTGTGTGTGTGTGTTGGGGCAGGGGGCAGGATGAGAGGAAACCTAGGATAAATTGAAGGGAATAGAGGTCATCTAAAGAAAAACAGTACAACATATGAGATAATTATCTCTGAAAAGTAGCTCTGCTGCTATAAATAAAGAATCTTAAAATAGTTGATATAGTCTGATTAGCCTCACCATGAGCACTCAGCTACTAAAAACTGCAATAAAATGATCCTGAAGAAAATGTACGTATTTGCTCTACTTACCGGAGTACAATGCGAACAGGCACCCCTTTCCCAACGTTTGCCTCCAGCTTTTAGGAGAGATTATGATCCTCATAAGGCACTTAATAAATGGGTCCAATAAGAAAAACCCCATTCTTTGTGTGTCCTGACATGTAACCATGAAATGCCCAAGCAAACCTATCTCTATAACCTGCTTCCAGTTTGAATTTCTATGGCAAGCTGGAACAGCACTGCCTAGATTTCTCACACTTGCCTCTTGGGCATCTTTATTTGAAAACAAGCTTTATTGTCTTATCTGTGTCTGAAAGAAACAGCTTTGACTGTCTGATGCTCCAGTCCTAACAGTTCCAGTATTCAATGATAGAAAGTTCATAATGATTTATCACCTAAAAAAAACCACCTGTACTTGTCCTTGCAAATGAGTATATATTATTTGAACCAGCTGCTGTAGAACTTCCAAACACTTTCCTTCTTCACTGTATCAGGGTTTTCTTTACAATTTTTCAGAGTAAGTTTTAGTTCATGAATTATTCTTTCCTCCTGTGACCAAAGCTCTGTTATTTTATCTTGCTCCAGGTAATGCTTGGAAATATCATTGGCATTACTATTGCAGAGCCTCTGAGCTTATTTTTCTGCTAATTGATTCTTGGGGGGAAAGGATGGACACAGTCAAGATAATGTATCTTAACATGCTTACTCAAATTGGTCTCTCAGATCTTCATCACTGTGTAAAAGATGTTTGACTCATAATTAGTATTAAACCTTATGTCAGAGAAAGTGTTCAGAATGGGTAAGAAGAGCAGTGAATACTTTCTTTGTATTACATATGGCATCCCTTATCAATCCTAGAAAGATGAAACCCAAATTGTTTGCTATCAGGGCTATTCCTGTTTTATAGAAATTCTGTAAGTTTGTGCTTGGGGAGTTTCCACCTCACTGTTTTTCTTGGAGGCGGGCAAACCTCACCCTGACAAAGAGCAAGAGAGCTAGCTCTCTGAACCTGAAGGTCCCCTAAAATTTGTGGAAACCAAGGTTGTTTTTTTGAGCGGTATTTCCTTTGAAAGTTCCACTGTGAGTACTGTAAGAATATGGTAGTCTTCCTAGCACACCTATGTGGCCTTGGAGCATCTGTGCGAGTGAGTTCTGGGCTCAGTTTACCTCTTAGTTCCTCAGATATACTCAAAAGAGCCATTGGGTTATATAAATGGTACCTTTGTTTGGGCTAATTTACTAGCCAAAGGCCCACTACAGTAAATCTTGAAGAAAACAGGGTGGTTACATACATGTACTGCAATCAGAGTTCTTCAAGATGTGTAGTCCCTCTAGTCATTTAGCTACTAACTCACCATTTCCTCTGCTATGGATTTGACTCTTGATTTGTGGTAGGGAAGGAGCTGGAGTGATGGTTACATCTGGCGCTGCCACTTCTGTCCTTCTTCTGAAACATTAGGAGGTAAATGTCACAGGCAAGGATCAATGGGCATTACAGGCTGAACGTGTCTAATCTGGCACTCTCAGGACCTGACCGATGCCAGAGGAGAGAATTTGCTGGACCACAGGACATTGTCTAGCATGTTACCAACACTCCCACTGCTTACTGGGCTCTTAAAAGACATTTGGGGTAAACTACAGCTAAATAACAGCACAGAACACTGATAACCAGGGTTGGTGGCTGTAAACAAACTTCACAGGATGAGAGCAAACTTGGCCACACCCGTGATAAATTGTCATCCAGCTAACTAAAATCATGCCAGATTATAAATGTTGCTGCGTGAGAGAGTTCTGGATTAGGGAAGCTCAATCTGTACTAGCAAAAATCTTCTAGTTTTGTGTCTGTGTGATGTGCATGCACACCCACATGGAATGTAGGTAGCACCATACGTCTTGAAGATCTCTAGTTGCAGTACAGATACATAATCTCCCATTGTCTGTGTCTCTGCATTACCTCCAACTCTATCAGGATCCCTGGTGAATGCTCAAGTAGCCCTCCTGATTGGAGGAAAGCATTCACATTGCAGTAAGGCAATACATTAGTGTTTCTGGAGTCATAATCTTGAGTCCTCCTATGGTCAAGGGGCCAGGACAGCACTGAATCCTGGTCTGCGCTCTCTTCTTCGCGGGAGGCCAGCCTCCAGGGAATGCCACGTAAGAAACTTAGGCAGGGTTATAGTGACGCTTGTGTTTCCCCTTCCATGCCTACGGGTTTTGGAACAGGTACTTTTTTTTTTTTCTTCCTTCCATTCACTGAAACAGATGGGAGTATTACAATGGGCTCAGCACCCCAAACTGTTAATTCTGCGGCACACCCCCATGGCAAGGCAAAACTGTAAGAGACTGTAGCAATGCTTGCTTGCTTTCTGAAGTTGTGCTCTGCCTAAAATGAAATTTTTGTCATATTTACCTGATACAATCATTTATTGGCAAAGATGTGGTACATACCCTCCAGTAGAGATGAGATTCTACATCTGGTATATTTAAAACTTAATATTACACATTTTAAATACACTTGATTATTTTTTTTTTGATCCATCAAAATTGTAAATGTTAAACATAGTGAATATAGATCATTTTCTAGAGACAGCATCGTCGGAGAAAATGTCTCTGGAAATCATTCTAAGGAATATTGCAGCACTGAGAAAGTAGTGGAGCATTTTCTGCAGTTGCTTAGTTATATGCATATATGTAGTTCTGAACAGATGATGGCTGGACTGCGGCTTGCTTTGCTGATGTTTATGGAAAAGCAGAAAAAGCATTGCATCAAGAGTACTGAAATTCTTAAATTTGTGGGGATCTTCTCTAATGGGACCTACAGCGCTCGCTGCCACCATCGGCTCTGAAGTGTTTCGGATCTTGGAGAGTGCCTCCAGCCACAGGCACCACTGTGGAACAGAGAGCTGCTGCAGTAGAAAACACTGACTTGTATGGAAGGAGGATGTTATTTATCCATTGACTCACTTCTCTTCAGGAGCATCGCCTATTGTGCTCCTTAAATTCTTTGTACTGTGTACTACAACTTCATAAAGACAATCATAAGCAACCAGTTATTTTGCTGAGAGAACGTATGTGAGCTTCACTAAAAATAAAATATCAGCTTTTAAAGGAGGGTTGTATGGTGGGCGAGAGCAGGGAAACTGTGATGCATAACTCTTTTAGCTCCTTAATCGCTTGAACTTCAATTTCCCTGTGGCTGCCACCTGTATTATAATACTGACCTCCCAGGGTATAATTTATAATTGATTCAAAAGAGCTTTGAGATCCTTGGAGAGAAGATAGAATTGAATGAAAATTGTTATTATTTTATATTATTTGCCTTCGTACTCTTGTCCGTCCTAGGAGACTTGTATTTGCACTACATTTAATGTGAATAGCATAAATAGTCTGATAGCACTAACATTAAATCATTCTCAGTAAACTGCTTGTGAGAAGAGACAAGTATATTAAATTCTAATGTATCTGAAACAGAGAGATAAATGTTGGCAGATAGGTTTCTTCCATGTTACTTTAAAACTCCTTCCATACTGTATATGCTATGGAGTGTTCTTAATTTAGCCCTAATGTGAGTTAAAGAAGAAAAGTATTTTGCCATCTTTAAGAATTCACACAAGGAACATGTTCTCCTTATTTCTTGCTAGCCTTTTTGCCAAACTTCCTGCTTCCTGGAAACTAAATATGGTGGGTTGTGATGCAATAATGCAAGTCATACACACCACAGAAAAAGTGAGTAGATGAAGCAGATGGGTAGAGTCCTGCAAATCCATGCATAGCCACCTTTTATCTGTGGGCATCTGCAGATGTGAATGCAGCTGTCTGCGAGTCATTTTTGCAGATACAGATACAAAATTTTGTATCCACAAAGGGCTCTATGGATGGGGGCTTTAAATTTTGTTGCTACCATTCCTGAAGTATTTTAAAACAATTCTGTTTGCAAAGGAACAATTTCTGGATGCCATTTGAAATTTTAAATTTCATTCAGCTTAGCCTTCAAACATCCCCTCTGACTACCACAGGGCTGAAATCCCAGTCTCCTACATAAAGTTCAAGTAAAGCTTTTTATGGATAGCTAATTCAATAAGCATGGTGAAAGCTAATAGGCCGGTGGTGATTTGGACCAGGGAATAATAGGTGTGGCCAAACTCTTGTCATCTCTCCTCCCCCTACCTCACAGAATTCTTCTCTCTTCTACTGGAGCTTTCTTAAATAGTTTTCCATACTGCAACTAGAAATTTTGAAACTTAAAGCTATCATTCTCTGTTGTGTTCAGAATATTTCTTTTGTGTAGTAACTCCATATATAATATTCTTGGGAGCAATGCTTTGTGAGGAGATTGGAAAGTGAACAAAAACCTGCTGTTCACTGTTTCTTATTCAGTAATCACTAGTCACAGTTTCTAACCTCGACCTGTCACAGGACAGGTCCTTTGACATTCAATGAGTACCTTTTGCAACTACATGTAAAAAAGCAGCTGTTTAAAATTTGTGTTCAGTCTTCCATTTTCCTTAAAACATGGGAAACTTTAGAGTAGTCAGTCTCCTTCTGCATGTAGAGTGAGTTCACAAAGGTGGATCCTTCATTACTCATGATTTGTGAAAAGGACCCATCTTGAGTCTAAGATCACAGATTATTTGCAGGGCTGGCAGTCAGAGAAACGTTTTTATTTATACACCACACACATTTGATGTCAAAATAGTTTGGAAACAATAAATATGAAATGCCAACGTGCCCTTTTTACAGCATCATTTTAGAGTAGAACTGCATTTTTAAGTGGATCAGTGGTGCTGTAGCTCAGAGGAAGATGAATTATTTGTACATTAATTCTTAAATTTCTGGGTTAGGAGAGAGCTTGTAATAGTTTATATGGCAATTGAATAATGAAAACAAAATCTGGGTGCCTTCTAAGAATTGCAGAAGACAAAACATATGAGAAAAAAATCATTGTATTTTATATCCCAGAGAGTAAGAAAAGAGCCACATGAGTGTGATACAACAAAACAACACTGTCATCATAATGCCACAGTGATACATGTGGCTTTTTGGAAATATGGAGTGCCAGGTTCAGTTGCAGGTAGAAACAAACCTTAGCTGTTGTAAACTCAAGCACAGGCCTTCAGTGGTGGAAAGCCACACCTTCCCAAGAGATCTGGGAAAAGATCCAAAGGCGTTGGATGGGGAGTAACGCTAGCCAGGATGACTGGGTTAACCCTGCTCTTCCTTGGGGTAAAAAGCCTGAAGGCGGCCAGGGTAGCATCACCTGTTGTGATGGGCTGCATTATTTCCTTGAGAGATGAGGGTTAGCCTGATGCAAAGAAGGGTGTTCCTCTACAGCAGCTTCTGTGCTTGGGGACCAGAGCACAGACATACTTGCTTTGAAGTTTTTGTTTGTTTATGTGAACAGAGTGACATACTGTACAGGGAAATGGTCCCACTTAAAACATATTAATAATATGGAGTAATTCAATAGTAGGGGGATTATGGGTCTTGTATCCAGTTCTGTGGGTCCTCAGATAGTCCACAGTTAACACTGCTCTGTGAGTCCCCTGGAAGCTTGCTAGTACTAGCAGGGACCGTGGGCTGGTGCATCCTAGTTCGGCATACACACTGGCCATGAAGCTCCCAATTGGATGGGATGCCTGACTTCTCCAGTTAACTTAGACACACTATTGAGGTCAGAGGAAGGCATAGGAAGTTATCTGAGTTGCTAGGTGAATCGCTGGCTAGCTGCTATCTTGGACTGTGCTTTCTCATCTGCCTCCTGAGCTGAGACTTATTCCTGATTTATGCCTTGTCATCTTGTTCCAGGTCCCTGCTTCTCTGACCTATCTCTGTCTATTGACTCTGACTCTAACCCTTGGCTTCATTCTTTTCTCTGACCTGGTGTCTGATTCCTGCTCTGACCACGGCCACTTATGTCCTGATTTATGACACAGCCCTGAATGTTTTCCACTGTTTCTTACAACATTATATATAGTAACTTGAATGCCATTATATCAAACAGGCACATAATTGAAGAGAACAAATGGCATCCAAGGGTAATTGACTCAAAGTGTGAAAGGGCTATCAAGAATACGAACTGGTAAGTAAACAGAGGTTAGGAAAGAAGCAAAAGAGAACAGTCAGAATAAAGAAGAACTACAATAGCAGACCAAATGTCTGGAATGATGGTGATTAGCCACTGTGAATTGGATTTCTTTGTAGTTGTTGCATGTCTCAGGCGCTGCTAAAATCCTAAGAAACCAGCTCTCATGGGAAAAGTCCATAGAACTGAATAGCAAATTACAATTTTCCTGTAGGATTTTTGTAACAATTTCAGAGAAGACATCTCTGCTATTAAACTGTATAGGATGGTCGGTAAAAGTGTAGAAAGTATATCACACTCTACTAAATTTGCAGGGTTTTTTTTTTTCACATTTTTTGGTTTTGTCTCTGTTTTAAATGATATAGGATTTTCCCATTAGAATCTTAAAGTGAAATCCTACAGACTAAAACAGAAGAACTAGCACGAATCTACAGAAATTGTATTCATTTCCTAAGAAAACTAGAGAATTCGAAAGGGGATGACTTACTTTCTGAAGAAATATTAAATGGATCTATAGAATTTAATGTGGCTATAGAATTCCATAGGATGGTTTAAAAATTCCATGGAAAGTTCTCAAATGCTTCTTCTCTAAGAAAAGTGACACATTCCAACTAATGGACGCAATACTATAGGTACACCATCATAGGTAGCCACTCAGAAAATCCCATTGGTGTCCCAACTTTTTCAGTAACCTATTCACTGTAGCGTATCCTAGGCTACGTCTACACTACAAGATAAATTCAAATTTATTAAAAGTGATTTTATAATGCTGGTTTTTCTAAATTCTCTTTTGAGTATTCTCACTTCCCACAGGCTCCCAACAAATTTGACACAGGGCTTCCACACTGAAATCACCAAACATTGACTGTTGCAGCTGTGCATTGTGGGAACCTGTCCCTCACTTCCCTTAGCCCTGCATTCTGAGCCAGGAACAGCAGCAGCACTGTCAGTTTTCTGGGTCCAGCAGCTTGGGGGACCTGGGAAACTGACCATGCAGCAGCCCTGGTCAATTTCCTGGCTGCCACTAGTACAGTAAACCCTCCATTTAATGGACTAATAGGGCTGTCCATTCTTCTGCATAGTCCCTTAAATGAGATAGTTTACTCCCCCTCCACACAGGCTTCCCCAGCCCCAGTCCCACCCCAACTCCCCCCCCAAAACCTCCTGAACACCCCCCCCACAACACCCCAAAACACCCCCACCAATAAAAAAACATCTTAAAAAAATAAAACCGCCAAACCCCTACCCCTCACCGGCTCCATTAGAGAAGCTGCTGGAGCCCGCTGGCTGGGGGCACCTGGTCACAGGTGGCCAAGGGCACCTGTGGAGTGGGTACCTGTCTACTGGCGTCTGGCCCCACACAGCTCCAGCAGCCCAGTGGTGGGGTGCCTGGCCCTGCGTGGCTTGAGGTGCCTGGCCCCGTGCTGGCTCAAGCAGCCTGGTGACAGGGTGCCTGGCCCCTGCCACAGGAGTGCAGCAGCCTGGTCAGTTTCCCAGCCCCTGCTAGTAGTGGGGAACTGAGAGCCAGGTGCAGCATGTGCAGCTTTGTGGGACAGATAGAGGACACCTGTGGAGGCAAATTTGATTTTTAGGATGTGGCACTTCCACACTAGGCTTTAATCGAACTTCGGAATTTGAATCTGACACTGTACCCATCAGGTAACTGTGATTTTGTAGTCTCAAGATCCGTGTACCCTAAATTGAGCTAATGGTATTTTCAGTGAAGAAAGTCACCTGGTAATATCAAGCTAATTGCCTTAAATTCAAATTTATCTCATAGTGTAGATGCAGCCATAGAATCATAGGGCTGGCAGAGGTATCAGGAGGTCACTGAGTCCAGCCACCTGTCAAAAGCAGGGCCAGCCCTAACTAAATCATCCTGGCCAGGACTTTGAGTTGGGACTTAAACACCTCCAGGGATAGAGAGTAGAGAGAGAAACTGTCTTTTGGTCCTTGCAACAAACCATTCTAGCTTTGTGCACGTGGTTGGTGATGTTTCTTAATGGAATTAGACTGTGTGCAGTTTTCCAGCATGTGGCTGCTTTTCTATTTTTTAATTCTTCTAATAGATTACAACAGCATTTGACCCTGGCTAATGTTTTTTTTTTGCCCATAAGTAAATTAATAGACCGAAGGACCAATTCATTAAAAATTTATACATGATTTGTGCAGACCACAGCTTTGTTACAACTTGTTATAAATATCATGTTACTTAATATTGCATACCACATTAACAGAACAATCATTAACACTACAGCCCAGTCACAGAGAGGAGGAAAAGGCCACAATCATTCACCTTCCCAGCTGAAACCATGACACAAAAACCTCACGTCTGACCCCCTTACATGTAATCAAGCAAACTGTACGTAATTAAATGCCCTCAAGAGGGTCAATACAAGATGTCCACGCTCTTTCCCCAATAATATGCTGCTCCTCATTCCTGGGATCATCTGATAATATAGCAGCTTATGTTTTTCTGCTGTTGGGGTTCTCACTTTCCATGGCAGGCTGGTACTATGGGCTGCGTCTACACGTGCACGCTACTTCGAAGTAGCGGCAGTAACTTCGAAATAGCGCCCGTCACGTCTACACGTGTTGGGCGCTATTTCGAAGTTGAAATCGACGTTAGGCGGCGAGACGTCGAAGTCGCTAACCCCATGAGGGGATGGGAATAGCGCCCTACTTCGATGTTCAACATCGAAGTAGGGACGTGTAGACGATCCGCGTCCCGCAACATCGAAATAGCGGTGTCCTCCATGGCGGCCATCAGCTGGGGGGTTGAGAGATACTCTCTCTCCAGCTCTTGCGGGGCTCTGTGGTCACCGTGGGCAGCAGCCCTTAGCCCAGGGCTTCTGGCTGCTGCTGCTGCAGCTGGGGGTCCGTGCTGCATATACAGGGTCTGCAACTAGTTGTTGGCTCTGTGTATCTTGCACTGTTTAATGAAAGTGTGTCTGGGAGGGGCCCTTTAAGGGAGCGACTTGCTGTTGAGTCCGCCCCGTGACCCTGTCTGCAGCTGTGCCTGGCTCCCTTATATCGATGTGTGCTACTTTGGCGTGTAGACGTTCCCTCGCTGTGCCTATTTCGATGTTGGGCTGAGCAACGTCGAAGTTGAACATCGACGTTGCCAGCCCTGGAGGACGTGTAGACGTTATTAATCAAAATAGCCTATTTCGATGTCGCAACATCGAAATAAGCTATTTCGAAGTTGGGTGCACGTGTAGACGTAGCCATGGTGGAATTAACTGAGGGCACCTTACTGTATCTTTTCTGTTCCTATGAATTTCCAGGGGTAATTCAAGTAAACTTACTGACTCAGGGTTTAAGCCTTTTGACGAACTGCAGCATAATGTTCAAACTGAGAGAGTATTATCTTGTATTCCCTTCATTCCATTTTTACTACCTGTGTGTGGGGGAAAAATAATTTCTCTATCGTTGAGCTAGTACTAATTCATTACTCTCCCTCTTCTTTTCCTAATATTTTCCCATAATGGTTTCCATACCACTTCTCAGTTTATATCTGCATGCTGTACAAATATTACAATAAAACAGGCGCCAAAGCCGCAGAAAGGACCAGCTACTTTCCCAGTAGAATGGCTGAGGGAAAAATAAAAGCTAGGATATAGTGGAAAATGATCACAAATGAACTGACCTTATTAAAAAGTCTCATGAACACTGAGCCTTAAAGGCAGCTACAAACCTACCTAGATGGACCTTACAAGGGAGAACCAGGGATGAACTTCCTGACCTAAAAAGGACATACTTCTGGGTGAAATCCAGATAAAAATTCAGGGCAGCAAGGTAGAAAAATATTGTCAATATCAATTAGCCTTTGACTGAGCCCATTTGCTTTTATGGTAATCAGTTACCTCAAGGTTAGATTGCTTGTTTGTTTTTGTTCAAACACACTCACAATAATAAACAAAATAAAAAACTATAGGTGGTTTCCTCTGGTGAACTCTGTAATAACAAAGTACACGACTTCAAACATCTATGTCAATTTCTTCATTTTTCTTGCCTATTCTGGGAATAAAGAGAATTTACAATTATTTGTCCAAGTGTATTATTAAGCACATAAAGAAAAACAGACTAACTGGGGAGACTAAGATACTCATAAAACCAGTAACAATTCAGCTGCTTAATTCTTCTGCAGCTTATTCTGATCTGTTTCACTGTGAATACGTATGTTGCACCGCATGCCTGCCTTAGCTACCTGCAGATTTGGTCCTCCTGAACCACAAGTGAGTAGGGGCCACACAGTACGTTTTTTGTTTTTGTTTTTTTATCAAGCCTTGATCATTGCATCTCTAATAACTTGAACTCAGTGTCCCAAGGAATCTACCTGGCTAATGAAAACCCTTCTGGAATTAAGGCACCTGACATTTGCCCTTGATGTTCCATTTCTGTTGTCCAGAGTTGTGCTGGGTAGGAAGCTTCACAGCTCATGAAAAAGGGAATACCTTAGCTGGAGGGAATATAGGTCAGTTTCAGGTTGCTGAGGGAGGACGTTTTATCCAGGCTTCTGTTGGTGATTGTGTTTCAGTGAGACCCAAAGAGGTCCTAGAGTTCTTAAGGTGTCTGCATATCTATTTTTGTCTTGAGCTAACTGCAAGCTCAGTTGCTTTTTGTGGGATTTCATGTTGGATTTTCTCTGTGGTGGGGAAACACTGATCACAATGATGCTGTGAATATGCTCAGGAATGTGGTTCAAGTATAAATGGGTCCAAAGCAGAGCTTCCAATTTTTTAGGACTTGGACTTTTTTCAGAACAGAATTCCTCCTCTTCTTCTTCCACTGTGTCAGTACAGATCATGCTGGATGGACGCTCTCTCTTTTCCTGCATGCGAGATCAGAGTTTTTTGAATAGCAGTGTCCATCAGTGCTGCACGTGTGCCTTATGACTACTTATGCTCCTGAGGTGAGAGCTTAAAGTGTGAGGCAGCCATGACCCTTCAGTTTCCTCTTACTGTCCTGGGTTGAGATAATCCAGTGTCAGTACTTTTTTTCATAGTTTACAACCCAGTTCTTTATGCACCTAATAGGTAAATGAATCTTGTCTTCTCTATCTTACCTAGCACACATTTCTCTTCTTCTTACCTAAAAGACCTTTCTGCAATTAAAAAAATATGATCAGTCATCCCATGTATCATGGGTAGAATCCTGGTTCTTCTCGCCAACTTCCACAGCCTATGGTAGAAACCAAACCCTCCGGGATTAAACTCTACTTCTCCTGTGTTGGGCTGATCCTCATCAAGGATGGGCACAGACGATGCCTAAGGAAGAACCATGTCCTGGATTGGTACCCTGTGTGCAGGTCTTTTTCTTCCAGGACTTGCAAGTCCTGAGGCATTTGGCTTAAGCTATGCCTGCTTTAGTAGTGCATGTATCTCATTTCAAACCAAAAAGGAAAAGAAAGGGAAGTCCTAAAAGGTAGGACATGAGACATCTCTCCTCCATTGGACAAATCCCGATAAGAACTGAGTAGAGTGCAACTTCTCATTGACACCTATGAAGGAATTGTATAAGGACCTGAGAATTGCTGCAGAGGCATTTATATCCCCTCAAAAGATGTTCCTGAAACCAGAGAAATGACTGGCACTGGCTCAGATCGCTGTTAAGCATAGCTCTTTGAAGAGGTTCCATAACATTCATTGACACCACCTGAACTGATTTCTCCTCACCATTGCCAATGTACTCCTTACTGGCAGCAAGCAGAGGTCCTTTTCATCCTCTATCCAAGAATGATCCCGAGGAGGGTATCATGTAGCCCTCGCTTAAAGTGCCATCCAAACTTGTGTGGTAATGGGCTGGACGGTCTCATCTGGATGAATATTGTATGTTGTGCCATGTTAGTCATATTAGCCTTATCAGATACCATCCTTCCATGTGTCAAGGAACAGATCATTATCCCACATGTCTATGAAGAGGAGGAGATTGTGCTTTCTGATGACTTCACTGGTTAGGCCACCCAAACTGAAACCGGATGAGGGTCCACAGGAGATAAATGTGGGACAACAACCACTACTCCATTTCCACCCAAGAAATTCTCCTCCTCTATGGGCGAGGCACAATGTCAGCTTTCAGCTCTTACAACCAAATGCAACATACACAGAACAAATTTGAACAGATTAGATGAACAAAGTATTGGTTTTTAGATAGCCAGAAAGATAACAGTGACTTGCTGCAAAGTTTTTTGGCTTGGACTTTGAGATCTGTTATGACAAGGAAGGAGATATATAGTTGATATGCATCTGTGAAATTCAAATAGCTCTTAGTAGTTACCAAAATATCAGAAGTCTATTTAATGCTTTTCAGCTCTTTAAAGGTGGTAACTGACCAATTCTTTCCTTTGTTAAATTAAATCAGAATCCTACTCACTCCCTAAACCCCCTGTCTGATCTAGTTAATATAGACAGTGTTAGTTCAGTCAGAGAATCCAAGCCTCAGCTTCAGATTTTTTGTTGTTGTATAAGATGGCAATCTCTGTATAGATATTTATGATCCATAAGGACTGTAATGTTGAGTCCCACTTTCATTAATTCCTTGTATGGCAGAAGTCTCTGAACACTAATGCTGCCTGACCCAGTAGTCATTGTGAACTGAAGTCAATGGGAGTTGAATGCAGGTGAGAGCACTGCAGGATTGGAGCTGTTAGTGGTTTATCCCCGGTGGGCTCTGTTACAGTAGAATTGTAAGGACTACTGTACCCCGCATAGCTATTGAGCCATTAGGAGGAGTCTTTGATAGACTAGCACCATCTGACCAGAGGTCACTGAAAGGTTGAAATGGATTGAATATATATGGAATCCAATAGCTTTTTCTTTCCCCTGAGAAAGCTCTGAATGGTGGAAAATGAATTAACATGGCAAAATGGGGAATAATCTTTATTTTGCTCAATATATATAATGTTAAAGAATAAAAACTCACTAATGTTTAAAAAAAACTTAAAAATGTGAAACATGACTCCTATCGACTTAAAGAAAAAAACAAATACTTTATTAAATGAAATATAATCCAACAATTTGGAGAAGATTTTCGTACATAATTTGTAGCTCAGGCTGTTGATAACTTATTGTGGAAATAGTGAAATATCCAAAAATGATATTTTTCTTGATTGTAATTATGAGATTTTGTTGTTTCTCTCATTAATCAAAGTGATAGCATTTCCCTTTTAGGCCAAGGGCAAAAGTTCTCTGCTGTTGTTCTATTCAGAAAGTACTCTCAAGTTTGTAGTGGTATATTATGAATATTTAAGCTGAACAGGTAATAGAGTAAATATTAGAGCTATGAATTATTAAGGATAAATGAAAAGTGATGAAATGATGTTTGTTAGTTTGGATGTTCTGTAGTTTTGTACATATGTAGGTGTGTGACGTACTACTTAAAGAGAGCAGAAACATACCACTGTAATTACTGCTTATGATTTGTACCCTAATAGGAATTTTAGTTGTCAAACAAATGAATGTTTTAAAACAATTCTAAATGCAGCTCATCTGATGAATTGTGGAGCAACACCTCACAGTAATAATTTAACACCTCTGTCTAGGGGAGAAAGCAGGTTTGCCCTCTAGCAGATGATCTCGCCTTTTTGGCAAGACAGTTGGGTCTGGTATGCAGAGCATCACCATCAACAACCCTGGGCTCAGCACCCGTTGGTGTCTGATGCCTCTCTGTTTCCTTCGATAGGAAATCAGGAATAGGATTTTTTCCACCCATTTCTGCCAATCTTCTGGTGAATGGCTTGTGAGGGCACACACAGTGAGGTAGACATTAGGTATATGATTGTGGCCATTCTTTACAAAAGCATCATTTGAAGACATTAAACACATCTTTCCACTATCAGAATGAGAAAGAGGGGAGTCCATGATGAGATGGCATGCTCTCTTCTTGAGCTCCACGGGGCAGATGAAGGATGTATCCTAGTGTAATGCAAAAGAGTCTTTCAGTTCATATATATGTTCTCAGGACTGTGTCAGAACTTATATGGAGATACTAAGGAGATAGGTGTAGAGTTGAGTAGCCAGTCTGCCAAACAGCTCCCTTTTAATCCAAAAGATATTGCTGTTTCTTAGAAAGTCGTGTCTGAGAGGTTCAACTCTTTCTGAAAAGGAGGGTCTTGACTTTTGCTGGCATTTTTGATTTGGCTTTGAAATTAAATTGTGAAGTAAGCTGTCTTGAGAGCTGGCTGTGCACAGTATTGTGGCCAGAGCTCTGTCTTCATGCCTACTCACTGAGAGAACATTGCCAGCCAGGACTGGAAGGGTGAAGATTGGAGTTGTCCAGGTTTCATGAGTCACAATATGAAGTGCAGTTGGATGTGGTGTCCAGTTTACCACAATGTTGACTGGACCCCCCATGCTACCAGAAATTATTGGCAGCTACAGTAATTAGAGCACTGATAGATGTCCTTAAAGTTGAAGCACAAGGACTCCACAAGTTGCTGCAAGCCTGCAGAAGAGTGCAACAGTTGACTGGACGTAAGTGTGTGTTTGCTGTTGCTTTGCTTTGTGTCTAGAACAAGTCTCTTAGCCACATTGGGCCCCAGATTTCCCTTCTGTAGAAAGGTGGATTACGATACTCACACTACAAGTGCTTTCCAGATCATCAGCTAAATGCTGTGATTTATAAATGTTAGGATATGTCTGCACTATGCAGCTTTTAGTGACAAGGCTGTGTCACAAAAAGTCCAATTGTGTGAACATTGTTGGTTTGCACTTTCGTTGACAAATACTTCCGCCCCCAATTAGGAGGCTTTGCTTTCTTGACAACAGAGCATTCCTGCGGACAAAGCAGCATTCATACTTCACTTGCCGTGGCAAAACTTTGTTGTTCGTGAATGGGGGAGGGGAGCTAAGAACCTGTGAACAAACAAAAGTTTTTGTTGATGAAGTGCAAGTGTAGCCCTGTCCTTAAATACAGTTTGTTCTTTCCCTCCCTTGTGATTTAGACCTACTCTCCCTTGAGGCCATATGCTGCTTCTTTACAGATGCTGAAGAATAACTTGATGGAATCTTCTCAGAGGCCATCACATCTACTGCTAGATGGGTTAGAGGGCTTTCTGCTTAGTAAGGAGAGAATGTTTCTAGATACTGCTAGATAATCTACTGTGCAGTAGTACAGAGATTGCACTAAAACCTCAGAATTCACCAACTGTTTCCACAGTGAGGTCTGTGAGCAATCATAGCTAGTTCTGGTAGCAAGCATAGGTCGAAATTGGGTTTCTCAGAGCCCCTGGTGTGAAAGCTATTGGTAGATGTCATGGGACAAGTGCTAACCAGAAGATCATCAGGTAAGTCTACGAAAAGCTTCTTTGGCACTAACACTAAAAACATGGTATCGAGTAGAAGCCCCATATTTGGAGGTCCTGGCCATCCACAAATGCAGTTTAAGTAATGGGAGATTCTGGTATTGAAATTAGGTACTGGGAGCCCAGTTCAATTTGTAGTGACTGAAGATTGCTATTGGCTGTATTGGAAGAGATTAGGTCCCACCCCCACGGTATTCCACCATACTCAGAGGTGCAAGTAAACTAAAGTACAGTAGAGTTAGAGACACATGATCACCCCATGTGACCCCCCCATGTGACCTGTCACCCATGCTGGGATCCCCACAGCCTTCCCCTCCCCGTCTCACTTCCCCCGGGGAAGCATGGGGCTCGGGTAGCATAGTGGACAGAGGAGAAAGGAGCCAGTGGGGAAAGAACCAGAACTTTGAGCCCTTTCACAGAGCTGCTGCATCTGTATACAGGGCTGGGAGACCGAGTTCTGCTCCTTTTCCCACTGAGAGTGGCAGAACTGTTAGCCCCATCCCTGCAGCTCTGTATGTAGACACAGAAGCTATGTTGAAGGGCAGTGGGCATATAGTCATGCCAGAGAGCATGAGAGGAGATGTGCAGTGAGCAGCTGGCTCCTCCCAGCTGTGTTGACAGCCTCACCAGGCCCCTGGGCAAGGGGAAGGAGGGGTCTGCTCCATGCACCCGGGAGGACGGGACCTCTGTCAGATGGGGGAAAGCCTGTGGTGGAAGGGGGCAGAGTCAGAGGCAGTCAGCTCTCAACACTGCCTGGACTGTGGCATGCCCCCCTAGTGCTGCCCACAGTACATTGTTTGGTGCTCCAGCAGCAATTTAAAGGGCCCTGGCTCCAGTCACTGCTGCTGCCAAGGCAATGGCAGCAGCTGGGAGCTCTGGGTTCGTTTGCACCACTGGTCCCTGGGGACATTGCTCCTGTTTGCTCCCCCATGACCTCCTTCCTCCTGTCATCAGGCCTGGCTGCTCCTGTCTTCTTCCAGCATGCTGAACTTATGAAAAATGGTGTGGTGGTACAGCATCCTGGAGCACACTCCCTTACGTTTGTGCTGACTGTACACTAAGATTACACAGGTTGAACCTCTCTAATCTGGTACCCTTGGGACCTTACAGGTGCTGAACGAGAGAATTTGCCAGACTTATGGGAGGTCAATATTGTCTGGCAGAATTACCAACACTTCTACTGCTTACTGGGCTCTTAGAAGACATCTAGGGGTAAATTACGGTTAAATAACAGTGCAGAACACTAAGATCCAGGACCGGTGGCTGTTTTTTAAAAAAAAAATCTTTATGGGACCATTGGAAACTTGGCCACATCCATAATATGTGGATGTCCAGCTAACTAAAATCATGCTGGATTACAGATGTTACCAGAGAAGAGTGCCAGACTAGAGACGTTCAACCTGTAGCTCTTTACCATACATTTACATCAAACAAGACTTGCTGGACTTGAGTAAAAAAATAAAGGTTTATTCCTTCAGTGGCCGATATGACACTTATTTTTCTCGTGTCAGAGAGGTAGCCGTGTTAGTGTGTATCTTTAACAACAAGAAGTCCTATGGCACCTTATAGACTGATGAAGCGGGTCTTTGCCCACAAAAGCTTATGCTCCAAAATATCTGTTAGTCCGTAAGGTGCCACAGGACTTCTTGTTGTTATCTTTCTCGGTGTTGCTTTTGGTGCACTACGCCTCGCTGATTGCTTGAGGGTGAGGTGGCAGCAATGCTGCTATGCATGCAACTAGCTGTGGTTCTGTTCTGAAGCAGTTATATGTAATTGGAGCAAGGAATTGGCAATCAGTTACCAAAGAGTACCGGGAGAACTTGGATTTTTCTGGGTAATGTTTCTGCGAGCTCAGGCTTGAAGTGAAAATGTGGTTGGAATTTAGGAGCTGAAAGGTGAGAGAAACTAGCATGAAATCTGGGAATCGGAGTCTGCCTTTGGATGGTGAGCAATAAAAGAAAGCAAAGTATTTAATTTAAATGTCCCCTACCAGTGTGCAGGTTAGGATGATGTCTACTTCCCCCATTTCTCACGAGGGCTCATCATCGTGGTTATATTGTGCTGCAGTTATACCATAAAGAGATTCCAATAAATTAGAGATATTTTGATTTTTTTTCTAGACAATTAATCAAAACTAAAAAAACTCAAACACTTTTACGTATGTGAAAAAATGTTTTCCAAATGCCAAACACTTCTTCTGACATTTGTTTGCTACCACAGTTGTGTTTTTCACTGGGGCCCTGTAACGGGGGGTTCAGCTCACCACCATAGTGCCCCCTGCTTGTTAGTTTGGGAATTAGCTCGATTTATAGAGTGCTGTACCTTCTGAACAGCGTCTTGACGGATGTCTGCTCCAGTTTCCAGCGTGTTTCTATGGACCTATGTCATTCCCGTGATCGTGGCGTCCTCTTCCAGATGCTGCACTCTGGCAGTGCTCCACATGCTGCTCTCATTATTCTCTTGCAGATGTTTCAGGATTCCTCCATCAGTTCATCTGCCACCGTGGCCAACTGCAGCCCCAAAGTCTAGTCCCTTGCTTTGGGGCAAGCTGCAGTCTGTATAGGCTATGTTTTGGTGAGGCTAGGTACTGTGCATGGAGAAATGGGGGGCCCAGGCCCCCCCCACTACTCTGGGTCCCAGCCCAGGGACCTTATGGTGGCAGCCTTGTTGTCTTCACGCCCCTTAACTTTCCTTGGTGTTTTCTGGGCCACTTCCACTTGACTGATGCACCTTTTGAGCAGCAAGGTGTACCGAAGGCCACAGCCTCGGAGGTATCAGGCTGGAGCATCTTCCCAGCTCCCCAGAGCTTGCCCAACACTGGTCTCTCCAGGTGCTGCTGGCTCCCTCCCCTACTGGGAGCTAGCTCCTTCTCCCTTGCTGGCAGGGTGAAAGTGAGTTCCCCTCAGCTCCACAGACTGTCTGTGATTGGCTAACTGCTTCTTAACCTGATTGACTTGGCTTGTGCCACTCACACTGCAGGAGTGGGCTACAAGCCCTGATAGGTTTGTTTTTGTGAGGAGGCCCATGACATATGGGTTTCTGACATTATGAAAAAAGTATATGTAGAACGTTAGGACAAAAAGTTCTATATAAGTATTTTCAAAGAAAATTGTTTGTTTTTGCCAACAGATATAGTGGCTTTTCAAGCAAGACCTTTAATCAATGCATTCATCTTGGGGCTTTTGCATAATGGCTATTTATTTTTTTACTCCATGGTTGTCCATGCATCTTAAGCTTTGATGAAATTTTGGTGCATGTGGTCGTGAGAGCCCACACAGAATTCTGCTGAAGCCATAGCATTTTCTGTGGTTTTTCATCCCAAACAATCAGCAAGGATCCCTGTGACCGAATCCTGTCCTTAGCCTTGGTAGCCAAAGTAGGCTCCTGACCCATCCCTCCTTTTTCTCTTGTTTTCTGGATAATATTTGGAATGGGTGCCTGGAATCTTCTCTTCTAATCTCTGCAAGTGGAGATATCCTTTTTGCTTCCCCACAGACCACACAAATCACCCTTTGATGCTAGGCCGCAGCAGCAGAATGCGAAAGGAAGCTGGTCAAATCTCGCCTCAGGATAAGGAATCAGTCAGCTCCTGCTGTGAAACAACATTTTATATCCTCTCTTGACCAGTCTCTAATACAGCCTCTTCTATTTCTTACGGTTACCACCCTTATTAGTTCAATATCATCCCAGTCATTAGATGACTCAGCACTTTCGCCAGAACCAATGGTCAGCATATCCTTCAACTTCTCCTTGGGCCTGTCCTTTCCTTGAAGACTCAATCACTGTTAGAGACTTTTAGGTTAACTTATATTAAAAGCAGCAGGTCTGACATTTGGAGTAAAAATTGCTTACCTGAGAGGTAGACAGTGATGAAATAGCAATACTGATCGTTTGCTCACCTCTGAGTTTAGCTATTGCTGATTGAAAATTCTCCCATTTCAAAGTACACATTCCAATGTTTCTTTTTGAGGAACTTCTACTGCTACTGTTGACTTCAGACATACATTTTTGGGTGTTATGAAGCAGATATTTACACGAGTCTAACAGATGGGGATTTCCGATTTATAAAAGGTAGATCTAGGTAGAGATTTTCAAAGAAAGGCACTTGTGTTGAATTTGCATGCATAATCATAGTAACTGCCACTGTGGCCAGTGAATTGCCATAAGTATGTGTGCATCAGTTACACTTCTGGAATTTGAGGTGTACCTGCATCTCCCTGAATATGGACCATGGTACTTTTCTGACACAGACACCATCTTTAGCTAGAGCACCAAGCACACGGTCACTGAGGAAACAAATGCTTTCTAGACCTCTGCTGCTGTGCATCCTGTGAGTCTGAAGTTTGAATGATGACCTGAGAGATTTGGCCACCACAATGTGTCTCTCTCTGCGTTGGAAGAGGTTTGCCAGAGACAGACAAAATATTAATAATCTACTGCTTCTCGCTGACTACACGAATATGGTGCGAATTTTTATGTGACAGCTAGTAGGGATTTGTAATGACGCAACGGTTACTTCATCAGTAGTGAATGGACCCTAGGACCTCTCACTCCAAAATGCTGCTGAGCTCAAGGGCTGGAGTCACTAGCTGTGAACAGAAACAGCTGGCTATTCTCATTGTTCACCTACAGAGCAGGAGAAGAATGGGCCAGTGTTTTAAAGCGTTTTGTTTGAATTTTTACTGTTGGAAATTTTGGAATTATGGAAGTCCGTTCTGAGTGCCACTCTGTCTAGGTGCAGCTGGCATCGTGCTGGTCACACTGAACCAATTAGACTTGCAGAAGTCTAACTGCATGATTCAGGCCTGCTGACTTTGTACAGCAAGCACAAAACTGAATCGGAAAAAAAGGCAAAATATATATTATCTAGAAGTGTATGCTATTCTAGGTAGAGCTAAAAATTCTACTTCCAATTTTAATGAAAGATTCTCTAGCAAACTAAAATTTAGAGAAAAGCCCTGCTGGTTCATAGTATTAGAGCAAACGTTAGAGCTGCTGAGTTTTGTATGGTTTCATGTGGCTCTTTGAACATTTTGCACAGCTCTAGTTAAACTCTATTGATCTCCATGTAAGAACCCTTTTAGAGACTTGTGGAGAGATAAGATTAATTCCTAAGGAAAAGTATTAGTGTATTGGGATTTCTCATAACCTTCCATGGAGATGAGAATGGTTTCTAGAGCAATAGTGAGGATGTCTGTGGAAGACAAATTATGTATGTGGGATTTTACTGGTAGTGTTTAAAAATATCCTGATAAAATAAAATGCAGGCTTGTCTGATATCCAGGCAGTCAGACATTGTTAATACTTCCTGCTTTAATAGGCAAATAAAATTGTGATGGTATTGACAGATCAGTAGTGCACTTCAACCTCGTTGTTATGTTCTTTGGACTTTGTGAGTTTCGTGTTATCTTAAGATAGTATTAATAGTATACTTTTATTTCACTGGGTGCTGATCTTGCATCCTACATACAATTAAATAGAATGTGTGTTTGATGTCTACACTAGGAGATACTGATTCAGGATAAATACCTTAATGTTTATTCAGTCATAGCTCAAACCTACAAACTATAGTGGAATACAACAGGTGGGAATGTGAAGGCAAAAGGGTGACATTACTTTTAGACCTCCTATTTTAAGGCCTGCTTAGAACTGCTTTCGTGAAGCACGGGGTGGGAAATAATTTTTGATGGGGGCCACTCCAAGAATTTTGGAAAGCAGTCAAGGGCTGTACTCTTCCATGATCTTAATGGACGAGGTGTGGGGTCTGAGATGGAGGGTGGGAGCAGAAGGGAGCTTGGGTTAAAGGATTGGGGTGCAGAAGGGAGTTTGGGTGAAGGATGCAGTGGTGACCTGGGGCAGGAGTCAGGGATGCATGCAGGGGTGCACAGGTTTGGGTTGTGACCTAGGGAAGGAAGGGGTTGTGACCCAGGGAAGAGCACTGGGGGGTGTGTAGGGGTGTAGGGGTTTGGGTTGCAACCTAAGGTGGGGCTTGTGATCTGGGGCAGGGGACTGAGGTGCAGGGTCTGGCAGGGAGTATGGCTGCAGGATGAGGGGAAGTGGGTAAGGGTTATGGGGGGAGAGGGTTGGAGGGAGGGAGGGTTGGGGTGTCAGATGCAGGCTGTAGATGGGAGACTTACCTGGCCATTTCCTGGCCAGCAGCCCAGCAGAGCCCTGAGACAAGTTATCTCACTGCTGCAGCCCTAGACTGGCCCCCCATGGCTGTCTAGACTACACTCCAGAATTGGGATGGTCGGGGTGGGGGATTTGCACACTTCCCCCCCCCTTCCCCCCCCAGCAAAGTCTCTGAGTTCCTATTGTCCATACACCAGCCAATGGGAGCTGACATATTTTGCAAGGGGGTGGGAGCAGTATGCGAAGCCTCCCCCACCCTCCCGACATCTGTAGCAGAGAGCTACTGAGAACAGGAGGCCACTTAATGAAGCACCTGTGTGCTCTCTGTCTGAAATGGTTCATGAGCCAGGCCCAGCACCTTGTCCGTCGATGGTAAAGCATCATAATGGTACCCTTTCAAACTTACATTGAAGCGTGATGGGATAATTTCATGGCCTCCACTAGTAAAGTTCATTAAACTTTATCCAGATGAGTTAGCAGTTATATATTTCTTAAAGAAGGAGAGACGTGAGGGAACAGGAGAGGAGGACTGTTATTCATAATCCCAGTGACAGTAAGTGAATTTCATGCACAACGAAGAGAAAATCCCTTCTCTGCCAATAAAAAAAACCTCTCACAATTTTAACTTTCTGCAGGTAACCTCACTGGAATACATTAGAGCTCTTTGATATTATATTTGTTTTATGGTGGAAGGAGTTCATGAGGAAGGGGTTAAAGAACTTCTCTGGGCACATCCAGTCTCAGCCTTGTGTACTGCCTGCCAAGCCTGGAGAAAGGCAGCTTCTAAAAAAGGACATGTGAGCCCAGTGCAGGGAGATCTGCTGAGGACAGCAGAACTAGACCACAGAGCTCCTTTGTGGGGTGACCATGTTTTCTGAAGGACAAATAGGACATCACGTGGGACCAGCCCAAGAACCCCTCCTACCATGTGTGGGGCAGCTTGTATCCTCCCTACCTTGAACCCCTATGGGGCTGGCCAGAGGCCCCTTTCTTTGTCATGTGCTGGACTGGTGCCCTTCTTCCCACCCAGGTGTGGCACCAGCCAGAGCCCTCCCAGCTGCCTGCTCACCTGGAGCTGGCTCAGCATGAGCCACTCATCTGAGCCATCCCTCCTGTTCAGGGCTGGTGTTGCCCCTTAGCTCTCCCTCTCTGCATTCTTCTGCGCCTGGCTAAGGGTTGCACCTTGCCTTTTGGCTAACACTGGGTATTTGTCCCGTTTGCTCTTGCCAGCTGATGATCAGTTAACAAGAACAAACAGGAAAAATATGCAGCTTTGCCAAAAAAATAAAAACAAAACCAAAACCCAGAATATTGGGAACAGGGTTTAAAAAAGTGACTGTTCTAGCCAAAATGGGATGTATGGTCACATTAATTCCTCACCCCGCAGAGAGCAGAGGCTGCTTACCAGGAAAGCTGCTGAACCCCCGCGGCAGCCTAGAACCTCTGGAGAGGTTTGTAGAGCCTTGGTGCTCAGATTAGGGCCACTTGGGGATGAGGAACTCAGAGTCCCTTCATAGAGGCTGTGTACCTTTTGGCTTTCATGGAACAGCAGGATGAGCTCTGCCTGTTCTGTGGACTGCGAGATTATTTTGCTGCCTCGGAGCACTGTTACATCCAGAGGGGGGAGCTGCTTCCTAAGATTTTCAGCCTGAGGATCACTTCCCACGCTCCAAACCCAGCAGTGACATCTACATCCAGGGAAGGATGCCTGGGCCAAGAGACGTCCTCACCCCAAGGGTGTGCCCTAGACGTACAATTTATTACCACTCCTGCTAGAATATCCCAATCTGCGATTTCATGTGGAAACACGCTGCATTTATTTATTTGCAATAAAATGAAAGTGGTTTTGAATTTCTTCACTTTTCATGCAATTGCTGACTTCTGAATAGGCAACGAAAAGAGCGAGTTCTCACGTTTTCCCTTGCTGACCAGAGTTCGGCTGTAATAACATCTCCTCGCTGTTTACAGCCGATGTAAGGCTTGGGTAAAGCCCTTTCACCGCTGCGCGTGTGCATGTAGGCCCCAGAGAGCAGTGTGTTGCTGTTTGGTACAAATGATGACCTGTTGTAGTATTTAGGGTTGTCAGGTTGATGGAAAGTAATTGTTGCTCTTCCTGTTGAAGTGAATTTAATTTGTGGTTTGTTACCCAGTGTGGCACTTGGAATACTCTGCATCTGATGAAGCCTTGAGAAGGGACTGGCAGGTCCACCGATGGGGATGGGGAGGTGGGCAAAATAGGTGGTTGCCCCTGGGCCTGGCATTTCAAAGGGGCTTGGAGACGGGGCCACTGCCGAAGTAGCAGCAGCTGGAGCTCTGGTCCCCTTTGAAACGGTGCTGAAGTGCTGTGCTGCTGCTCCACCTTGGGGGAGGGGTAGGTGGCCGACTGCCCCAAGCCACGACCCTTTCCCCCTCAGCTCCACTCCTTCCAGGAGCACAGAGCTGGGCTTCCCCCTCACCTTGCCCCGAGTCCACGGTGGTTGTTGGCCCTGCTGGGGGCTTCTGTGCTCTGTGGGAGCAGGTTGCATAAAGCTTATTGGGATGGTGTGACTCAAGGATCTCTTGATGGGAACTGGCAGAGGGCACAGGGATTCATAAATGTACAACGCTGCACTAGGTTCAACAAAGGAAGGAATCATAACAGGTGTCTTGAAAGCCTCTGTCACACTGGTCATTGGTGAGCTGTGTAGCTGGTGAGGAGTTATCTGTATGTATTAAAAATTATATTCTCTAGGTCGGTAACTTAAGGCATGTCACCAAAAGTTGATCCACTTCCTCTCAAATGGCAGGGGGAAAAGAGATGCTTATCTCACTCTGATTAGTTACATGCATGCGGAGTTCAGTGGATGCACACTTGTCTGAGCAAAATGCTGATCAATACGCTGTGTGGGCTGGGAGGGGAGAAAACTAGTAGCAGCTGTGCTGCTTAGGAGAAAGACTATGAATTTCTGAAGTTCTATTGGGGGTGCAGATGAACCCCCAGTGTTTCCTTTAGGCCGTGAGAACTAGAGCTGCCAGTAGGTTTGCACGTAGGAAAAGAGTTTTCAGCCAACATGGTTGAAAATGCTGGGAAATGGACTTTGGGGTAAGCTATCATGAAGGAGATAAGGGCATGCCTTGAGGATCAAGTTTAAGGGTCTTGAAAGTGTGTTATGATTTTGTTTTTATATGCAACCTCTTCTTTCCAATATTCTGACTTCCCGTCACTTGGATCTCTGTTTGATAAGCGTACTCATGTTTTCACTGTCGGAGTAGCTCAGTGCTGTATGTTAAGCAGGTCTGTGATCTTGGATTGAATTTTGTCAGCCTGTTTGTACTATTCCTTTGGGAGCAGTGAAGCTGAGAGTTTTGTGAGTGTCCAGTGGAACAGGGGCTTGACACTTCAGAGAGACACTGGAGCTGGTTGGTGTATGCCTCTCATTAACTCCTACACACAGCAGGTCTGTGGAGGCCTGGAAGGCAGTGCTTGTGTTGGCAGAGGTTGGCGGAGTGAGGGAGCTAATCCGCAACATGCAGAGACAAAACTTCCTTATGCCCTCCTAAGGGGAGGTGGTTATGAGCTGCTTTACAGCCCTGGGAAGGGTCACAGATGGCAGTCTACAGAGAGAAGGGATTGGCAATCTTGGAGAGTCACAGAGCAGCCAGCGTCCTAGCGTTTAGCTGTAATACAGATAAGAATGGTTAAGGCTAATACAGATTTACAGTACCCTTTCCAGGAAGACATCTACATTTCTTCCCTGCTGCTCACACTCACAGACCAGTAATACTTTGCAAAGTTGAATAAAGTGCAAGAGCCAAGTGCATGAGACTGGTTTGAAGAAGTTCATGGGCTTTGTTCCATATGTGGCAAAGGTCTTTGTCATGTGAGCTAAAAAGGAACTTCAGTTTGGTAGTAGCCATCTTCTGGTAGGTTTTTGTAGATCATTAAATGCCACAGATGTTGTGGTAATGACCAGTTTAAAATGTAGAGGGTTGCAATTTGTCTACATCAAACCAGGGGGAATGTTTGATTCCATTCTGCAGGAGGAGTAGGGCACATCATGCTTTTCCCTTCTTTTTTCTACCTGTCAGCCTGCTGGCCCTTAGCTACCCCCACCCCAGCACTCCCCCAGTGATCTTAATGGCAGGATTATGAAATGATTCTACTTAGCGCTGCATGCTCTTTTTCCACCTTGACTTTTGTCTCCACCTGTTTGAACTGTGAGAATTTTCCTGAGGATAGGCGGTTGTCTGTAGCAAAGAACAGGTCTGTCATCCAGGGCCTACAATCAACCACCTAACCTCATCACCAGTGGGGCTGTCTGACCCCAGATGAGAGATATGGGTGGGGGTGGGCATGGGGCGCGGCGGCAAGGCGCGTCAATTTCGAAGTGCCGCGGCCGCCCGCATGCTAATGAAGCACTGAATATGCATTTCAGCGCTTCATTAGTAAACTTCGAAATGGCCATTTGCGTGGCCATTTTGAAGTTTGGGGCACGTGTAGACATAGCCCTACTTTCCCCACGCTCTCAGCATACCAGACCGTATCAGACCTGCTTTGCCTCTCAGTCCCGAGCTCTCCACTGTTTAGTATTTCTCCAGTGTTGTGACATTTACCAGTTGTGGCTGGCCTGTCTGGCTGGTAGCACAGATCAGCCTCCCTGGAGCCACTTCCCACTCCTCTGGTGCTCTCTTCACTTAGGGGCATGGTCACGCCCTTCTGCTTCCTCCTTGTGGAGGATTGTTCATGAAGGCTCAATGATGACAGCTGGGGCTTTCCTGCAGCCTTCAGAGCATGGTTTCCCAAACTGGGAGGGCGTGCCCCCAGGGTGTGTGTGAAGAAATTCCAGCAGGTCGTGCGAGGCAACCCAGCACCTCCCCCCCGGTCATTCCCCACACCCAAAGAAAAAGCCTGCCCTTGCTTCTGGCTCTCAGCCTGTACCATACGACGTGGCTGACCTGGTGCAGCAGCTGTAAAAAGGTAAAAAGCAGGCAGCTGGTGAAGTCCTACATGGAGCTAGCTGCCTCCTGCAAAGGTGAGTGAGTGTGGGTTGGGCAGGAGAAGGAATGGGATTAGATGAAGGGCTGGTGGTGCCTGGCTTTGGGGGAGGGGAGGGGCTCAGGCAGGCAGCTCACAGGTGGCTGGGGTGGCTGGCCCATACTAAAAAAGGGGTGGTGGGGGCATGAGGGTTTCTCAAAAATCAAAAGGGGCCGTGATGCCGAAAAGTTTGGGAACCACTGCTTTAGAGTATCCAGTGATTTTCCCCATACCATGGAGAAGGAGAAGATAAAGGGATCAGGCATCTGTCTGCCCAGCTGGGCCTTACCTGCCAGCCATGTTTTTGCCTTTATGGGCCTTATCCATCATCCATGTTCCACCCTTCTGTCCCAGAACATACTTACTGACTTCCTTCCTGTAGACAAGTATCAGAGGGGTAGCCGTGTTAGTCTGCATCCTAAAAAACAAAAAGAAGTCCTGTGTTACCTTATAGACTTAGACTATAAGGTGCCACAGGACTTCTTGTTGTTCCAGGAGACAGCCTCCTTACATAAGAAGGGCCATACTCTTTGCAAGAGTTACATTTTAAGCAGGTCCTCCATGTAGAGCATGCTGTACAGCTGCTGGTAGGTGGGGCCTTTGGTACTCTTCCATCACTCATTAAATCTTAGTGAGGGGTCCATAAACTCCATCACATTTGTTTATACAGGAGCAGGACACGTAATCTTCTGTATGTCCAAAGAACCACACAAGTGCTGCTTTAATAGCTATTTACTGTAATGCAGTAGCATTAAGTTCCATCGTTATTAGTAACATAAACTAAGCAGTTGGGTCCCACAGTTGACTTGGAATATGAAGATCAGTGTGACTCCTCACTTGACAGCCTGCACTGAAAAACAGCAAGTGTAACAGAAAAATATAGAAGCAGTAGCACAGTTTGGAGTGGGTAGATTAGCAACAACAATAATAATCTCCTTTTGTACTGCTATTTCATTGTTATGATATTGTTCTAGAAAATAAGTTATTTGCAAACAGGTCAGCCCTGCATTGTGTGGGTTTTGCATCTGATTTGTGGCAACAGGGTGAATTCTGCATTCCTTGAAATTCTCTAGTTTGTGGAAAAATAGCTGGAGATGCTGTTTTATTCCTTGAGCAAACATTTTTTTATTGCAGCTGTGTCAAAACAAGCAGTATCAAATAAAATACAGGTTGGACCTCCCTGCTCTGGCACCCTCGGGAAGTGACCAGTCCCAAACAAGGAAGTTTGCTAGACCAGGGGAGATCAATTCCAGCCCCTCTGCTGATGGACTCCTGGCTCTCTCTATAGGCTCTGTGTGCCAGCCCAGCTCTGCTTCCAGATCCAGCCACTGGTCTGACTCCTTCTCATCACTCTCCCAGCTCTGCTGCTAGCCCCTGCCTGCTGGCTCCTGTCTGGGGTCCGCTCTTGACTGGTCCTGGTCACCAGGTTCCAGGCTTCTAGCCGGGCTCTGCTGCTGGCCTGGCTCTGTTCCACTGGCTCCTCTCTCAGCCACCAGCCCTGTGGCTGCTATACTCCTAGCTACCAGGGCTCTCTGATCCAGGGCCTATCTGGTACGGCAACATCCAAGCTGCTGCCTGATCACGGATGTTGTGGAACCAAAGGGTCTTGGACCAGAAAGGATGAACCTGTATAAAATAAGAGTCAAAACGAGCAGTTCTTAAGAACTCAGATATTATGGTTATGAAAAAAATTAGATATTTTATGTACATACCCATATGAAATGACACATGGAGAATATTTCATGAAACGCAGTAGGCACCATTGGCAGACCTGGGAGCTGCTCAGACTTGTTAGCGGTGTAACTGTGAGAGTCCTTTGTATCACTGATGGGTAGGAGTCACACGTTCGCAGGGTAGGTTTTGGTTCAGTAGAGAATTCCAAATGAATGCTTATCTTAAACTCGACTGAACTTCATGAGATATTTTGCCCATCCGTTATTGTGCTGACAGTGGAAACTTATATTCTCCCAGAAATTTAGGTGTAGTGATTCTTGGCATCACCATCCCAAACTTCCATCTCTAGGATATGGCTGGAATTCCCAAAGCTTGACTATTGGCACACATAGTCGCTATACAGTGCGTGGGAAGAGCTAGTTGCCTTCGAATGGAATTCACACAAGCCAGGATGCTAGGAAGTGCTTCAGGGAAGGTAGCCAATGGGAGGTGCTGAGCCCAGGCGTGTGAGGTAAGCCCCACCCTTCTCTGAGTTAGGCAGCTAAATCAGGCTGCAGGGAGGTGCCTCCCTCTGAAGGGGACTTTCAGCTGTAAAACCTTCTCTTGGCATTAGGTGCCTATGCTGTTTTTAAAAGAAGCAGGGTGAGAAGGAGGGCGATTCCTTCATAATTGCTTCAAAGTGCACCAGCTTCAGGGCCAGAGCAAGAACAATCGTCATAATAGCTCTATAGCCTGGTGGTCAGAGCCCTCACTGGGGAGGCGGGAGACCCGGTATCTAACCAAGCTGGGCTAGCAATTTTTTAAATTATTCATCCAGAGTGGAATAACTTCTGCTGGTGGTCATGAGGGAGATTGACTTCAGAATATTCCAGAGCCCTTTGTCGAGGGCAGTCTCCTGAGACATAGCAGGTCCTTGTTTGAATCCCTTTTCCTCCTTCAGTTGAAGGGGACTTGAATTTGGGGTCTTTCTCAGAGGAGTACCCAAACTTCCGGACTAAAAATTATATGAAAGCACCTCCTGTCTTGGCAATTCTAAGTAAGCTTGCCAGTAGGGGCCAGGTGTGGTGGTTTGCTATCGGGCTCTGCAGGTGAGCTAGGTGGCAGCATGTCTATCTTCTTGTTGGTTGTGTGTAACTGGGTCTTTGAGATCCGGATGCATGATGTGTGTGTGTGTGTGTGTGTGCGCGCGTGCTTGCTCAAAGAGGAAGATCTATCGTGCCTAGGAAACTTTTAATGCTGAAACATGTGTGCTGATTGAATTTAGCTACATGCCAGGTTTGACAGCAACAGAACAATGAATTCATGAGTCCCATTGAGGCTTGATTCTGGAATTCAGGTGCCTAAAGTGGTCATTAAGTGGTAATGTTCTTTCTTGAGTCCAGTGCTTAGTGACCAGGGGCCGTGGATGGCAATGTATTTGTACAGGCACAGGGTCAATTTATTGCCTATATCTCCACAACCTCCCAGAATACACTACATAAAGTAGTGGAACAGAGTATGCAAGGGTCTTAATAAAGGGGCTCATGAGAAACCTTTCTGCTGTCTCCAGAAAACAGCAGAGAAGTGGTGGGTGAGAGGAAATTCAGCAGTGAAGGATGTTGGAAGGCTATGGGGAAGATCCCAGTATTGGAGAAGGGAGAAATGGTATGACAAAAACATGGGGATAGTGATTGAGTCAGGTGCAATTTTGAGGGGAGCAATGGCTTAGGAGAAGAACAGAAACTATGGGAAAGCATGGACAGACATGCGCAGACACAGAGTTTGGGGAAAGTGACAGACTAAGTTTGATGTTAAAATGAGGTTTGGAAAGCCCAGGGGCAGAAAGAGAGCATGGCGCAGGGAAGGAGAAAGGGGGGGTGCGGCAAAAGACAAAGTGTAAAAATGCAGAAAATGGTGGAAAGATAAATTTAAGAGGAGTCCTGAGGAGGAAGTGATGAGCAAATGGGGTAAGGGAGAAGAATAAAAACATGGAAGGAGAAGGAGACCAAGAGCTACACACTGATTATGACTAGTTTTCTCATTGCAGTAAACTCACTATATTTTCTGGTAGAATCCAGGAAACTGGAAAGAGAAGATTAAGTAAAACCTTTGGAGGACATGGGGTGGTAAGGAGACCAGAGAGAAGAGGTGGGAAACTTGGATTTAGATCCAAGATTTGGAACCTAATGAGAGTTTTTTTCTCCTGACGGAAGACTGTGTCAAAATTTAACCCTCAAAATGCACTGATATCTTTGTCTTCATACTAGAACATTTAAGAAAGGGTATGGATAATAACCTGTTGTTTGAGTTGCATGTTTTGTGAAATGTTTGTGTCCTTTTACATTTGTTGGAAAATGTCAGTGCAAATTATTTACAAATAATAAAACAACCCTACTTATTTTCATAAGTGTCTGTTCTAATAATGTTCCTACTTAGTAAAATGAATTAAACATGACATATGTAATAGCTAAATATTTGTCCTGGTAATGCTTTTTCCTATTGGAGATATTATTTAGAGGCACTCAAATCTTCTAAAATAAATCTAAGAACTTATTAGAAGGTAAAATGAAAAATAGATGGGATTATTTTCATAACAAAGTAGAAATCCTCACATGTTAATAACTTGAGATTTGGGTTTTACAAAATGCATATACACAACTGTGTGCTGAAAAAAGTGCTTTCAATTATGAGTTTACTTGCATATTCATTTACTGTAACTACCCAGATACATCAGATTGCGTACATGTGCAAACTGCCAATTGTGTCTCTGCTTCTTTTTTATACCGTCCATTTTGTGTGTAAATATATTACCTGTGTGTGTAGTTTCAAAAATCAAATGCTCATTTGGATAGTCTCTTTACATTAAGGTGTGTTGTCTGTGGGCCATGCATATCATCATGCAGCCTGCAAGCCATATCCTGTATTTCACTGTTGTATTGAGTAGACGTAGACAAACTCCCAATGACTTCAGACAGTTTACCTGAGTGAGGATTGAGAAGGGGTTGCAAGTGTTGGGCATGTTTTCTGTAACCCAGCATAAATCATAGGAAAGTGAAGACAAGAAAAGGTTTCCTCTCAAGTGAAATGTCCTGTGTATTACCAGAAACATTTGGAATATTGTTAACCAAGGGTAAATATTCTGTTTACCCCCATTCCTTATTCAGCCATTTTTCAGGGCCATAGTGGCTTTTTTGCAGGGGGCGGAGAGATAGAGGGGGTAGCTAGCTGTTGTTGCAGAAATAATGTATTGCTGGAACTCTTGACTCTATGCACTTTCAGTCTAACGCTAACAGTTTCTCCATCTGAGGATCCAGCATAGTTATCCAGAGACTTCCGAACTATCTCTTGGTAGCTATTCTGACATTGCACGTCAAGGCCTCAATCTTCTTCCTACCCCCTAGCTATGGAGTTTGTCATCAACATCAAGAAGTCAATTTTGACTCCTTTGCATCTCCCGAGCTTTCATAGTTCTCTGAGAATACAACGAGCATGACCCTGGAAATTTTTCTCCTAGAAGGAGAACAAATCTCTACTTGTCAGTCTTTTTTAGCATACGTTTTCAGAGTAGCTATTGTCTGCAGCTATCAGGAAGACTAAGTTTGTAAATAATGGTGGTGCTCTGTACAGTCAGAAGTACAGGTTATTTTATGTGCAATCAAATCATGATACAAAATGTAGAACAGGACTCAGAGTAAAGTAAGCGGATCAGCCAAAAAGCTTCTGACACAATGTGATGGCTAACAGGCATATGCTTAACTGTCAGACATAGCCCAGTAACAGAGAAGGAGCCATGTTAGTCTGCATAGTATCAAAACAAAAAAGCAGTCAAGTAGCACTTTAAAGACTAACAAAATAATTTATTAGGTGAACTTTCATGGGACAGACCCACTTCTTCAGACTGTGGCTATGGTCTGGCTATGGTCTGAAGAAGTGGGTCTGTCCCACGAAAGTTCACCTAATAAATTATTTTGTTAGTCTTTAAAGTGCTACTTGACTGCTTTTTTGTTTTGATATAGCACAGTGTACATGAACAAGTCTAAAAGGGATTGGACGTCTTAGAATTTTCTGAGACTTGATGATATTTATGACAAAGTAGGGATTCTCTCCTTGGGAGCCAATACCTTCGCATGTTTGAGCATTTCTAAACTAATATGTGGATTGCTTATAAAGGAACAACAAATTGAAAGCAGAAACAAATTGCTTTTAAACGGACTGGGATAGATGCAACTATTTATACATTAATTTGTGAGCAAAAAGTAAAATGTTCCTGTAAATCTACTTAAAATCCCCTAAGAGTACTTTCTTCGTACTTGGGAAAGTCATTTGATGGCATTAGTCCAACTCAGATACAGTTTGGTATTAATTTATGGGGCTAAACTAATGCCTTTTGTAATGCCAGTGGCCCCTATGGAATTATATCATAGATTAATTTGACCCACATACTTTACTGTCCTCCAGAAAATGCATGAGGCCACATGAACTACAGAAACCAGTATAGAAGATGACTCTTCTCTTGCCCTCACATGTATGTGAGGTGAGTATGAAACATATTTAGCATCCATAAATCACAAACACAGGTGGGATATAACTGAGACTCGCCTAATCAAGAGCGCGTGTTAAAGAAAAGCATCAACATACAGGGCATATGACAGGAAGTCTGGTATATTGCTTTTGTAATACTAAGGTTTGCATTTTCGTGGGTGCATACTTGTAATAAAGCCCTATATATGGAGGATGGCACTAAAAATTTAAGAAAATCCACCTTGACCACTTTTAATATGAGAAGTACATAATAAAAAAACAAAACCATATGTACAATGGTATTAATGACATTGTAGATACTGGTATTCTAACCATGGTAGGTAACCTGGTTTTCTTAGAACTTTGTTGCTTCTGATGCTGTTCTTTTAAACAGTCCCATTAGACAAAATGAATATTCAGTGTTATTCCTGTTTCTATGGTTAGCAGCTCTAACTTTGGGGAGGGATATTTTCATGTTCTTTTTGTACCGCCAAATCCCTTTTCTAATATGGCTGTTTCTATAAACATAATTTAATCCTTTGCACATCTGCAGCAATTTTTATTAAGGATCTCAAAGCTAACAATGGTCTGACAAAATCTCTCTGTGGTCATACTGAATTCATTAGCTTTTGGATCCATAATGGAAATTGCTATAGATATACAAAGGAATAATTGTTAGTATTTTTTGGGGTCAGGGAATAGTATGACCTCCATTTTACAGAGGAGAAAACTGAACAGAGAGGGAGTGGTTCATTGACCCAGATCATAATAGGAAGTCTATGGCAGAGAGAGAGAATTAAAATCCAGGGCACTAGCCCAGCAGCTGCTCTGCCTGGGCAAACTCCTGACCTCCTATTCATCTCCATTGTCTGCAGAAGGTATCTGCACAGGAATATGGATCTGCCTGCAGAGCCAACTTTCATAATTGGGGTTGAGTCTTATGCCTACAATTTCTGTGCTTTAACCACAAGATCAACCTCCCTGCTTTCAGTGACACAGATATCACATCTTAAATGGCTCAACTAGTCCTTTTCTAAGTTTGCTTCTTCCTATGCTCCCCTGTGAAATGTTGGAAGCAGATATGTTGCATTAAAAAGAGGAAAAAAATGAACTGCATTGATGAAAAATCATAGAACAATAGAGATGGAGGAGACCTAAAAAAGCCATCAAGTCCAGCCTTGTGCCCTAAGCAGGACCAAACCCATCAGATCAGCCCAGCCAGGGCTTCATTGAGGCAAGACTTAAACACGTCCAGGGATGGAGACTCCACAACTTCCCTGGGTAGACCATTCCAAAACTTCACCACCCTCCTAGTGAAACAGTTTTTTCTAATGTTCAGCTTGGACTTTCCCAATCGCAACTTGAGACCATTGTTCTGTGTTCTGCCATCTGTGACCACTGTGAACAGCCTCTCTCCAGCCTCTTTGCAACCTCCCTTCAGTAAGTTGAAGGCTGTTATCAAGTCCCCCCTCAGTCTTCTCTTCTGCAGACTAAACAGTCCTAATTCCCTCAACCTTTCTTTATAAGTCATATGCTCCAGCCCTCTGAGTATTTTGGTTGCCCTCCACTGGACCCTCTCCAGTGTATCCACATCCTTCCTATTACTGGGGGCCCAGAACTGGACATAGTACTCCAGATGCGGCCTCACCAAAGCCAAATAAAGAGGAATAATCACTTCTCTGGATCTACTGGGAACTCTCCTCTTGATGCAACCTCATATGCCATTAGCCTTCTTGGCTACAACAGCACACTGTTGACTCGTGTCCTCTCATCCACTACAACTCCCAGGTCCTTTTCTGTAGAACTACTGCCGAGCCAGTCGGATCCCAGCCTGTAACAATGCTTGGGATTCTTCCAGTCCAAGTGCAGGACTCTGCACTTGTCCTTATTGAACCTCAGATTTCTTGCGGCCCAGTCTTCCAATTTGTCTAAGTCACTCTGGACCCTATCCCTACCCTCCAGCATATCTACCTCTCACACTAGCTTAGTGTCATCCACAAACTTGCTGAGGGTGCAATCCAACTCCTCATCCAGGTCATTGATAAATACGTTGAACAGAACAGGACCCAGAACTGAACCTTGGGGGCACTCCACTAGAAACTGACTGCCATCCTGACAGCGAGCTGTTGATCACAACCTGCTGGGCCTGACCTTCTAGCCAGCTTTCTATCCATCTTACTGTCCATTTATCCAATCTACTTTCCTTTAACTTGCTGACAAGAACATTGTAGAAGACTGTATCAAAAGCTTTGCTAAAGTCAATATAAATCACATCCACAGAGGCGGTTCTCGTCATAGAAACTGATCAGATTGCGCAGGCATGACTTGCCCTTCATGAATCCGTGCTGACTATTCCTGATCACTTTCCCCTCCTCCAAGTGCCTCAAAATGACTTTCTTGAGGAGTCCCTCCATGATTTTTCCAGGGACTGATGTAAGACTGACCAGCCTATAGTTTTCTGGATCATCCTTCTTCCCTTTTTTAAAGATGGGCACTACATTTGCCTTTTTCCAATCATCTGAGATCTCTCCCAATTTCCACAACTTTTCAAAGATAACAGCCAAGGGCTCATCAATGACATATGCCAACTCCCTCAGAACCCTCAGATGAATTAGGTCCAGGACCATGGATTCATGTATGTTTAGCTTTTTTAGATAGCTCCTAACCTGTTCTTTCCCCCAACAAAGGTTGTCCACCTTCATCCCACAATGCATCACTTATCGCATTAGTCCAGGAGCTGTCCTTGTCTGTGAAGACAGAGGCAAAGAAAGCATTAAGTACTTCAGCTTTCCCTACATGCTTTGTCACTGGGTTACCTCCCTCATCCAGCAGGGGCTCCATGCCCTCTCTGATCACCTTCTTCTTGCTAACATGCCTGTAGAAATTTTTCTTGTTATCCTTCACGTTCCTTGCGAGTCGCAATTCCAGTTGCACTTTCGCCTTCCTGATAACTTCCATTTTTTGTAAGCCCCCTTTTGTGCCTAAGTTTTCCAAGGATTTCCCCTGTAAGCCAGTCTGGTCTCCTACCATATTTACTTCTCCTGCTGCAAATCGGGATTGTTTCTTTCTGTGCCTTCAATAAGGCTACCTTAAAATACTGCCAGTTTTCCTGGACTCCTTTTCCCTTCATGGTAGCATCGCAGGGGATTCTGCCCATCAGAAAAGCAGACCTTGACTCCTTCAGGAACCTGAAGTCCCAGGTGTGTAATTTACTGGTCTCTTTCCTTCCTTTGGTCAGCATCCTGAAGTCTACCATCTCCTGATCGCTGCTTCCCAGGTTGTCACCCACGTCTACGTTCCCTATTAGTTCCTCCCTGTTTGTAAGCAGCAGGTCGAGCCGCACATGACCTCTGGTTGTGTCCTTCAGCACTTGCACCAAGAAGTGATCCCCAACATTCTCCAGAAATTTTCTGGCTGCTTGTGTACTGCCAAATTGGTCTCCCAACAGATGTCAGGGTAATTAAAGTCCCCCATGATAAGGAGAGCCTGTGATCCAGAAACTTCTCTCAATTGTCCAAAAAAAACCTCATCTACCTCATCATCCTGATCTGGCGGCCTGTAGCAGACACCAACCACCACATCTCCAGTGCTGCCTACACCAATAAGCTTGACCCATAGATTCTCGACAGGCTTTTCTCCCTCTGTGTACTGGAGTTCCAATCAATCATAGTGCTCTCTTACATACAGTGCAACTCCACCCTCCAGCAGGGGTGGTGCAGGAGGAAAAAAACCCCCACACACCACAGAGCAGAAAAACACCACAGCTACAGCCAGAAAGCCACAAACACAACACACACGGAGACAGCTTCTGATTTAAGAGTCCTGTATTTGCTTCTCCTTTACCTGGAGAACTCCCTCTCTAACTCCCTGTTCACAAGCTCACCTGCCTGGACACTGCTTTATAAAGCCCTGAACTGCCTCAAAGTCCCTCCCCTTACTGAGGTTCAGCTGATCAGCAGAGGCTTCTAGGTATCAAGCTTATTTAGAAGCCAACAGTTTCCAACTGCCAGTCCCAGTCCACCCTCCATGGGGGGAAGGAGGTGGGCAGGAGGAAAAAAAAATACCCCACAGAGCAGAAAAACACCATAGCTACAGCCAGAAAGCCCCAAACACAACACACACCCAGACAACCTCTTTCTTAAGAGTCCTATATTTGCTTCTCCTTTACCTGGGAACTACCTCTCTAACTCCCTGTTCGCAAGCTCACCTGCCTGGACACTTCTTTATAAAGCCCTGAACTGCCTCAAAGTCCCTCCCCTTATTGAGGCTCAGTCAATCAGCAAAGGCTTCCAGATATCAAGCTTATTTAGAAGCCAACATTTTCCAACTGCCAGTCCCAGTCCACCCTCCTGGGTGTGTGTGTGTGTGTCTCAGGTGGAAAAAAACCACACACACACTACAGAGCAGAAGAACACCACAGCTACAGCCAGAAAGCCCCAAACACAACACACACCCAGACAACCTCTAGCTTAAGAGTCCTGTATTTGCTTCTCCTTTACCTGGAGAACTCCCTTTCTAACTCCCTGTTTGAAAAAGTTAACATAAACATTAATAAATGCAACCTTAATAGGATTTGAACTCACAACCTTTGAAATATGATTTAGACATTTATCCAATAATCTACACAATCATTAGCAGCCATGGGAATTTACAGGTGTTAAATTAATTAGAGGATGACTCTGCTATTGTTCCATGTGTGCAATAGAAAACATAATGAAAATCACAAGGAATTAAATTAATTAAAAAATCTACTATAAGGGCAGCATAGTTCAAACAGAGCCTGTTCCCTAGGTTATGCCAAGATCTATGAAATTACCCTAATATTAGATTTAATATTCCATGTTATGCTTCACTTGTTGAAATATTTTCATTAAATGCAGATTTCTTATCTGTGTTTCGTCTCGATTTAAAAAATACACACGTTTGCTACACTTCAAAAATTTTGGTGCAATTGTGTAGCTATTGAAATGATGATTCATCTGTAATGTTAGAATATACTGTCCATTAGAAAAATGCAATGTTTGGGTTCGACTCTGCAGCCTACTAATGGGACTAATCCCCCTGAAATCAATGTATTGATAGTTTATTAAGTAGTTAACACTGAACACTTATTTTGCGGTAATACCCATTGATTCTCATTTGTCTTAGCAGCTGTACAAACAAATAAGAAGACGCTGTCCCTCCCCAATGAACTTCAAATCGAAGGGGTGGTTTTGGACTCCATTTGTACAGTTCTGGTAGCCTTACACATGCCTGATACCTGAGCTTAGCTTTAGTTTTATTAGGGTCCAAATGACCTAGTTCAATGATTGTTGCATACCAAAATGAGTTCCACCTTTGAATTTTTGGTACTTACACTACATAGCTTTACAAGAAAACTGGGTAAAGTGGTTTGGATCAAAATCAATCATTATTCACCATCTCAGAGAGCAGTAGGCATCCTTCAGTCTGCATAGACTATGGATCGCGCCCTTTATAGTTTCAATTGAGGACTTCATTTACAGCGTCTACTGTGACTATGAAGACCCACATGAGAGTGACAGTCCTTGCTGCATCTCTTGCAGATGTAGTGGGTGTCTGGCAAGTCCTTAGTGTGCTTTCTGTGCGCTCGCTTCTCCTCTGCTAGCTGTCTGATCCTCATCTCGCCCTTCTGAAGGCCCTTGTGTAACCCCTGCCTCCATCTGCTGCAGTCGTCTGCTAGTTGTTCCCAGTTGTCCAGCTCGATGTCTACCTCTCTGAGGTCTCTCTTGCAGACATCTTTGTAGCCCAGCTGGGGGTGTCCGGGAGGTCTTTTGCCAGAGGCTAGCTCACCATACAGGATGTCTTTTGGAATCCTTCCATCATTCATCCTGTGGACGTGGCCAAGCCAGCGGACTTGACGCTGCCTGAGGAGGGTGTGCATGGTTGGGATTCCAGCTTGCTCGAGGACGGCGGTGTTGGTCACTCTGTCCTTCCATGATATTCCAAGGATGCACCTGAGGCAGCGCAAGTGGAAGATGTTCAGCCTTTTTTCCTGACGGGCATACAGGGTCCAATGCTGACCACTTGACTGAAGATCTTCAGGCCATCAGTGACACCCGAAAGACCGCTGTCATCAACGAGGAACTGAAGAGGCTCCGAGTTGATATCACTGCACTGCAAGAGACACGACTCACGGATTCGGGATCTCAGAGAAAGGAGAACCAAAAAATCAGAGATTCTGAGGTGGCAGGTTCAAAGAACAGGTCTGTTGCATCATCATATCCAGCTCCTATATATGGTACAGGACTTTTCTACATTATTCCCCTCAGCATATGATCAGCCTACTGTACTGTGTGCTAATGATAACTGATTTAATGAACAAAACAAATTATACCTCTCGCATAATGGGACAGGTGTCTCAATGGCACAGAGGCCTGCAGAGTGGTTACTACTGAGAGAAAATGGCACAGATTGCCAGAAGCACAATCAGTGTGAATGTGCTGAAGAACAGCTGCAACAGCTTTTCTACGGCTCCAGCATAAGAGCAAAGCCTTAACAGATGATGCAGCCCATGGTACGATGAATGAAGCCCCAAGAGTTGTCAAGAGACAAACCAAGGCAAGAAATACCACTGATATATGCAAACTCTTGTCTGTTATTTATATTCACCTATTCCAAATGCTAGAGACTTGTAAGTTTTTTCCAAAAAAAATCCATATCTGAGCATAAGAGACCAATGGCCAATAAATCCTAAGCTTGCATCAGTGACTCTTGGCTTCCCAACCACACCTGGTCTATGTGGATCTCAGTATTGCCAAAAGCAGTGGATATGAAATAGGTATCACTGAATAGAAGTGCAGTAGAGAGAATTTTTGCCTTTTCTCTCTGATGCTGAAGACCTCTGTCAGGACTATCCCTCTTCCTCTATCTGTGATAAATCCATCTTACTCTGCATAAAAGCCTTATACAGAGCAAGATCATAAATTGTTTGCTCACTTTTCTCAATAAAAGAGAGAGGTACCTAGCTGTTGTCCTCCCTCAGGTAACAATTACTTATGGATTTAATAATAAACAAATGTGTGGTTGAAGTGGTTGCTTCAACCCTTTCACATCCCAATGGAAAAATACCACATCCAAAATGAGTTCTAGCTTCAGGTGTCTTGGCTGCACCAACCATAGTCCAGGCTTACAGGAAAAACAGGACTACAGGGACCCTCACAATTTGTGAAACTGCTATTTGCAATGTTATCTATTTGTGGGTCTCTTCCATCCCCAAACTCAACCCCTTACCGCCACTGCCCTGTCCTACCGCTCCCATTGCACCCCATCACCCAGCCTTGGGGTGTGGGGGGAGGAGAGACTTGGCCTCAAGAAGTCTGTGGTGAGGTTGACAGCAGCTGTCAGGCTTCCCCTACCTCTCTCTGCTGCACTCAGCTCAGCAGCCCAATGCTGTGAACAATTCACTGTGGCGTCTGGAAGCTGTGGGGAAACAGAGCACCTGTTCTGCTCCCCTCTGTCCAATATTCATGGATTTTGCCATTCATGATGTTGTCAGGAGGGTATCCACCATGAATAGCGAAGGGTTCCTGTATTTACACATCATTGTCTTCAGTAGCAGGCTGTTAAGTTTCTTGAATATTGCTAATGACCATTACTAGTACGTCTATTGTATAAACAGGTTTACATTTCCTATTTCTAACTTCAGATACAGGAATAATACATGCACACAAATAGAATATATACATTCAGGGGATTACAAGTTTTTCAATGAACAATTACATGACACAGTTTGCATAACATATAGATATATAAGTAAGATTTATTCATATTCAAAAATGTATTTCCATTACAAACATGGGGCACAATGTCACATTAGAGTTTATAGTGTGAGGAGAAAATATTTAGAAAGAAAGGTGCCCAATGGACTCACAAATTTAAACAGCAAATATACACCCTTCCAAATGCTTATTAATCTGAAAGGTCCTTGAAATCTTGATTGGTTTTAGTAATTAGGATGGATGTTTCCTATAGGGCACTTGCAACATTTAGGCTTGTTCACAGTTTTTAGACCTATCTTGATTGCCATTTCAGCTAAAACTTAAATTCAAACACTAGTGGCTTTATTTTAAATTTCTTGTGTTCTCAAAACTCCAGCTCATCTGGTGTTTCTTTGATTCACCTGCTTATAATTTTTAGATATAAAATTGTTTTATTTTTGTGTCCTTTAAAAAGGCTATTTTCTAGTTCCATGTATGATTTATTGGATTTCTCTGTTAGCCCCTTACCTTTTTCAAGGGTCCTTAGTAGTCAAACGTGTCTTTAGAGTCAGATTAATTCTACCTCCTCAAAAGTGTCTCTTGTTTGAAAATTGTTGGCTTTAAACTTGTCTGTATAATTCTGTCAGCATTTCATGGCTTTTGATATACCAACTTCTTTCTTTTAAAATTTACTTTTCTCTTCTCTGTCTTAGTTTTCCTTTGGGCCCCAAATATGTCCCTACTGCTTTCGCCACAGTGTAAAATGTATCTCCTGCTTCCTTTCCACACTATGAGCACTGGAAAAGTTTTTCTATATTTCCTCAAGTTTGTAACTCTAACAGAAATGAAGGAAACAGCCTCAGGTGACCTTGAGGCTAGTATTGGGTAATCCTTTTCAAGAGCAACTTTTTCAAGTGCAGTTCCTACTTAACAGAATGCTGCTGACAGAACTGTGGCCTTTCAAAATGACCCAAAACATTTAACAATTTAAGGCCAAATTCTTTAGTTCTGCAATAGTGAACAAAATGGTACAAACAAGTCATTTCCCTTTACCCCACCTTGTCTCCCTTGGATCAGATTTTGCTGAACTTCTTTATTGAGATGGGCCTTGCTCACACATCCAATGCATATAGAATCAGTCTCTCTCTCTCTCTCTCTCACCCTGTCTTTGGCAATGGTTTAGCTTTGCCTTCTGAATTCAGCCTATCATTTTGCTTATCAACTCTGTATAGTGATTTCTGATGGATCCTGTTTTCTTTGTTGTGCATTCACTTCACAATCCTTATTTTTGGCCTTATAACATAGGTTTGTTTTTATAGCTAATATTTTTGTCCTTCACAAATGCAACTTCATCTGATTTTTACATTTTTCCCTTGTGACGTAGTTTTATCTTCTGTTCCCATTTCAGGATCTTCCCATCTGTTACTTTCATACATGAGGATGTTAATTCAGTTCTTCCTTGTAACATTTTCTGCTTCTAGTAAGCATCCTTGCTTTGCACCAATCCATGCACGATTCACACTTTTGTTTCTGTTCAGAGGAGAGGCTGGGTATATTTCATATAAGCAATGAAGTCACGAGCAACCTGCTTTTCAATCATCACTGTATATATTTTTAGTCTCCCATGTAACACATGAGGAAATGTTAGTATAACATAAGGAACACATCTTAAGAGCTGTGTCACCAATACACACACTGTGGGGCTGTGCTTTTTATCCTCGAAAGATGCAGGGGACATGCATAAAGGATTTCCATTAGCAGTAATGTTCTGCATGCAACCCCTGAAACAGCAAAGGAAAACATACCCCTTTGGAAGGTGTGCTTAGAGCAGGGAGTTGAGTTATCTATGGATATGCTTGAATCGTGCTTTTAATAGGCTTTTCAATGGTGTTCATCACCAGAGTATAATGGTGCCTTAGAAACATTAACACATTTTGTCCTCCGAAGATCCCTATGAGGTATAATAGACAAGCAGCAATATCACCATTTAACACAGGGGGAAATAGAGGCAAGAAAGATTAAATGATTTGCCCAAGGTCACACAGACAAGGGTGCAGCAGAGCTGGGGATTAGAAGAAGCCAACACTCCTGGATCACTCTCCAGTGTTTGAGCCTCAGGCCATTCTCCCCACTAATTGCACTGCTTACTGTAAATATAACTGGATCTAGCATAGGCAATTTTGGTAACTTTTTAAATTTATTCTGTTGCCATAGTACAGTGTGTGAATATTCTGCCCATGGATAGTAAAAAGTAAAGAGAACATTGGTGAAGGATGCCCATTTGTTCTTTGGTGACATCACTTTTGTCTTATGAGTGTCCATTTCCCTGCCATGAAAAATTATATAAGTGACAACTGGCAAAAATGGAATTCATAAAATTGAAGTTTTACTTTTTTTCTAGGCTGTGCCTGTACTTGCATTCCTTTTTCAAAAGGGAAACTGAAAATGCAAATGAGGTGCAGATTTACATATCTGGTACCTCATTTGCATAGTCTTTCGAAAGAGCTTCTTTCGAAAGAAGAAAAGTAGCGTAGACTTGGCTCTTTCAACAATCAACCCCATTTTTATGGGAAGGAGGGCTCTTTCGAAGATGGGGTTTACGTTCGAAAGAGCCGCATCTACGCCACTTTTCTTCTTTTGAAAGAACATGCAAAGAGACACCACATATGCATATCTGCACCTAATTTGCATTTTAGATTTCCCTAATTTGCATGCCTCGTTTGAAAGAGGAATGCAGGTGTATACACAGACCCAGTGTCTCCAACACAAACAGTTGAATAATTAAAACATTTTCTTTACCTCAGACTAAATCCCATAGTCCTTGCTCCTAAATTATTCTGGGAAAGCTCTCATAGAAATCCATCCACAGATTTTGACCCATGTGTTTGGTAACTTTTCGGGCTATAAGGCTTGATTTGTCTTTATCCTGAGCAGTCATTTATATCAGTGCAAAGTGGATATAAAATGCTGCCATATTCATTTGATGTGTGTTTATTTCCACTTTGCACTGGTATAAACGACTACAAGGGGGCAGGACAATGGTGAATCAGGTCCTTATTCCTACTCTCCTACGATTTCAACACATACACATTAAGGGAAAGGGAAAGATCAAAGCATAGAGAGAGAGGCATATCCTGGTGTGGCACCTGGGGATTTCCATATGCCATTCCTTCAGCTTCACTCACTGAAGTTTGGGCAGATATCAACACACAGAAAAGCATTTCTGATAGCCTGCTGAAAATCTTATCTTTCAGATAGCCATCTGTCAAACTTCTTCACTTAACGCTTTGGAAACAGGGATTTAGTGCTCCAGTGGCAGTCTGGGAACTGCCATCTCAGGTTAGTCGAAGGGTTTCAGTGAAATATAGAAGTTGTTTCCACACAAAAAGTTAATAACGTAGTTTGACACACAAAGCTCTATGATGGATGGCAACTAATAGTCCAATACTGTTTTCTATTCCAGCAAATAGACTGCTCTTTTTGCAAAGGCTAAGAAATTAAATAATGGTTTTATTCTCCCCTTTACATCCTGCACAGGGTAATTATGTATTATTAATAATGTAGCAGCACAAATGATATTAAATGAACTACATTTGTTAATGTAGATCTTATCTGCTTTTTTTCATCAGTGGGCTGTTTCTCTTCGGGGGGTACTAATTAGCCATAATATGTTGAAAGATGGGACACAAATCCAATCAGATAAATAGGATATATTTGCAGAAATCCAGGAAGGAAGGAGAAAAGTATTCATTACTGTGAATGTAATGAGACTTTCTGCTTTTTCACTTTCTCTCACATTTCATGGTCATTTCAAATTTAAAATGTAACACTGTTTTTAACAGGGTTGTAAAGGCTCGCAACAGATTTCATTTATCAAACAACGTTATATTTTACTGTAAAGCATCCGTATATGACACTATAAAAATCCCTAATGTTTTACATGGCCCTATCATGTATAAAATTAATGTGTTATTGCCAATAGCTGATTTGCTACTGGTGTTCCAAATCCTGAAGCAAAATTCAGTAAAGTTCTGTATTGCTGTGTTTGGTCTCTCTCTCTTTAACAAAGACCCCTTTACAATTTGAATCAGAGAGGTAGCTGTGTTAGTCTGTAGCTTCGAGAACAAGAAGTAGTCTTGTGGCACCTTATGGACTAACAGATGTTTTGGACCATAACCTTTCATGGGCAAAGACCCACTTCACCAGATGCCCCCCCCAACTCATGCATCTGATGAAGCAGGTCTTTGCCCACGAAAGCTTATGCTCCAAAATATCCGTTAGTCTATAAGGTGCCACAAGACGACCTCTTACAATCTGAAGTTGACATTATCATACTTTTCAACTGGGGTTACACAATAGATGCAAATACATGGGCAATAATAGGTTCAGACATGCTTCCACTAAAGCCAGTGACAAAAGTCTCAGTCTAGAGTCCAATACTCATTGTCAATAACATACCATTAATTCTCCTTTGCAGTCCCATTTAAAAGTGATTTGGTTGCACCCGTGTAAGTGAAAATTTGACTCTCCATTTCAACTCTTTTCATTTGGTATTGAAGCAAAGTCATATGTATTCCATGCTGATTAATACCGAGGTCCACAGTGACTCCAGAGCGCTCTGAAATGCTTCATCTCACCTATGTTTTCCTGTGCTGGTTTTTGTGCACTTCCTCTATTTCTAGCAAATCAGCAGAAAGGTGGATTCTTCCATGCCTGGAACATCCTGGAGGTGGAAACTCACTTGATAATGTTTACAAAACAAAAACAAAAAACCCCAGTCCTATAGCACTTTAAAGACTAACAAAATAATTTATTAGGTGATGAGCTTTCATGGGACAGACCCACTTTTTCAGATCCCCTAATAAATTCTTTTGTAAGTCTTTAAGGTACTGCATGGTTGCTACTTTGTTTTGTTAGAATACAGACTAACATAGCTATCTCTCTGTTACTATCCAATTCAGATGTCCCCCTTTGTGATGTGGTGTTAAAGTCTCTTTGTTTTGGAATACAGATTTTTCAGGTCTTGAATGCGATGGCCTGCTCCACTGAAATGCTCACTTATAGGTTTATGTGTATTTAGATGCCTAATGTCTGATTTGTATCCATTTAATCTTTGGTGAAATGATGTCTAGTTTGTCCAATATATAAGTGTATAGCAGAGGGGCATTGCTGGCTCATGATGGCATATATTACATTGGTGGAAGTACAGGAATATGAGTCCCTGATCATGTAACTGACATGGTTAGGTCCAGTGATGGTGTCTCCAGTGTAAATATGTGGACAGTTGGCCTGACAGTTTGTTGCAGGGAAAAGTTCCAGGATTAGTATTTCTGGAGGGTGGTGTGTGGTTGCTAGCAAGAAAGTTTGGTAGCAAACTTGATCCAAAGAATGATGTGGAGATTCAGAAACTGCTGCAGGCACTGTTTAAAACCCTCTGGAAAGTTGAATTGGCTCATATTGTTTTAAAGATGATCAATCAGGAATTTATTCTTCCCTTTTCTAAGCTCCACTGGAATTTGCTGTCTTAAGAACTCCAAACTTCTACTGGCAGAATTTGTGATCTTAACTTATGTTATAGAAGCCATGAGTGGGTTCCATTAACATTAACCAACACAGAATGAGACATATTTTCACAGAAAAGAATCCACAATAGTGGCCACCATAGAATCAGTCCAGCTACTAGAACAATCTGAGGGGAAGCAACAGCTGTTTGGTAAACAGACACCACAGATTTAAGACACGTGCTGTTATAGGAGGTAATCACACTAACCAGAAAACAGTGTTTTTAGAACTCTTTGCGTAAGAACTCAGGAGAACTATTTACATTTATATACAGTTGTACCACGTAATTAAAGTCAACAGAAAAACACATCAATATGTTGAAACAGATGTAAATGTACATAGATAGACATATTGCATTGAAACCTTGATATTTCATCCAAATGAAATACTATATTCCAAATATGCCCCGTAGGAGTTTTGCTCAAGGCTATGCTTAGGTATACTCAAAAAATCCCGATAGCAAGTCACTAGGGAAAACGTGTTCTTTTACAGATAATTACTACTGGCAGCTAGAGACCTGGAGAATTTGATGTGCAATAATGTGACCTGACTATGTATTAAACTTTTTTGAAGGACATGTATAAAGTAATTTTATGTGCTTCTCACTCACATGAGGTTTTTTAGTTTTCATTGTTAAGGCACTTTAACAACTTTCCTATATTTAATTTCTATTAGATTTTATCCTAACAGTTCTCAACCACGAAAGACTTGACTATTGTCTTTCTTCAAAGGAATGAGGTTTAGGAGCATATGGGGGCAAAGAAAACCCAGGTGACTTGTAAGTAATATGTGAACAAAGCAGAATTATATTATTAATGATAGATTTGGGAAAAAATAAGAAGTTGCAGTTTGTTCCTAAGAATACAGGAGATTAACCTTTCAATTGCTGTGTTTGCCTTGCATTTAATTTGATTATAATCTGATAGGAGTTCATGCTGCTTTCTAATGCTATGCTAAGCACCACTTACTAAATTATAGGACAGTTAAGAGAAGGTTGCTCTCCTACATTCAATGAGGTGCAGATTTCCCAAAAAATAGAACTAAACTCACCTTTGTTTCTTATTGTAAAGTGGATAATAACCAAAAAATGCAATTACTAGATATAATTAACAAGGATCCCAATTGTTAATTGCTAGAATATGTTTTATGCCATTATACAATGCTCATTTTAATTCTTTAGTATTAGAATGTGAACCTGAATTCTAATGTCAGAATGTCTCTAGACTATTGTTCAAGATTTTCCCAAATGACTGGAAAGTGGATTGGAAGCTTACCGACAGAGAACCCCGGAGTCAAAAGATACGATCACTAAACAATAAAATCTAGTCTCATCTTATTCTCATAAACTCTCAGGAAGTGACCCTGAAAATGAGCTTCTAAAGGAAAAAAATTCAAAAATAATCCTGCGCATAGAACAATTGTTTTTTTCCAGCAGAACATGCTGGTTACAAAAAAGTGTTTGTTGCCCTTTTTATTACTTTGCTGTCAGCTGTTAACAGTAAATAAATGCTATAAGCCACTATTCTCTGGTGCTAGGAGTATTTAAAGTCCTGAATAACAAGTTATTGTTACAAAACTAGTTTTCAGTTCCATTATTATTTATTTTAAACACATAGTCGAAGTCTGCAGATAATAGGCTCAACCAATGGTCTAGATATAAAGATATGTGCTGCCATTGCTTGGTGCCAGTGTCCTGCTGGTTTACCAGAGAATGAGAGTAGAAGAACAATCAGATTCTGGTGGGAAGTTGTCTTGTGTTTCTAAACAGTTCCACACCCAGCACAGCAGACGACAAGGACAGTGACCTTTAAAGGAGTTCCTCTTCTTGTCAGGATGATTGTTGTGGCATACAATAGGAACAGAAGAGTAAGGAAGCAAGAGAAGAGTCTCCTGGCTTTGACAGGTATTCAGGGGATATTTCTAATCCTCTCTCGACTTCACAGTTACAGGCCTATGGATCACTGAGTGCCTCTTATGTAGTGTCAAGTATCGGAGGGGTAGCCGTGTTAGTCTGGAGCTGTAACAGCAACGAAGGGTCCTGTGGCACCTTATAGACTAACAGAAAAGTTTTGAGCATGAGCTTTCATGAGCAAAGACTCACTTCATCAGATGTACCAGCATCTGATGAAGTGAGTCTTTGCTCATGAAAGCTCATGCTCAAAACTTTTCCGTTAGTCTATAAGGTGCCACAGGACCCTTCGTTGCTCTTATGTAGTGAGTACTCGGTCTCATGGTATGATTCACTTAAAACCTGTTATTACAACATATAGTAGGAGACAACAAATGTATCTGTAAAGGTTGCGCATGGTAGGGCAGGAAGTCTCTGCAGAGCAGTACTTTTATGTAATTGGACATTGTTATGCAGGTTGGTTGCTGACTGCAACATCCTTGTCCTACTTCAGGTCTGTAATTGGATGAGGGCACTGGAAAGCCAAGTCACCTCTCCTGACCCCTTCTAGTACTTGACCCAGATCTACATATAATTGTCTGTTTTTACTTCACCCCTGGATTTGCAATTGAACTGGTAAATTTTGAATCATGGTCTTGGCTTGGAATCAGAATTTTTACAGTAAATTCCAACAGTTAAAAAGAAATTGTCCTGAATTGCAACAGAAATCCAAAATTTCCCACCAAACAATAGTTGTGAAATCTTGATCAAGGTCTACTGTAACATTTTGTTTGGTTGTTATGAAATGTTTCATTTTTACTATTGTTTTGTTTTAACTTAAGTGTTTGCACAATATTATAGACACATAAGTAATATTTTAATATAAGATAAAAATTAGACTAAATTAATTGAAGCTGTAAAGTGAAAACAATTGAAATGATGACAATAGCATAAAACATTTTGCTGTGGAAAATATTATTGAAACCAACATATTGTTACAAAACCTTTTGATTTTCATGAAACTGCATTTTTGACCAAAAATTAATTATTTCATCCAGTTTCATGAGCATATATAGTTCCAAAATTCTTCCTTACAACTTGTTCAGTGAGGCCAATCATCAAGTTTTCTGGCCACATCCTAGTTGAAGAGAAGTGTCCTTGGGTTCACGCTACAGGTTGCACCTCCCAAAACTGGGACTCTCTCTGGTCTGGCATTATCTGTGAGCCATCAGGACCCTGGATGTCCTTAACCAGAGAGCCCTGGGACTGGGAGCATAGTAGCAGGGGGACTGGTGACTGGGAGCTCTGTCAGGTTGGGAGCCCAGTGGCAAGGGAGTGGGTGGCCCTGTTGCACTGGGAGCATGGTGTCTGCAGGCTGGCTGGGACTGGAGTTAGAGATAGTATCTGCAGGACTCTTGTCAAGCAGCTCGGCTGCAGCTGGAGTCTTCATCCACCAACCTGGCCAATGCCAGTGTCTGGGACAGGGGCTGGCAGCCCAGTGGGAAGCCAGGGTGAAAACACGGCTGGTGCCAAGCTGTGGGATCAGAGACAGGGGCCTCCCCGGTCAGGCAAATTCCCTCATACTGAGCTGATCAAATGCTGAGGCTGCCGGACAAAGGAGGTGCAAGCTGTAGAACACATTCATCGAATCTAAGGCCAGAAGGGCCTTATGATCAACTAGTCCTAGTCTGACCTCTGTCTAACCCAAACTATGGGTGTTTCCCAAAATAATTCCAAGGGTATAGTCTTTAGAAAAATATCCAAGTTTAATTTAAAAGTAGTGATGGAGAATCTTTCACAGTCCTTAGTAACTTGTTCCAATGGATAATTATTCTCACCATTAAATATTTCTATATTATTTCTAGTCTGAATTTGCCTAGTTTCAATTTGGAGCCATTGGACTGTATTGTACCTTTCTCTGCTAGATTAAAGAGCACATTATCAAGTATTTGTGCCCTTGGTATATACTTGTAGACTGTAATGTCACACCTTTACTGTCTCTTTGCTAAAATAATTAGATGGAGTTCCTTGAATCTCTCTCTAAAAGACATGTTTTTTAATCCTTTACTCATTCTCATGGCTCTTTTCTGAACCTCTCCAGTCTATCAACTTCTTAAATCGTAGACTCTAGAACTGGGTATAATATTCCAGCTGCAACGACAATAGTGCAAGATAAATAATTAAAATAATATCTTCTTAGTATTTTTGGGTCAGGGAATAGTATAACCTCCATTTTACAGAGGAGAAAACTGAACAGAGAGCAGTTCATTGACCCAGATTATAATAGGAAGTCTGTGGCAGAGAGAGAGAATTAAAATCCAGGGCACAAGCCCAGCAGTTGCTCTGCCTGGGCAAACTCCTGACCTCCTATTCATCTCCATTGTCTGCAGAAGGTATCTGCACAGGAATATGGATCTGCCTGCAGGCCAACTTTCATAATTGGGGTTGAGTCTTATGCCTACAGTTTCTGTGCTTTAACCACAAGACCAACCTCCCTGCTTTCAGTGACACAGATATCACATCTTATAAGGCTCAACTAGTCCTCTTCTAAGTTTGCTTCTTCTTCCGATCCTCCCCTGTGAAATGTTGGAAGCAGATATATCCCATTAAAAAGAGGAAAAAAATGAACTGCATTGATGAAAAAGTTAACAGAAACATTAATAAATGCAACCTTTATGGGATTTGAACTCACAACCTTTGAAATATGGTTAGACAGATAAATAATATCTTGCTCCTTCTCGAGAGTCCCCTGTGTAAGCATTCGAGGATTATATCAGCATGTTTAGCCACAACGTTACTCTGAGAGCTCATGCTCAGCTGATTATCAACCATATATTTTTCAGTCACTCCTTCCCTGGAAAGAGTTCCCCCACTTGTTAATATGGGCAATATTCTTTGTTCCTAGATGGATATATTTACATTTATACTTAGTAAAATGCAATAGTGTTTTTGTTTGCACCCAGTTTACTGAGCAATCTAAATCTATTTTGTTGATTTGGTAATAATTATATTGCCTTCTTTCAAGATGAAAGTCTATATTAGGAACTCCATTATTTTGCTCAGGCTCGATGTCATATCATTTAATTATATACATCATCTCATGTAAATATTTTTCCAATACTAGCACAGTCTTAGTATTTTTCCAGACTACTGCATGCGCTCCAGTGTTCCAAGACTTACTGAAAATCAACGACAGTCCAACAAGCTCCTTAGCCAGCTCTTTTAAAACTCTTGAATCCAAGTTATCCAGATCTTCTGATTTTAAGAGTCTAATTTTAATATTACTCTAATTTTAGTATTGTTTAACATTTTTCTGAGCTGTTAATATAATGGAAAGAGAGTTATATTATATGACCATATCATCTGTATTCCGCCAAATAAAGAACAAAAATATTTACAGAACATGTCTTCCTTTTTAGCATTATTGTTGGTGATTCTACCATTTCCATCTAGCAATTGGCCAGTAATAGTGTTAGGATTTCTTTTTTTCCCAGTATACTTTAAAAAAGTCCTTCTTGTTGTCCTTAACTCTTCTGTCCGTAGATTTTTGCCTTACATCCCTTTGCTCCCCTAGTCATTTTTTTGATGATTGCTAGGTTTTATTTATATACATTACTATCAACTTCCCCTTCTTCCATTTGTTACACTTTATTTTTTATAACTTTGTTCAGTTCTCCTCAAACCCAGGCTCATTGTGGGCTTACGGCTCTTTGGTCATCTCATAAAGCACTCTTAAGCAAATCCCAAATTATTGTTCACTCTGTTCTGATTAAATTCTTTCTTCCAACTGAAGTGAGTTAGTTGTTTTCAGCTTTGTGAAACTGTCCCTTTTACAGCATTAGGTGTGTGTTCCCATTCTGGACTTTATCCTAATTGCACCTTATAAATGTGATCAAGTCATGAGCCTTTGTGTGTAAGCTGACATTAATTTTTTGTCCTGTGATGAGTTCATTTTTATCTGTCAACGTGAGGTCTAATTTTGAATTCCCACATGCTGGGGTGAAACACCTTTTGGTGCCAGTTTGTCTAAGTCTCCTGTTTCTACTTCAAATTTTTATACACGGTGGAGCGGCGTGGTCCTAATTACTGTGTTAGGGAAGTGAGGCAGATGCCATCTGGCAGTTAGCAAATACAGGATGAAAACAATAACAGCAGGTTTGGACTTCAAGCTCAGCAAATACTTGATTCAGCTGCAGCAGGTTCAGGCCTGAGGCAGGACAATATAGCTGACTATAGCAGAAGAAAGAAAATCAGTCCTGTCACTAGTGCAGTTAATCTGTGAATTCCCTGGTAACATGCCTCAGATAACACCTACTGCAAACACCATATACAGAAAGGTAGCTTATACCAACAGCTTTATTTTGCATGCAAGGCGTGTGTAGATGAAACCAAAGATAGTGAAAACTGAGTCCAACAACCCTGGTCTTTGGAGGAGATATTTATGGCTTCCTGCAAGACTCTTACTGACCTTTGCACCTGTTAAGTCACCAGCAAAGACGGAGGTCATTGGGAGCCGAGCTCGCTGAGCAACAGGTGGAATCAGTTGTCCATGAAGAAAAAGACTCCTAATCAAAGCAAACAGTTTAAAGGTGTGTTTTTCCATTTAAAGGAATGTTTATAAAAGTAAATTAATCTTTCTCTGACACAGACAGGTGCACACACGCAAAGACTTCCATTCTGCAAAGACATGGCAAATTAGATAAAAACAGCCGAACAATAAAATCCCAAATGCTAAACAAATGATAAAGAATAAAAGAGAAAATCAACAGACCTCAAACAAAACCAAACACATCGATGGATGAAAGGAAATCCCATTTGAAAAAAACAAACAAACAAAAAAAACCCCCCAAACAACCCCACAGTCCAAATCTAAAGAATGTAAGTAAGTGAGGATAAAAAGTAGTTGTCTGCCAGTCAAGGGTGAAAGAGAAATATGCAACAGATCTAACTGACTGTGTATCTGCAATCCGGCTCAGGCTCTGTCTACACTGCCAGAGGATAAATTCAAATTTAAGGCAGTTAGCTTGACATTACTATGTGACTGTCTTCACTTTAAATACCATTAGCTCGATTTAGGGAGCACTAATATCGACATCACAATATTGTCAGTAGCTGCTGGGTGTAGCGTCAAGTTAGAATTCAGAAGTTCAAGTAAAGGCCAGTGTGGAAGCACCATGTCTTAAAATTGAATTTATTAGCCTCCAGAAGTGTCTCGTAGGTAACCCACAATGCCCCTAAGTGCTCCGCTCTGGCCACTGCTTTCCAGGTGTGCAGGAATTAGGTAACAGGAAGACCATGAATTTCAAAGCAGGAGCAGCAAGCCTGTGGCTGTGAGCTCATGTTTGTATGAGAGCCTGAGAACTGTCCTTCTTTCTTTGCTATTAGCGCTGTGAGCACATCCACCCATTGCAAACAACCCCTGCAGCGAGTTCATGGTTCTGTCTCTACACTTGTTATATTTTTCTGCACTGCCTGGTGCCAGCTGCTACCCTGCCATACCACATGGCAGCAAGGCTGTTGTGGGGGTCATGCTTGCACAAGAGGCTGAGAAACGTCTCAGCAGTTTATATATGTGCGTGTTCCCCACTCCCCATGGGCGCCATGTAGTCAGGGTTGTTGCTATGCTCAATCACATCACATGGGTAGCCTCCTGACCCAATGAAAGAATGTGCCTGTTGTTTGGTGCTGACCATGCTGCCAGGCAGCACCATGTCCTGGCAGATGAGATTTTCAGGGCCTTTCTGCTGCGCAGGAGGACTACTTCAACTGGTCCCCCAATTAAAACCTCTACATGCTCCCCCGCCAACATGGCCCCGGGGGGCTAGCTGTCGCCAGGGGAAAGTCTGTCTTGGTGGCTAAGATTTTCGGGGTGTTGCTGCCATCCCTTGTGTTGGAATTTTCTGCGTAGCAACGAGGGAAGACAAAAATCTTTTTTCCTAGCCTTTTCTATCCTCTTTCTTCTAACTTTGCACCCCTTCACATGGGCAACAGTGGGTGGAAGGCCAACTGAGAATACAGACTGTGCACAGAAGCTGTATAATGAACTGGGAAGCCAAATACCCTCCCTTCACAACTTTCTTCTTTCCCCCACATCTTTATTATCTACTCTTTCTTCATGCTTTTCATTGTGACTGTATTATTTTCGGGGTTCAGATGAAATCAAGGGAGGGCAGACAGTCAGTGGAGGGCCAATTGAGAAGACACACTGTCTGATTTTTATAAATCTCTTGAAGGAGATTTCTGTTAACTTTGCCATCTTTGTGGATGCCCTACTTTTCCTTCCTTCTGATGGGGAAAAATGGGCGTTTGCTTACCACAGGAGAGGAAGGAGTGCAATGCAATGTGGGAAGTTTTTCTAATACCAGCATACATACCCAGAATGCTAAGGGGATGAGGGTACAGTGGGATAGTTTCTCATAATGCACTGCTGCAACAGTCAATGTTGTCACTTGAGTGTGGCAGCAGGAAGTCGAGTTTGTGAGGAGCATGCGGAGCGATGAGGAGAGTCAAGTTAGAATTTATAAAATCCAGCTTTACAACACTGATAGTAGTAAATTCAAATTTATCTCATAGTGTAGCCATAGCCTTTGAGAGCCAAAGGATGAGCTGCCTTCAGGCTACAGTTCCTGTAGCTGTGCTAAGCTTGCTTCCACTGGCAGTCACTTTTGAAAACAAACGAACAAAACTCACGCCAGAAAACTTGTTGTGACCTCTAGTGAGGAACTTTGTCCCAGGATACGTGCAGTAGGAAAACAAAACAAAACAACTCCTGGGATGGAGCAAGAACAAATGTAAAGAGTGACCCATTACAGATACAATTCCTCTTGCAAATACCAAATGTGGTATGTGCTGACCTGAGCCCCTGGCTGCATTTTGGGTGGATAAATTGTAGGGCAATTGAATTCTAGGTGCAGGTAGGTACTAGTATAGTGGGCACAGTTGATTTACACTGGCCTTTATCCAGTATTCTTACACAGAGGTGGTGTTTGGAGGCACACGGGGGCACATTTCCCCCTCCATGTGGGTACCCACCTGCACGCGCTGTCAGTGCCACGCTCCTTCCAATGAGTGTGGGGGCAGTCCCACCTCTCCTCCGGGGTGGCACAGCCTGAGAGCAGTGTGAGTTTCCTAGCTTACACTACGCTCAGGCTGTGCCACTCCGGGGGATGGGAGGGACTGCCCTGCAGTCAGCGGATGCAGCATGGAGCAATTGCAGGAAGAGGTGGGGCATGGGTGGAGCAAGTGGGAAAGAAGTGGTGGGAGGGGGAGGTGTGACATAAGCAGAGCCGGGCTGGGGCAGGGGCAGAGTGGGGTGGAGCATGGGTGGAGCCCCCCCTAGAATCTCTGACCCGGCATCTCTACGCTTACACAGGTACTTAATGCCTCCCAAATTTATTAATGACCATTTTTATCATAGAAGCTGAAGACTTCCTATTGAATTAGCAGACTCAGACAATGCAGTGGTGAAAATATTGGCAGTGGATCTGTACTGATGGAGAGAGAGCTGGACAGTAGGAGATTTATATACAAGTTGTCTAATGCATAATGAAAAGCTAGCTTCATCCTTAACTTTAAAACAGTGCCACTGCTCTGTACTCATTGATTCCACAACTGACAGGATGGACTGGAAAATGGGATATAAAACTAGCAGTCCTGTAGCACCTTAAAGGCTAACAAAGTTATTTATGAGGTAATGGGCTTTTGTGAGTAAGACACACTTCAGATTTGGAGTAAACAATGAAAATGACACTTATTTTATATTTCTTACTGAGGGACAGTATTTAGTTCAGGGTGAGGAATAAGTAAGATGTCAGGCTGGGGCTCTCTAGTAAAGTCACAGGAGTGATGTGTTTGCATCACACAGGCCATGGCTACACTAGCCCCTGCCTTTCGAAAGGGGGATGCTAATGAGTCACTTTGTCAGATGTTAATGAGGCGCTGCTATGAATATGCAGTGTCTCATTAGCATAATAGCATCTGTGTGTGTTTTGGAAGTGCCGCTTTCAAAATGCATGCCGCTTGTGTAGACGGGCCTTTTGAAAGGACTTCCCCCCTGGATTTCAAAATCCCCTTCTTCCCAAACCAAATGGCATGCAGCTGTCACTATGCTAATGAGGTGCTGCATATTAATGAGAATGCCTCATTAGCATCTCCCTTTCAAAAGGCTGGGGCTAGCATAGCCACGGCCACAAAGAATGGTGGAGGTCTCGTGTCCCTTTGTTGATTTATTAGGAGCAGGTATAAACTCGGGACAGTGCCTCATTGCCTGCTACCACCAGATTTATCCACACTGCATCCTTATTGGTTGGAGCATTGTGGACCTAAATAAACACCCAATAAACTTAATTTTAAAAGAAGGTAGCTCAGCCCTGTGATCACAAGTGTTTGTTCATTGTAAGACCGGAGTTCAGTACAAATTCAAGGTGAAACAAAATCCTGGCGCTGTGGTTGCAGAAGCCAATACCATGCCCTCCCGCTTTGCTGAGAATACACTTTGCTGGCATACGTGTTCCAGTGTCTCAAGACAGGTCAAGAATCAAAACGGTGGTGCCTCATTCTCCACAGTATGTCATTTTGATGTCCTAAAACTCTGGGTGAAATCAGTGACTTCAGATCCTTCTAAAAGCAGTGTAACAGAGTGAAGAACCTAGTCTAGGGGATCTTGAGATATGGTGCCAAGCATGTGTTTTGTTTGCAAGTACCCATGTCCTCTTACCCCACTGTTAGTTTTTAATGAAGTAAATGGGCCTTGCTGAAAATGAAATAGAGTACTGTTCATGGATGAGTGTCTTGCCATTTCCGAGCACCAACGATACACCAAGACTTGAGGGGGCATTGTTACAGAGCAGTTGGGAGGGCTGAGTAAGCTGAGTGCAAGCAAACAATATGGTTACATCTACACTAGCCCAAATCTTCAAAATGGCCATGCAAATGGCCATTTCGAAGATTACTAATGAGGCGCTGAAATGCATATTCAGTGCCTCATTAGCATGCCGCTGGCTGCTGCTCTTTGAAATTGCCGCTTTTCCCTGCCACGCGGCTCGTCCATCTGCTGATAGGAATAACGGGATTTCAAAGTTCCCAGGGTCCTTTTGAAAAAGACCCCTGTCTGGATGAGCCGTGCAGCAGTGAAAAGCGGCAATTTCAAAGAGCTGTGGCTGGCAGCATCCTAATGAGGTACTGAATATGCAGCTGCCCAGGAGAGATTCAGGTGCCACTGAGCTGATGAGCAGAACATCAAAAGACACCTATAGTGGACAGAATGGATTTCCAATGGTGGTGCACATCCACACTTGCCTTGGTGCACATACCAACATTTATTCTTCCCATGGATGGAAAGAATTAGAAGGAACCCTGGTCCTGAGTAGCAAAAAAGATGTTGCTTTACCTCTGCATTTGGCACTGCTGGAATACTGCATCCAGTTCTATTGTTCACAGTTAAAGGATATTGATAAATTGGAGAGGATTCATAGAAGAACCATGACTAAAGGATTAGAAGGCAGGCCATACAGTAATAGATTGTAGGTACTGACATGGGAAAAACATGCTTGATAATGGGCTCTTCAGTCTAGCAGAGAAATGTATCACACGAATCAGTGGCTGGTACTTAAAGTTGGACAATTTCAGATTGGAATTTTGACATACATTTTTTCACAGAGTAATTAATCCTTAAACAACTGACTGAAGTTTGTGGTGAATTCTTCCTGCACTAGAAATTTTTAAATTTATTTTGGGTGCTCTTCTAAGAGATATGTGCTAGGCATTATTTGGAGGAAGTTTTATGGCTTGGGTTAGGCCAGACTAGATGATCATAGGGGTCCTTTTTGGCCTTGAAATAAGAGAGTCTGTACAAATATTTGGGCAGAAGTAACCATTCATCTCACACTCTGAGTAATCACACAGGGTACGTCTACACTAGGAACTGACTTCGAAGTTAGGCACTACATCGAAGTCGCCGGCAGAGTATACGCACATTTTCTCTTACTTCAATATTAACTTCGAAGTCCTTACTCCATTCCCAAGAATGGAGTAGTGCCCTACTTCCAAGTTTAACTTGGAAGTAGGGTGTGTGTAGGTGCTCAACTGCAAAGTCTGTTACTTCGAAGTAAGCAAATTGAAAGTTATTTTTGTAGTGTACACACAGCCATAATGAGCCATTGTTAATGATCAGACAAATAAATTCAAGTCTAGATGTGTCAATGAGCTATACTTTTTCAAAGCTTAGGTCTGGGAAATTAGAGCCTCAATTACAAGGCAAATAGAGTGAGGGATGCAAATCTTTTCTGCTAAATAGTTAAAAGCTAATTAATTACTGAATAATCATTTTTTCCAGTGAAAAGCATCTTACAATTCTAAAATAATGCACATTTAATATATACTGGAGCCGTGGAAGCAGATGTCTTCTTGACATGTGCATTCAAGCTGTTGGCGGTGACCTTGTAGGGTGATGCAGTTTTGAAAATTAGTTTTTGCCTCCCAATCTGTGAAAATAATGCTGTAGCAAAGATTTAATAAAAGTCATAGCTTTTCACAGAAGCTTATTTCAGCAAAGTCAACTATTAATTAAAATAACAAATGTCAGCTATTTCTCAGGCTGACAGTTAACACAACACAGCTTTTACTTAGGACGTATGGGAGGTATACCTATAATTCATTGTATCTGTGTATGGTTCACTTTTTATACTTTAACACAGTGATAAATTAAGAAGAAATGCTGCTGATTTACTAGTGGCATGAGTACTTGGAGAAAACCCATCTAATGGGTGAACAGTTTCTGGATAAAATGAGGAGGAGAAAGATTTGCCACAGGACTGAAATTGTGAAATTTCTGGTAGATCTCAGTAGTGGAAAACAAATGAGAAAAATCTGTAAATGTCTGTTTTTTGTATGAAAGAGTGCGGGAGGAGAAGGGGGTTCACACAGTGGCTATGTCTATACTAGCCCACATCTTCAAAATGGCCACGCAAATAGCCATTTCAAAGATTACTGAGGAGCTGAAATACATATTCAGCGCCTCATTAGCATGCAACCGACTGCAACTCTTCAAAATTGCCACTTTTGCGCTGCCGCATGGCTCATCCAGACAGAGATCCTTTACAAAAGGACCTCAGCAACTTCAAAATTCCCTTATTCCTATCAGCAGATCTACAAGGGGAATTTGAAGTTGGCAGGGTCCTTTCAAAAAGGACCCCCATCTGGATGAGCAACGTGGCAGTGAAAAGGGGCAATTTCGAAGAGCTGCAGCTGGTGGCATGCTAACGAGGCACCGAATATGCAGTTGAACAATCCTTTCCTAAGTACATTTTTATAGCATGTTAATCACTGTCATGTCTCAGTGCAGGTTGAAACTCTCTAATCTGGCACCCTTAGCACCTGACCAATACCAGATGAGAGAATTTGCTGGACCATGGGAAATCAATATTGTCTACCAACATCACCAACACTTCCACTGCTTCCTGGGCTCTTCAAAGACATTTACGGGTAAATTAGAACTAAATAGCATCACAGAACACTGTCCATACCCATGATAAGTAGTCATCCAGCTAACTAAAATCATACCAGATTACAGATGTTGCTGGACCAGAGAGTTCCAGATTAGAGAGCTTCAACTTGTAGTGTATTCAGCAGCATAACTAACATCTGTTGCATGTTGTTTCTTCTCTCATCCTCTCCCCAAAGGGAGAAGCAAAAGAAATGGAGTGTCTTCTGGTGGGGGGTGGGAAGGGAAGCAGCTGGGAAGGGACCAACATAATCGGCTCTAGCTAAGTACAGTGCTCCAGCCTTACCTCTTCCTCCCCTCATGTGCCCTCAGGACTAAGAAGGGATTGAGAGAGAGCCCGTAAGCTTTACTTCAAGATGAAGGTTTTTCCCCACTCTTTTATTTCTGCTGGATCTCTGTATGTTACATTTATAGAGCAGTGTAAAGAGTACATGTTGTAGTGGAGAACTGGGGTCCTGGGTTCTATTTTTGCCTTTCCATTTAGCAACTCAGCAACCTTCATTAAGTCACTTAGCGTAGAAACAGCAGTTTCCATTTTTGGAAGCCTAGTGTGGGACACCTGGACTGGTTTCTCAGAGGAGGTCAAGCACTCTGAGATCAAACTAATGTCTTTGCTGACTGCAGGTGCTCTGTCCTTATTGCTGGAGCCAGGAAGGTGCTTTAGAAGTACCAAGCTGTACTATTTACAGCTCTGCGTAGTACAGCAGGGAAAGTAAATAATGAAGACAGGGAAAAGGGCAATGGTTGGTATAAATAGGGGATCTCAGAAAGGTCTCAGCAAGGGGCAAAGGGAAAAGGAAAACATATGAACCCTCATCCCTAAAATCAGCATTTTAAAAGTCTGGAGGTCAGCCGGGGGAAGGGTGGAAATCAATAACAATATACTTAGCATATTTTTTCGGGAACAAGAATAGTCATTTCCAGTAAAGTGCAATATAATGAGAGTTTGTTGGGCTGGGGAGGTGGCCTCTGGTTTTGGTTGTGGCTGTGAGTAAGCACTTTTGCTTAATTGGTGGAAGAGTTGAATAAGATATTCCTGTCTCCTATTGCTTCTCAGTAAATATGCATAGCCCAGAGAGGAAACCTTTTATAGGTAAAACACAGTCAGCTCAGCTCTGTGCTCCTCTGAAACAGCTGTCTGTCAGAACAACAGAAGGAACACACCTTACTCGGTTGTCTCCTCCTGCCTTCTTACAGGAAATTCCCTTCCCCCAGGAAATGTAGCCTACTGCTTGCAGAGCTATTGTGCACATTGAAATACAACAGTGGTATTTGCTACAGGGGAACAGATATTTCTCCTACATCCTATCCTAATAAATTGGAACCCAAACATATCTATTTAACACAAGGCAAGATCCAAAAAATTAGATTATTTTCCCCCAAACAAAAAGCAAACTATTCACCACTCAACAATAAAACAAATTAGAAGCTGATAATTTAGTCATTGTGGTCATGAAACTCTACTGAAGTCAGTAACTTCATATCCTTCTGAAAGTGGTGTAACAATGAGGAGAACCCAGCCCAGAGCCTCTTGAGACACCGTGCTAAGCATTGTGTTTTATTTGCAAGCACACATGTACCCCGTACCCTTTGTTTGTTGATCATGTACGGTGCCTTTCATGAAACTAAAATCCAACTTAGATTTAATAACACAGACTGAGTAGCCAAGAGTCTGCGGCCGGTACAATTGGTGTAAGTCTGACAGAATGAGTCAGAACCAGACCAAACCCTTTCCCTTAACTAAGGTAGAACCAAACTTGTTCAGGGTTCTAAAAGATCTTAGGTAACTGTGCCCACTGCTATCGTCATGTTCACCAGGTCCTCTTTAGCATTCACCTGCCCTGGCAGAGCTCATTAGTGGTTAGGGGACAAGTCACACACCTCCCATCTAGTGAATCTCGTTCCCCTTTAGGCGGTGTCTCATGTGCTTGAAATACCAGCGCACTGCATTTTTTCAATGGCGAGGGCATGAGAGCTGTTCCCCCCTGCTTCATAGCCTTGCATTTCTTTCCATTTTGCCCTGGGTTTGGGGTGAAGGATCACTGCCATAAGAACGGCCATTTCTGGGTCACACCAAAGGTCCATCTAGATCCCATCTGCTCACAGTGGCCAGTGCCAGGCGCCCCAGAGGGTGTGGACAGAAGACAACAATCAAGCAACTTGTCTCCTGCCATCCATCTCCAGCCTTTGACAAACAGAGGCCAGGGACACCATTCCTACCCTTGGCTAATAGCCTTTTATGCACCTAACCTCTGTGAATTTATCTAGCTCTTTTTTTGAACTCTGTTATAGCCCTACCCTTCACAGTTTCCTCTGGCAAGGAGTTCCACACGTTGACTGTGAACTGTGTGAAAAAGAACTTCTATTAGTTTTAAACCTGCTACTCATTAATTTCATTTGGTGTCCTCTAGTTCTGATATTATGGGAACAAGTAAATAACTTTTCTTCATTCATCCTCTCCACACCACTCATGATTTTACGTATCTCTATCATGTCCCCCCTCAGTCTCCTCTTTTCTAAACTGAAAAGTCCCAGTCTCTTTAGGCTCTCCTCATATGGGACCTGTTCCAAACCCCTAATCATTTTAGTTGCCCTTTTCTGATTCTAATGCTGAAATATCTTTTTTGAGATGAGGAGACCACATCTGTACACAGTATTCCAGATGTGGGAGTACCATAGTTTTATATAGGAGCAGTAAGATATTCTTAGTCTGATTTTCTACTCCTTGTTTAATAATTCCTAAAATCCTATTTGCTTTTTTGACTGCCGCTGCATGCTGTGTGGATGTTTTCAGAGAACTTGCCATGATAAACCCTAGATCTCTTTCCTGATTAGTTGTAGTTAAATTAGTCCCCATCATATTGTATGTATACTTGGGGTTATTTTTTCCACTTTATGCTACCCACGTTAAATTTCATTTGCCATTTTATTGCCCAATTACTCAGATTGGTGAGGTCTTTTTGCAGTTCTTCACAGTCTGCTCTCTTCTTGACTATTTTGAACAGTTTAGTTTTGCCTGCAAACTTTACCACCTCACTACTTACCCCTTTCTCTAGATCATTTATAAATACGTTGAATAGGATTGGTCCTAGGACTGACCCTGGGGGAACACCACTTGTTAGCCTTCTCCATTCAGAAAATTTACCATTTTTTGCTACCCTTTGTTTGCTGTCTTTTAACCAGTTCTCAATCCATGAAAGAATCTTCCCTCTTATCCCACAATAACCTCATTTATGCAAGAGTTTTTGGTGAGTGTCTCTGTCACCTCCAGAGTTGGATGACTCTGTTGCAGTAGGACCTTTAAATATTGGTTGTGAAATGTGATGAACAGTATTTGTGTGCGTCATCTACGATCTATAACCCATCTCTTTGAGGGTTTTACAGCACAACAAAAACTGTAGCTTCCTGCTGTTCTAAGAGTAAAGCTGTGTATGTTATGTACTGCTGCACAAAACCAGGCAATTTTCTCTTTACTTAGTTGATTTCTAGGGAAATGGAATTTGGTTACTAACTGTTCTGGATTCTCTGTACAATATCATATTTAAAAAACAAAATATGCATATATTTAGCAGTCACAGCAATAAATTCTGACTTGAGAAGGTGCTTAGTCTAGGAGACCAGACTCATGGTACAGCTTTTAAGTCAATAGCAGGTATAACAGTCTCTCAAAATAATTGGTACACACTGTATATTAATTACTAAATCTTTAGCAAAAGTTTGTGTTAGGCAAATACATGAACCACAACAGTTGTTTCTTCCTAAAGGTGGGACACTATAAAACCAAAAGATAGAACTAGAAAATTCTCTAATAAGTCAATCCAAATCAAAGTACCTGCACCCAGAAAAATGTGTTCAGCTCACGTTCCATCTCAAAAAATTAGTCGTCCTTTCTACATTAATTAAATTGTATCTGTTTATTTCTCATGCTCACAGTCGCTTTTCACCTCACGTCTTTTGAGATGGAGTTCCAATTCAGAAGACAAAGCTATCTCCTTCCAACTTATTATGCCTCTCTACTCACATAGGTTATTTTGAATCACTTATTTCTCAGGTCCCTAAGGGATCTCTGGACATGTATACCATTATTTCTTGGAGAGGGAATCGTTTGTGCTAAATTGATATGAGGTCCTATTACTCAAGATGGACCAGAGGAGTGGAAAGAGTTGTTCAAGCAAATTCAACCACAAGAAATGATTTTACTAGTAAGTGTCAGGTAAACAAAAAAAAAAAAAAGGCCCCAAAGTGGTTACTAATTATGGGTGTTCAACTTACGACAGCTTGAATCTGATTTTTCCAAGAGGCTGAGTGCACTCAGCACCTCTGAAAATCAAACCCTAGCAGGCATGGCGTATCTTTGTCTTGGGAATTTTTTTTGAGGTGCTTATCAACCATAACTCTGGTTAGAGTAATGAGAACTGCAGGTGCTCCAGACCTGTGAAAATCAAGCAATTAGCATCCTGATTTCCTGAGATGCCAAGCACCCCTAGTTCTCAGGGAAGTCTGCCTCAGTTGTGCCGCTTTAGCAGCTGACAAAATTAGGCCCTTAATGGAACAGCTGGATTAATTAGAAGCACTGGCTTTCTCTCTGGAATGAATCATGTTTAAAGTTGTACAGAGGAGAAAAGATTTTCTTTTACCTCTGAAAACTCTGAAGAAGTGGGTCTTACTCACAAAAGCTCATTACCCAACAATCTCATTTATTAGTCTTTAAGGTGCTACGTGATTGCTTGTTTTTCGTGACGCCACAGGCTAACCTGGCTACCCCTCTGAGATTACTTGCAAAGCTGGTTATCTTTAGCTGCTATCACTGAATAACTCATTTGGGTGCAAGTGCCTTGTCCCCACACATCAGTCTCTTCTAGGTTTCCCCCAGCAGGAAGGCAGCAGCTTTTCCTGTGGAGAAGAGGGCCATAAAAACTATTTAAAAGATGCAACAATATAAGAATTACTGTCCTTGAGAGCCAAGTTTTACACACCCTCTATGCCCCTTCTGAGCTGCACTTTGTGAAGCAGCATCAGTGCCGCTCAGCGGCTGATTAATTTAATCTTTAAGGGCGTTTAATTCTCCCCACAAGGAAAAAAAAACCAGAAAGCCGTTTCCTCCTTTCTCTTTCATGTCAGTGTAGCAGCAGCACCAATTGGCTACGGTGATGAGTGAAACCTCAGTGCAAAGAGGCTGAAGTGGTTTCTTGTGCTTTTAGCACTGCTATGTAGCCCTTGCTCTGAACTGAGTTAGACCACCAGGTGTTTAAAGCAAACAAGTGGTTCCCAACACTGGGTCTGTGCTAAGTCTTCTGCTCTTTTTACAATGAGGGGAAATATTACCCCAGGGAAAAGCGGTGGTGGAACCAAGGAAATGGAGGTTTGACGAGTGGGAATGGGAATATTGTGGGGCCCCTGTCCCTGCGTATATTTGTGCATGCCCAGAAAGGTGGAGGTGAGAGTAGGAGCCGGCAGAGCTGGAGCACGTGGGCACTTACTCAGACATCTGCACCCATTATCAGGCTAGGGAGCAGGGAATGAGACCTGGAAGGGTAGAGTGAGCATGGGAGTAGTTAGGAATCACTGGTATCAGTCTTAGCAGCCCATCACCCTCTTGATTCCTTAGTCCCTCCCTTCATTCCCCTGCTCTTTCATTCACAGGGTGATTCCGCCCTAGTAAACAAACCTGAAGTATCTCAAGTTAGGTACCCAGCAAACAGAGGGTCCTGGAATCAATGGTGTTGCCTTCCGTTCTATTTACTTATATTCTAGTGGATTCAGCTCTTGCACCTACTGTCTCAAGTTCAACCGAGTTATCTACTTGTTCTGGTTGAGGACCCATAGGAATACATGAAACAAAAGGTAAATTATACGTACAGTTACAAAGGCATCCAGCTTTCAGCAGTTTTAGTAAAATTAGAAATAAAACTATACATATCACAGCATAGATAGCACCTAAAGATAAGAACCAGATGCCAGTTACACCTATGGACAAACTCTCATCCTCCTAGATGGTGTTGAGTCTATTGGCCCTCTCCTGGATTGAGCATCGATATGGAAGCGGTTCCTGTTGGATTCTTCCCATAGGAGGCTTAATTTTCCTTCTCAGGCAAGTGTCATTGTTACAGCATTTTAATATGTAATCTTACTAGCTATACTTTTGCAGAATTACCAGTCGGTACCTATTGTCTCATAATCTCTTGGGTTTTTGGTTGTCTGTCTGGCAAATGATTAATCATGGGCAGACTGAGGCTAAATTTGTTCATGTCACGAGGGAAATTGTGAGATGGTTGAATGCAAGGTGCTCAGTATGAGAATCGTAGAACACTAGAACTGGAAGGGACATCAAGAGGTTATTGAGTCCAGTTTCCTGCCCTCTCAGCAGGACCATGCACCCTCTAGACCACCCCGATAGCTGTCCATCTAAGCTGCTCTTAAAAATCTCCAGTGATGGAGATTCCATAACCTCTCTAGGCATTTTAGTCCAGTGTTTAACCACCCTGACAGGAAGTTTTTCCTAATGTCCAAATTAAACCTCCCTTGCTGCAGTTGAAGCCCATTGCTTCTTGTCCTATCTTCAAAGGTCAAGGAGAACAATTTTTCACCCTCCTCCTTTTAACTCTTTTTAAGGTACTTGAAAACCACTATCATGTCCCCTCTACATCTTTTTTCTAAACTAAACTAGCCCAGTTCTTCCAGTCATTCCCCATCATTCATGCTCTCATGTGGTATATCTATGCAACAGAAAAATGATAATCCCTAGTTCTCATATTATGTTCTTCATCAGCAAGTGATAATAGCAAATTTCTTTTTTTGTGGTTAACACTTCTTTTGTCCTGGGAGGTATCCTCTCATTCGCAAAAGAGTGAACTTTTCCACCTATGTTTGAACCATTCTCTTTACAGATTTGTTCTTGTTTTGAAAATGACTTCCTATGTTTTATAAAAATTAGGAGAATGTTATCTGATTGATTCTGTTTACTGGAATTTCTCAGGCGACGTTTTATACATCATTCGTAAATACTGATTGCAGATGGTGCATCTTCATTGATCGAAAGAGAGTGCACAGAACTCTACCTAGGCACATCTTAGCAAGCTAGAAATTACTGTAGTGAACCTAGACACAATATACTGTATGAAACTGGCATTACTTATTCAGTCACACAGACAAATATACTTGCAGGTTCATTTACCACAGGAAAGGACTTGTAGACAGTCTGTCTGACGAGAGACATGCAACTTACTGTTATGATGGTAATGTCAGGAGAATTTGTTTTCATCTTCCTGTAAATGCTGGGAAAAACAGCTATTAATGGCCTTAATTATAAAAGGCACCAATGGTTAGTATTTATCATGCACTATCAATTTAGAGCCAAGTTGATGCTATCGCAAACCTATGAGTCAAAACTCTGGCTCTTGCTCTCTTCTAAACGAATGCATGTTGCGTAGTCTGTGTTTATGTGAAGCTTTGATGTTACTTATTGTTTTACTCTGTATCCAGAAATGCTGAAATTTGTGGTCAGTTGAATTGCTAAAATAGAACGGGTCAGGTACGGCCATCAGCTGCATGGCACGGTTTGACAGGAGTTGTTCTGGTGCATCTGAGCACCCAGTTGGGTGCAGTTGTCTTAGTAATTTGTGGTGCAGTTCCACTGACTTCTTTGATCTTCCTCCATAGGTAAATTACCTCCTCGGGCAAATTAATTGTCTGGGCTGGACCAGGTCAGGACCTAGAAGATAACACTCCTACTCTTTCAAAAAGTGCAGCAAGCTCTTTAATAAAAGCAAGTGGTCATGACCGCAGTGTGGCTCAGCAGAAAGAAGTGCTTCCCGCTGTGCCATGTCACTACCTCTTAGGGTATGTGCAACGTGCTTCAGGTGGCATGTGATCAGGATTCATTGCCCCACGTGGTCCGCTGGTTGGATCACTAGCGTGAGCTGAGTACTTACACAATGTGATATGAAAGTTGTTCTATGCCCCCTAGCATTATGCTAGGACTGAGTCATGCCTGAGGGCTTGTTTTCACTAGAGTTAACTGAAGTGTTGTCCGTAATTTTCATCCTGTCCACGCACAACTCTTAACTGAAATCTGGTGATAGTTTTAAGCAATTAGCCGGCCTGTCTGGACAGGTGTGTGTGTGTGTGTGTGTGCATGCACGCGTGCACGCGCGTGTTAGGCTACAGTTTAAACTGGCAAAATTTGTTATCTGCTGACATAATCATTCTATTCAGTAATCCATTCACTATGCAGCATAAATATTATTTTGTATAATGACTGCCCTCACTCAAGGTGCACTAACTTAGGGGAGTTAACACATGTTAATACTGCAGTGAAAACACTGCCTGACTCTGAGCAAAAAGTTCTACTGATTATTGTATCACAGCTACCTAGGTTCCTGCGAGGTTTTCAATTCAAATAATGACCCGGGCTGACCTGTCTTAGCTTCTGTGAGCTGATGGGATCACAGCTGGAGGTGGGATGGCTACAGGCATGTCAAGCATTATGATTTGTCAGAGTATATCACTTAGTATCATATCCACCAGCTTGTAAAGGAAGCATTTATCATTGTGGTGCTCTGTGCTTTCAGAGAACTAGAGGGTCCGGTCTTATTCTTCTTCAGGCAAAAATCTATGGTTTCAGTGTTTCTTCACATAAGTAAGTACCACAGGATTCAGTTCTATGCACATTTGTGTACTGTGTTGAATCATTGTCAAGATGTGGCTCGAAGATTTAAAAAAGTCCACCACCACCACATCAAGATGCATGTATGCTGACCACTAAACCTACATGATGATGGGTACCATCCCTCGTCCTCTGGAGCTTTGGGTATAGAAGTAGTGTTATGTGTTTTGAAAAGGGAAGGCCTATTATTTTTCTCTGCGCTGTAATGCTGGCTTAACTAGAAAAGAATTCTTCCGCATCACAGGAATATTCTCAAGTATCAGGGGACTGTGTGTGGAATACAGCAGTTCTCTTTTATGCTGGGTACAAAATCCAGTGGCCAGATCATTTGGAGTCTGGAAATGTGGCAAATGTATTTGCCTTCTTGTCAGATCTTGGTGCTCAGGGAAACATGAGAATTGAAGCCAATATTTTTTTTTAAAGTCCTACATATAGTAATGAAAAAAAAAAGTGTTGATTTTGGTCGTGGAAGGACTTATGTGAAGGACACATTTTACACATTTGTACTTTTACCTTCAGTGTCAATGAAATCTACACCTGTTTTTTCATCTGGTGGAATTGTGTAGTCCACATAAATATTTGCCACCTGTCTGGCTTGACCTTGTCACGAAGTATTTGCATTTTGGAACTCATTTGAATTTTCTTATTTTGAAGTTTGGAGTATTTGGCAATAATTTGCTGACATACCACGTATGACTTTTAGTTTTAACTGCTTACAGGAGTATGTACGCTGCATAGGAATGAGAAATATTTCAAGTTGACTTCATCTGCTCTTGGTTTCAATGCTGAACCATATTTATATGATGTAGGAAAAGAACTGCAAAGGTTTAAAATGTCAAACATAGTGTGCCTGAGCAAAATAGTAACAAACCAGTTTCCTAGGTGAATTTGAAAGGCACCTACCTACTTCTGTCATTTTTTTTTATAAAAAACAAAGCAAGAAATGCCCAGCAGTATATTCTCAAACAAAATAGGTAACTCACTTCCCCCATCACGTTAGATGTGACAGCAAACCAATGAGAATAAATCCAAAAAAATAATGATTTAAAATGCCAGAATAAGGGTTAACTCACCACAGATAATCTGAATAAATCCCTGAACACAATTCTATAAATAAATGTTATGGTCGGCAATGAAAATGCTGTGAAGCCAAAGAAACTACTAAGCAATATGAAAACAAAAACTCATATTGAAAATGGAGATTAAATGCAATAATCTAAAAACAAAAGACCCTGGGCCACATTGTGTCCTGGTGTAACCTGGTTGGCATCAGTGCAATTCAACACTGCTAAGACCAAGAAAGATTATTTATAATTTGTATCATGGTATCACCGAGAAGCCCCAAATCAGATTGGGCCCCGCATTGACAGGAACGGTATCAGTTCATAGTTAGAGACTGTCCCTACCCCGAAGAGCTCACAATCAAACCAGACAAAGGAAGGCTATTTTACTCTTATTTTACCAATGGGGAACTGAGGCATGGAGTCAGTAGGTGACTCAATCAAGGTCACATAAGAAATCTGTAGCAGAGCTCAGTATTGAGCCCAGCTTCGTGAATTAGAGTTTGGTGCTCTAATTATAAGAATATTCTTTTCTTCGCTAGTTATCATTACTGTTTTCAAATGTCTGTGTGTTCATATCTCCTTAATACTGTCCTAATATTTTCCAGATCTGCGAGCCCGGTAGTTGGCAGAGGTGATGTTCAGAATTGGGTTTGTCAGTTTAGTAGTGGGATTGGTGCACTTAGCAGTAAATCATGGTGTCGAAATTTTAAAGAACTGCTCCTAAAGCTTCTTCCACTCATTCATCAGCAGAGTATTTATGTTTAGAGCAACAACTGGTACTGCAGTAGTCATGCTATCTTTGATCATAATGAACAACAGTGCCTGGAGTAAGACCTTACTTATTGTAAGGATGGAAGAATGCAGTCCATAAATAGCATTCTTCACCATCTCTAATCTTTGCCTAAAGTCTTCTCCCAGTGTTTTCATTTTACTGTGAAAACCAATACCTAGATTAGCATTTGAGACCATTTTATTTCCGGTTGTTTCATATATTTCTTTGTTTGCTCTTCCAAATCAGAAGGTGAAATCATTAAACTCACTTCCAAAATATCCAGGTCTCTTCCTTTCAGTCAGTAACTGTGAAATGTTTTCTCAAATCTCCAAGGATTATATTTGATGCACTTCTACAGGCCAGGTAATATTATATTGGGAAATTAAATTTCTCTGTTGCTAGCAGTCACATGGCATCTCTTTGTACCTTAAAACTGGTGGATCCTGACAAGTTTTGGTCACTAATTTTCCTTATATTAATTGACGATAAAGCTTCTTTTGGAGTCTGAGCTCTCTGACTTTGTAAACTGACATGTTCACATTTGTATTTCCTGTTCCTCTCACAATGCTTTTATTTAATTTCAGAGCATGGCAGTAACTTGCTGCATCTCACCAAGCTGCATGTTCTTCCAGTACCTCCTCTCCTTGGATGCAAGTGATCACAATTTTTATTTTCAACATCTAAAAATTTTTAGAATAATGAAGATGAAATAAATGCCAGTAAAATCAATAGTGAGCAAATGTAAGTGGATTTTGTGGTTACAATTCTGGATTGAAAATCAAGAGATCTGACTTCAGTTCCCTTGGTCCAAGGCAAGATATTTATCATTCTGCCTCAGTTTCCCACATTTAAAATGGGGATTAGAATACCTTTCCATCTTGCCTATTTAGATTTTAAACCTTCTGGAACAGAGGCAATGTTTTTCATTATATATGTCAGTATGACAACTAATAGAATTTGGCCCTGACCTCACTGGGGCCTCTGGGTGCTTCTGGAATAGAAAGGATACTAGAAGTACCAAATCCAGGATATGACAGTCTTTGATGTTTTGTGGAGTAGAGCTTTCTGGACGGAGTTCAATTGTTTGAAGGTCAGGTTCTGTTTAGAGATGCTGTTTGGTGGATAGTACTGGGGAAGAAAGGGATATAAGTATCAGTTACCTCATAGTTTGGTTTAATTTCCCATTGTCTCTGAGTATGTGAGATAGGGTCTTAAAATAGGGGCCTGGAAGGGACTTGAAGACGAAAACAGCCAAGAATAAAGATAAAGCAATTAGAGGCCTGTGAGTTAGGGTATGGATTTAAGTAGTTCAGGCAGTGGAAAAGGGAAGTAGGCAGGAACTGGAGTAATTTAGATTACAAGGTTTCCAGGCAGGCTAAAGATTCAAGATAGACCCTAGAGGCTTAGTAATGTTTCTGGAAGGGAATATTAAATAAGCAGACTTGAATATATATGCTCTTATAAAACAGAACAGCTTATTAACTAAGGACTTTTGGAGTCAATAATGGAAACCACATAGGTCGGGGCTGTGTAAACCATGGGACTTCATAGGATCCCATGTGATGAGACATGTGGGAAAGAGCATCGCAAAATGAACAAGCTGCAAGATTCCCACTGGGGAAGTAAAAGGTCATAAAGTGATCCTGGCCCAGCAAAAGCTGGGCCAGTTATTTTAAGAAGTTGAGTAAATCTTCAGGGAAATAGATCACAGCACCATCTCAGGACAGGGGATTGTTTAATTACTCATTGTCAGAGTCCTAAAAATAGAGAGAGATTGAGAGCCTGAGCTACAATGTCACTGACCTGGGACAAATTCAGCAGTCGGATGTTGAGAAGTACCCAAAAGAAAATTGATCTGCAGGTGTCAGTAGAAATATTCCTCCTTAGGAAATGAGAATCTTCGACTTATTTTAAAACCCGTGAGCTTAGCCCCACATGCTGCAAAGCCCCATGGCTTTTTGTTTTAGCGGCCCAAGAGGAACACCATTAAGGTAACTACCAAGAAAAGGTCCTCTGAATCCCTCAGTAATTTTTTTTTTACAAACTTCATGTCATTTATTCAGCAAAAATAATTTATTCCCCGCTCCTTCCTTCCCTGCTTCCCTGATATACAAACTGTGAACTGTCATTATCTGTTCCAAATCTGAAGATGTCGGTCTTGCCCAGGAAAGGTCATTACCTGACAAATGAATTTGTTAGTCTTTCAGGTGCTACGGTACTGCTTGTTGTTTTTGAAGGTACAAACTAAGATGGTGACCCCTCTGAGATGTATTGCATTTGTTGTGCCTTGCCATTTTGCTGGGGGGTGCGTCGGGGGGAATTTAAATTTTACTGGACCCTGCTATCAGACATAACAAAATGGTTATATATTGCTTTTTGTTGTTCTACACTTCTGTGATAAACAAGGGGTGGTGAATACAATGGGAGTCTATTCCATTGACACCTTATGTCTCCAAATTACCAGAAAAAAAAGGTGTAGCTTTGGGCATACTTCACTTATTAGAATATTTTGTGAGGTTATCTCAACTAGCTGTGGATCATGGGGCCTGGGAGAGTGCAGTTTTTAAGGTTTTCAACTGGTGTGTGACTTGTCTCAAAGTTCATAAAAAATAGAGTCTGTTCTGTTCTGGCTATGGTCTGAACAAGTGGGTCTGTCCCACGAAAGCTCACCAAATAAATTATTTTGCTTGTCTTTAAAGTGCTACTTGACTGCTTTTTGTTTTGATAGTATATAGACTAGCACGGCTCCCTCTCTGTTAATATTCTAGTGCTTGAAACTTCTGAATCTCTCTGAGTTTCCTAATGCCTAATATCTATGATTTCTTTATTGATCATGAAGCATGCATCCCTTTGGAAGCGTAGTAATGAATTAAACTGCTGACTCTGAGGGGGTAGGCTTTTAAAGCTTATAATGACAACAAAAGCAACAACAAATCACAATGTAGGCTGACATTCTGTGTGTGTATCTGCATCTATATGAATGGGTATGGGTGAAATAAGCATTGTAAAAGAGAAGCCATGACCTGTATAGTGGAGTGCACAGTTAGCGATTGTTGAGTGGGAAACAGAAATCATGTAGATACTCTCTCTTTACAGAGCAAAATGTCTGGATACGTACCTCTTATAAGAAATAGAAAATATTACTCGTTGATTTTTGGTATAAAGTATATACAGGACATGCGAGTAGGAGGACAAAGTGGATGGCTGCCCTGCGGCCTGAGATTCAAAAGGCTATTGACTGTAGCAGCGGCGGTGGATGGAGAACCCTGTGCAATGCACTCTGAGCGGTGCTGAGGCTGCTGTGTGGGGAGTGGGGCAGATAGCCTCAGCTCACTTTCCCCCACCTCTGCCTAGATCAGGGGCCCAGTGAGTGTTGGTCCCACTGGGTGTACAACCTGTTGATGAGTATCAGAGAAGTAGCCATCTGTATCTTCGAGAACAACAAGAAGTCCTGTGGCACCTTTTAGACTAACAGATATTAATCTGATGAAGGGTAAACAAAGTCTGATACTAAAGCTGTTGTATGAACAAGTCATTGTAGAGTATGGCACCAGTATAACATGTCATAAGAGAAATATGTAATGCACTGTATTTAAATTGTTATTGGGAAGTGGGTGAAGGGTCTGGGAGAGAGGGAGGGTGTAGGAGTGCACTCGGGATGGGGGTGCAGGGTTTGGGAGGAGAGAAAGTGGGTGAGATGGATGTGAGTGCAGGCTCTGGCGGTGAGGGGGATGGGTGTGGGGTGTTTACCTGGAGTCCCACTCCTGGGGAAATCTGTGGCACCGCCCCTCCACCACAACTCCCAGGCCCAATCCTCCCCTGCTCCCATTGGCCACGATTCGCAGTGGGGGAGGGGGGAAGCCTCCAGACAAGAGCTTTGTATCACTATGCTCCACCAGCCAGTGGGAGGGGGGGTGGCAGTGTGCAGAGCCACTTCCTCGTCCCCTTGCCAGGCAGTGCCCGCAGGCCAGATCCAGCCTTGAGCTCGCCTGGATCGGGCCCGCGAGGCTCGTGGGCGGGAGAAGCTGGCACGGGTGCTCCAACCATGTGAGGGTCTGAAACGCAGATTAAGGAGCTTCACATGTGTCACTGAGGGCAAGGAAATAATGCAAAAAACCCAAAAGAGCATAGAACTATGTGCAAAACTAATAACATGAGATTCAGGCTTTGAGGAAAAACCTAAGGTAAGACCAATGGAGCATGAGAAGAGGCTCTGAAATGCAGAGGGGAGAAGAAATCTAATAACCTTCAGAAAGAGAATGGAGGTGAGAGTAGGCCAGGGAAGATAGAGATTATTTAGGAGAATGGAAGGGGGTAAAACTAATAGTGATGGGATTAAATTTAGTTTGATTAGATGCTGGGAACTACTTGCTGAGAGTGAGATTACAGAGTAGCCAACCAAGGAGATGGTGGAAGTTGCATCACCTGGGACTCTTTAAAAGTAAATTTCACAGTCAACTAGATTATAGATTGGAGAGAGCAATTCTATATTCGGAAAACTACAGATTACAGTAAAGGGCCCAACTGGTCTTTTCCATCTTTAATCTTAACTGCCTAGTCTATGCTTTGACAGCTCACATAACAGTCTGAAATCACATTTTTGTTGTGTTACCGAAAATAACCTTGAAGAATCATGTGACACATTTATTACTGGAAGTCTATAATAGTTCCTTTGTGTGTTGATATCAGACTTAGGCTACGTCTACACGTGCACCCAACTTCGAAATAGCTTATTTCGATGTTGCGACATCGAAATAGGCTATTTCGATGAATAACGTCTACACGTCCTCCAGGGCTGGCAACGTCGATGTTCAACTTCGACGTTGCTCAGCCCAACATCGAAATAGGCACAGCGAGGGAACGTCTACACGCCAAAGTAGCACACATCGAAATAAGGGAGCCAGGCACAGCTGCAGACAGGGTCACGGGGCGGACTCAACAGCAAGTCGCTCCCTTAAAGGGCCCCTCCCAGACACACTTTCATTAAACAGTGCAAGTTACACAGAGCCAACAACTAGTTGCAGACCCTGTATATGCAGCACGGACCCCCAGCTGCAGCAGCAGCAGCCAGAAGCCCTGGGCTAAGGGCTGCTGCCCACGGTGACCACAGAGCCCCGCAAGGGCTGGAGAGAGAGTATCTCTCAACCCCCCAGCTGATGGCCGCCATGGAGGACCCCGCTATTTCGATGTTGCGGGACGCGGATCGTCTACACGTCCCTACTTCGATGTTGAACGTCGAAGTAGGGCGCTATTCCCATCCGCTCATGGGGTTAGCGACTTCGACGTCTCGCCGCCTAACGTCGATTTCAACTTCGAAATAGCGCCCAACACGTGTAGACGTGACGGGCGCTATTTCGAAGTTACTGCCGCTACTTCGAAGTAGCGTGCACGTGTAGACGCAGCCTTAGTGACAAAAGTGGTACTTACCCCTTCCTCTCTGCATTCCACCATTCACTCATTTATTAATCTCAGTGGTATGGTTGTACCAAAGGTCTTGGCCTTGAAGCTTGAAAAATAAATTCCAAATTTAAATTAACTTATATCAAACAGGCGTTAGAAGGAACTGAAGTTTCTTTATTAATATCTGGAAGCTACAGAACTGGAAGTCTTATATTCAGTCTCCCTTGAGGTAGGCTTTGTCCTCTATGTATATCAAAACTATCTGATTCAGTGCAACTAGCCTTATGTGGGAGTCATTGTAGTGCTGTGGCTTGAAGATAGCTCTATGAAGAAGGTTCCTGCACATCCCAAGACATAAGGGAGAGCAGGTAATCCTCCTCAGTAGTACTCTAAAGGTGGCATGAGACAAAGATGTCTTGCGGTCTCACTTATTTTTATTTTAGGAACTGAATTTTATCAAGACTTTCAAGTCTTTCCTCCAAATATTCAAAGTATCGTGGTCAAAGAAATGCTGACAGATTCATTTAAAGTCCAGTGATCTCTCCGCCGCTTTTGGCTAACGGACTGCAGGGATAACACTAGCTAACAGAGAATCAATTGAGCAATTTGATTTAATTTATAGCACAGTGGCTATTTAGCATTCCTCTTTCTTTCTCTCCTTAAAAGCCTGTGTCTGCATTGCTGAGAACTATTGGCAAAAGATATGCAAATTGTGCACCGTATTTGCATATCTCTTGCCAACAGTTCCCTTGGGAGAGGCTTTCCCAATATTTGGCCTGTCCACACAGGGCCAAATTTCGGGACTGCCCCCCCCACCTCCCGCCCAACAAGACATCTCTTCTTCCTCATGGAACAAGGAAGACAGTGATGTCGGCAGAACACTCCCGACATGGCAGACTTCTCCTGGCAGAAGCCTGCAGTCTAGACATTTCTCTCTTTCTCTCTCAAATTTTGAGAAGTGTTCAGCACCCACAAATCCATTAATGTGGATTTTGGGGCTACAGATGCTAAGTGGGTTTGCAAATGAAGCCATGAAACTAAATTGGTTAACCACATGATGTACTAATATGACAATCAATAGCAGGACACTTTTACTCTCTATTTAAGAATGGCACGTGAGGCTGTCAAGTCCTCTGATTTCACTATCTGTTCATTCAGATACTATAGTAAATTTTATCTCTGATTTTTCATGTTTGTCATTCTCTGGGAGGTAGGACCCAGGTTGCCAGCCTTCTAATTGCACTATCAACCATCCCTATCCCATCCCCGAAGCCCTTTCTAGGCCCTGCCCCTTCTCTGAGGCTCCACCCCTGCCCGATCCATGCTCCCTCCCTCCGCAATGCTCACTACTCTCCCACACCCTCACTCTTACCGGGCTGGGCTGGAGGTTAGGGTGTGTGGCAGGTGGGTGGGCTGCAGACGAAGCCAGAAATGAGGAGCTCAGAGTGCAGGAAGGGACTCCAGACTGGGATGAAGGGGTTGGAGTGTGGGGTCTCAGAAGCATTTACCATGGCTCCCTTCAGGGCCACCGACATGGGGGGGCAAAGAGATCAGTTGCCCCCGACTATTTCAAAACATCACAGCAGTGCTACTCCTGCTGCCCACAGCTGTCAGAGATGGGGGGTCCCAGTGCTGCAGTATTTGTGGTGCTGAGGGCTGACTGCCTTCTGGCCATGGAGCTAGGCCCCCGTCCCACCTTGTCCTAGGGCCCACAGTGTCTTTCTGCACCACTGGCTCCCAGGAAGTGCTCTCCATTTGCCTGTGACCCCTAGGCACAAGGAGGCTCTGCCCTCAAGCCTGCAGGTGCCACCCTTGCTGCTTCCTTTGGTAACACATAGTTGCCAGCTAATGGGAGCCATGAGTTAGACTTGCGAGGGCCCCGGGCTAATGCTGGAGCAGGATCTACTCCTGGGAGGTGCGCATGATATCACATGCACTCCCAGTGTCTGCTGTCCTCCTCACCCTTACTAGAAGCAGCACACCACATCCAGAGGAAGAGGCAGACGAGGGGCAGAGCGGGGGTGGGGAGGACAGAGGCAAAGCAGGGGCAGGGAGAGGCGGTGCATGGTCCGTGCGGGGGCGCTGCATGTGGCCAGTGTCCCACCTGAAACCCCCATCACCCCTGCATTGCAGCCCAGGGTCGAAGCCAAAGCACTGTTCAGCGGGACTCAAGTTGCAGGCCCCCTATCTGGGCAGAAGCCTTTAAGCTTCAGCTTTGGCTCCCCTGACAGGCATGGCGAGGCTTGCGCTTGCCCCCTGCCCCACATAGGACAGTGGGGTTTGTGTGTGCTCAGACTTTGATCCCTCCTCTTGGGGTCATGAAGTAATTTTTGTTTTCAGAAGGGGTTGTGGTGCAATGAAGTTTGAGAATTCCTGTGTTTATGCCATTAGTTTCTACAAATGTTTTAATTGTATGCAGGTCCCATAAGCATGCTTAAGATCCACACATCCCTCTGGAACTAGTAGGTGAAATTCTACATTCTAATCCGACTTCCTGCACAATGCAGATCATCATAACTGTCCTCTCTAGCCTTAAAAATCTCTGACTCTCTCACACATTTCCTTCTCATTATCCTAGAATGAACTGAAACCATATCTTTTATCAAAGCTGTCCTCAAATTCTCCTCAGTCTGGCACTTGTTTCCTTGGTAAAGCCTCCCCCCAGTTGTAAAATATAGGCCTGAATTTGATTTTCAAGTTCCTTTATATCTTTTCCTATGACAACACTAATATAACTAGTTATAACAAAATCTCCATATGCCTAATAATGGGATCCTTAGCTGCTGAACAGGGTTAGTGTGGAACCCTAAACAAACAATGACCTTAGCCATGGCTTTCAAATGTCTAATTTTGTCATTTTAGGCTGATTTTTTTTTATTGCCATGTTTCCACCTATGTTCAGGCTAAGTTTATGGTGTCATAGCTGGATTTTGAGTTCCTCTGTTCTTCTCCAGCATCATAAATGGTTTGAATTCAATTATGCTTCTTATCCTCCAATGCTGACCAATAATAAGACCTCTGTTGACTTCAGTGGGCATCAGGTCAGGCTGCTGATCTGGAATAGAGTTAAGCCACATCCTCTGTGCTGAAAAAACAATTTTACTGATGTTGTTCTGATTTTAAAACATGCGCTCCCAGCATGAATATTGTAGCACAACATCTCACTTACGTAGTAGAAAAGAAAGCACATGCCATAGAAGGATACATGGGAAAAGGAATGGAAAACATTTTCCACGTCATATTTTTAATGTTCAGAAATATTCCATAGGGTTAGAAACGTGTAATTCCAAAATGCTTGTTTAAAATCACAAAGGGGAACAGCTTCATTCCAGAGAGGTGTGTGTACACAGAGTTCCACCATAGCTCTGAATGGGGTACATCCTCTCAGGACTTCCTGCTTATAATTTCTTCCCCTCTGGACAAATTATGTAACTTAAATATCTCTCCAAGAGCGGCCCAACAAGATCTTAACCACTGAACGTCCTGGTGCATCTGTGCAGCATTCTCTTTAATCCCAGGGTCTTTCTGTGGCCCATTTTCCACCCTCTCCACACACACTGAACTGCTGAATTCAATAGCTTTTCACAGGCAGCAGAGCGTTTACTATAAATACATAAAATATTTGTAGGGGCACAGAACATGAGTCTCATTTGCTTTACTTCCCTATGGCTAGAGACAGTCCAGGTAGCCATTCTTCAACATCCATTAAGACTATTTTGAGCACCACCTAGAAAGTATAAATTATCAGTTGCTCCTTCCACCTCATGGAAGGGAAAAGGACTATGAATGACCCTAACAATGCTCTCTTGTTCTCTTGGCCATCTTGAAGATTTCAGTTTATCATCAGATAAATCTGGAGCTGTTTAACATTCCTAATCTTGTTTTTATTCAAAAGTAAAACTTGAAAGAGCCTGGCCATGCCTCTGCTGCTGTTTGGAACCATCTGTTGACCTCATGCCTCACAAGATGCTCTAGACACGTACTGTATTAATAGCCACATTAAAAATGTCCTGTTATTTCATTCATACTGCAGAATTCCAAATGGATGTAAGGAACATCTTTTGACCTAGGAATATACAAATCAGATTGTTCTTATTTGGAACCAAAAGAATCTGAAAGAGTAGTAGATCTTTCCTGTGACCACTGAAATCATGGTATTCTGCAAATTAAAGGAAGAGTAAGATAATATAGCTGCTTTTAATCATATTATAAAACCAAAATACGACTCTTATGCAAAAAAAAAAAAGAAAAAACTAAAGCTGATGCCATGCAACAAGGATCATCATGATTATTAAGTAGAAAGTATTTATTTAGAAATAAATATTGGTAAAATTCTGTGGAAAACATTTCAAAATTATGGTAGTTTTGTAAACTGTCCATTTCAGAAGCAAAGCTGTAAGGTAGTGTAGCATGCCACTTAAGTAGTGTAAGTAATCACTAGAATTTCAGAAATTAGTGGAACCAGCTCTGGAATAAATTGCTGCTCAATCAAGCCTTCAGTTTGCACTTTGGATGAACAGTGGTGCCCCAGTTTATGAATGCAAGTTTGAACTGTACTGCTGCAATGGCATAGTGGCTGTGCATGCTCCAATAAAAGTGAAGTTAAAAAAAAGTGCAATACCTTTACCCATAGATAGTGACAGATCTTTGGTTGGTGTAAATCACATTAGGTCCCCTGTCAAATAAATGGAGCTTTGTCCTTTTCCCCCAGCTGAAGATTTGGTATGGAAGGTTTGCATTTTCTGGCTGAGACTGAAACTGAAAAGCTAATTTTATGGGTGCCCTTTGAAAAATCCAAACCTGTCTGTAAACATTTAGTGTCTCAGTGAACAGCCTCTTTCAAGGATGTGAGTCAGTGAAAAATACAGATGTTGCAAATACTCAAGAAAACATAAAATAGAGTTTGCCATTGGCTCTAGCTGTTTCTTTACTGAATACAAAGTCTCTGATTCCCTGCTCACGCCAGTGTAAATCGGGAGTAGCTCCACTGAGGCTGATGAAGTTATTAGTGAGTAAAACGTGAATGAAGTCAAAATTGGATGGTTCCTCTATGATAATTTTTAATATACTTTGTCCTAATTGCGTTATATTAATTGACCTATTTTGTAGTACTGTGATAGCCAAAGCAGATAATGGTGTTATTATTTCCATTGTATTATTTCAAACAAATGCTTTATTCTATTCCATTTCTGCATCTAAATTAATAGATGAAGCAAACAATTTATTTGCTATTGTTCATTTTTAATCTAAATATGCAAATAAGTCTAAACTCAGATGTAATGTCATCATTGTTCTCTCTTTTGAGCTGCTACCAGTAAAAATATGCAGTGCTGTGTTTGAACTTGACTATAATGTATAAATAGCATAATGCATTTGAGCCCAGATCCTGGCAAATTGATGCATGTGGGTTGACCAATGTACCCTGCAGGGGCCCCGTACAAGTGCAAGGATCTGCCTTCACAGAACTCATCCCAGGATCAGAGCCTTTGGGAGCAGATGCTACACTGTTTATCTGTTGCTTGACTTCAGAGTATGTTCCTTAGATGGCTACCATGTTGTTACAGACATGAATAACAAGAAAGAGTCATTAAATTTAATGGACTCCTCTGGGCTGATCTTTTCCATTGTAAACCAAGCAATGGATCTGGGCCTAAATGTATTATGCTATTTACACATTATAGTCATGTTCAGACACAACGCTGCTTACTTGTACTGGTAGCAGCTCAAAAGAGAGAACAAAGATGATGTTACGGCTGAGTTTAGACTAATTTGCATATTTAGATTAAAAATGAACAATAGCAAATGCATAAATTATTTCAATTAATAATTTTTAAACATAATATGAATGTATCATTTCTGTTAATATACCTCAGTGCTGACCCCAATATTCGATTAGCCTTCCATCTGGCCAGAACTGCTCTTTAGCTTAGGCTGCTTCTATACTCTTGCTCCACTTGGACATTCCCTTACTCCAATTTAGTTTCGTGGGAGGAAGGGAATGTAGAAGTGGGAAGCTTATTTCGAAAATGCCCCCATCTTCAGTGTCAATCTGCAATTTGAAGTCTGCACTTTGAAATTCACATGGCCACAATTACGCTAACGAGGCGCTGAATATGCACATTAGCACCTCATTAGCCTGCTTCAAATTGCCTCATTACCGTGCCACTTCTGATGGGAGGGTAAGAGTGTAGAAGCAGCCCTAATGGTTAATGTCCTTCCCTGAGAGGTGGGAAAACCTTGTCCAATTCTATTCTGGTTATCATGCAGTGAAGGGAGGAGGATTTTAATCAAGATATCCCATATTCTGGGTGAGTATCCTACCCACTCAGTGAAAAGTTAAAAGGAAGGCCCTGTTCCCCATCCATTTTGTATGGACTTTATGCTCTGGGCACACTTACCAGATCAGTAGACTCCAGAAGGCATTTTGTGGCTGTGGAGCACAAATAGTAATAGGGTTACCCCTCTGTCCTTGGTATTCCACTGACTAGGGAAGGTGGCAGCCTGCCTAGCATGCTGTCTTTTGTGGCCCTTGCTAGCAGCCTATTTCTCCCAATCCCTGTATAGGAAGCCTAGTTACCTAGCCCATGTCTTGCAGTTTCCAGTGATTCCTTGGGGGAAGGATAGCTCAGTGGTTTGAGCATTGGCCTACTAAACTCAGGATTATGAGCTCAATCCTTGAGGAGGACTTTCAGTAGTCTGGGGCAAAAAGATTAAAAAAAATCTGTCAGGGATGGTGAAAGGTCCTGTTGTGAGGGCAGGAGACCAGACCCAATGACCTCTCAAAGTCCCTTCCAGTTCGATGAGATAGATATATCCTCATATTTAAATCCGTGCTGTGCTGCAGTGATTTTTAAGCAGGTTGCAAATAAGGAACAGCCATGTTAGTCTTTTATTTTCTCCTTCTGTAAAACTTGGTGGATTTTAACTGAGTTGCAGTTCAGGCCAATGAGCCAAAATCTCATTTATTAGCTAGTTCTGTGAGCCATGGCCATTGCCTGCTTTCTAAGTGTTTTGCATTGCACCAAACAGATAGTTACAGGTTGGACATCGATAATCTGGACTTTCCTCATCTTGCAACCTCTGTGGCCTGGCATCCCCATGGGTGCTCCTGGGCTAGAGAACTCATGGGGAAAAGCCAGGCCTCCCCTTCCGTCCAGAGTTTCTGGAACGCCACATGTGGCTCATTTGTGGCATTCAAGCTCAGAGAATGGTGGGGAAAACATGGATGAAGAGAGACAAGGTGGCAGTGGAGCCCCATTGGGGGTGGGGCAGGAGAACAGTCCTAAGGGGACTAATTGGGGGTAGAAGTGCAGGCAGTGTCAGGGGCTGGGAGTGCAGCCTGGCAGCCACCCCGCTTTGTACATTCTCATAGGGTTGTGCTCTGGGCCCCCTGCTGCACAGCTCCTGTCCCAGTCCCCACCTGGTCAATGGCAGCGCCACTGCTGCTGTCAGAGAGGAGCAGAGGGGCTAGCATTGACCTTTCTTGGTCGAGCAAATTTCCTGGTTTGGGACCAATCAGATTCCGAGAGTTCCAGACCAGGGAGGTCCAACCTGTAGTATCTTAGCTTTTGACCATTATATTTGATTGCTATTTCTACATATAATATACTCTTCTCTGCAGTTACTCTAACAACAGTGAAACTTAGATGGACATGTGGATGAAACCACAGTGGGAATGGCAGGAAAACTAGCCAGAATATTTTATTGGCTCTGACACCCATTTTTACTTCATGTACATGGAATGTGCTTATGCCTATGACCATGAAATTTCATTTCTGTTGATTATTTTGGGAGTAGAACGTTGTCTAGTTGCTGTACTTCTGTTGTCTGAAAGTTATTTCACATACATTTTTCACATTTAATTCAGCTAAACAAAGAAAACAGTCCAGTAGCACTTTAAAGACTAACAAAATAATTAATTAGGTGATGAGCTTTCGTGGGACAGACCCACTTCTTCAGATCATAGCCATACCAGAACAGACTCAATATTTAAGCCACAGAGAACAAAACATAGTAATCAAGATTGACAAATCAGAAAAATATAATCAAGGTGAGCAAATCAGAGAGCAAAGGAGTAGAAGGGCGGAGGGGGAGAGTCAAGAATTAGATAAAGCGAAGTATGCAAAAGAGCCCCTCTAATGAGCTAGAAAATTCCCATCCCATCTCAAACTTATGTGTCAATGTGTCAAATCTGAATATAAAAGAGAGTTCAGTAAGTGATAGTTCTTAAAATATGAACAGAGAGGGAGCCGTGCTAGTCTATATACTATCAAAACAAAAAGCAGTCAAGTAGCACTTTAAAGACTAGCAAAATAATTTATTAGGTGATGAACTTTCGTGGGACAGACCCACTTCTTCAGACCATAGCCAGACCAGAATAGACTCAATATTTAAGGCACAGAGAACGAACCAAAAACAGTAAGCAAGGAGGACAAATCAGAAAAAAATGATCAAGGAGAGCAAATCAGAGAGTGGAGGGGTGGGGGTGGGGGCGGAAAGGTCAAGAATTAGATTAAGCCAAGTATGCAGATGAGCCCCTATAGTGACTCAGAAAATTCCCATCCCAGTTCAAACCATGTATTAATGTGCCAAAGTTGAATATAAAAGACAGCTCGGCTGCTTCTGTTTGAATAGCGGTGTGAAAATTTTTTTTCAGTAACACGCATATTGTTAAGTCATTAACAGAATGCCCCATTCCATTCAAATGTTGACTATCTGGTTTGTGAATCTGGAGTGTTTTGATGTCTGTTTTGTGCCCATTAACCCTTTGTCTAAGGGAGTTAGAAGTTTGTCCAATATACAGACAAAGCATCTGGGCATTGTTGGCACATGATGGCAGATATGATGTTAGTAGAGGAGCATGAGAAAGTGCCCGTGATTCTGTGAATAACCTGGTTAGGTCCAGTGATGGTATTTCCAGAGAAGATGTGTGGACAAAGCTGGCAGCGGGCTTTGTTGCAAGGAAAGGTTCCAGGACTGGTATTCCTGGGATATAGACTGTGGCTGTTTGTGAGGATCCTCATAAGGTTGGGAGGTTGTCTGTAGGAGAGAACAGCCATGTCACCTAGGGTCTTCTGGAGTGTGGCATCTTGATTAAGGATAGATTGTAGGTCTTTAATAATTCACTGCAGTGGTTTGAGTTGGGGGGCTGTAGGTGATGACCAGTGGTGTTCTTTTCTGGGCTTTTTACCACTGGTCATCACTAACTAGGTTACTCACCAGGTTACTCACAGAATCACGGGCACTTTCTCATGCTCCTCTACTAACATCATATATGCCATCATGTGCCAACAATGCCCAGATGCTTTGTCTATATATTGGACAGACTTCTAACTCCCTTAGACAAAGGGTTAATGGGCACAAAACAGACATCAAAACACTCCAGATTCACAAACCAGATAGTCAACATTTGAATGGAATGGGGCATTCTGTTAATGACTTAAGAGTAAGCGTGTTAGTGAAAAAAAATGTTGCACCGCTATTCAAAGAGAAGCAGCCGAGCTGTCTTTTATATTCAAATTCGGTACATTAACACATGGTTTGAACCGGGATGGGAATTTTCTGAGTCACGATAGGGGCTCGTCTGCACACTTGGCTTAATCTAATTCTTGACCTTTCCGCCCCGCCCCCACCCCTCCACTCTTTGATTTGCTCTCCTTGATCATTTTTTTCTGATTTGTCCTCCTTGCTTACTGTTTTTGGTTCGTTCTCTGTGCCTTAAATATTGAGTCTGTTCTGGTCTGGCTATGGTCTGAAGAAGTGGGTCTGTCCCACGAAAGCTCACCTAACAAATTATTTTGCTAGTCTTTAAAGTGCTACGTGAATGCTTTTTGTTTTCTTAGAATATATGGCACCATCACCTGTAGTACAGAAGGGCAGAATTATCCTCAACCATTTGTAGCACAAATATCAATTAATATGCTGCTTCTTATTAAGAAAAGTAACTTTTTATATGAAATGTACTATGTGCTCTCATGAGGATGGCAACAATGTAAGAATGTTGTTTAGAAGTAATGTAACAACTGAGGGTACACTGTAGCAAGACAAGACAAAGGTGATCTTTCTTCCCTTGGTTTGATAATTTTTCAGCTACTTTAAAGGCTCTTGAGATCAGGAATCCTGCATAGTCTTTGAAGCTCAGACTTTTCTTTCTGTAGAAAGTGAAATCTTGGCTTCTAATGGCAGCTTGGCAAATATCTTATCAATATTTAAAGTGTCAGGTGTATCTCAGTTAGATGTGCCAATTGCAGATCAAAGACACAGTGGAGATGCCTTTACTCCAAGGGTCTTCACACCTGACATTTTCCTTTTACTGGGGGGAAAACTCTTCCTTTTAAGATAGGCTGCTTACACAATGTGGTTTGACATCTGTGGGGAATTAAATGTTTCCTTAGCATAGCCAGGAAGAGAAGGGTTTTTTAAAGGCTTGTGCATTCTTCTTTTAAAAAAAGAGAATGTCAGGAAAAGAGGTTTTCCCTGGTTGGTTCCACCTTTGTTCACTGGTCCCTCACCAGTTTTGGTTAGTGGTATGAATATCATGCTCTCTGATGAGAACAACAAGAAGTCCTGTGGCACCTTACAGACTAACAGATAACAGACTTCTTGTTGTTCTCGAATATACAGACTAACATGGCTACCTCTCTCTGATGATGGCAAAAAAAATTCAAGGGGGATGAAAATTCAGTAACATGTACAAGTGCGCTGTAATGCGTTACTTCTTGGTTAGCTCTCTATCTTTCCATTATGATTTAGAACAATTTTGCCTTTTCTCATTCTAAGTCTTCTCTTTTCCTTCCTTCTGCTCATTCTACCAGGAGGTTATGAACATCATTAACGCAATCTACTCGCATTACTGCTCTTCTGACTCTTGCAGTGTTATTTCAGTTGTTAACATTTGTTGTGGTGATGATCATAGCAGAGATCTTGAAACTTTACGTTTGTGGCTTTACTTGGTTCCATGTCTTAAATTTGAGTGAAACTGACCCCCTTGCAGAGCCCAGCTTTAGCTGTTAAGTGGGATTGGAATGGTGGCTAGATTTAGGGTTGAGAGAGAAAGAATCTCCAACTGCATACATGTTCCATGATTTTGAGAAGAAAAGAGTGAGAATTAAGAGGCAGTCTGTTGATTCAGCTGTGGCTTTCCTTCCTCTCCAGGTCTATGGGACATTAGTCTGCCTCACTATGGCTGCTTCTGCACATGCCACCTCCCATTGGAGCTGGCATGGTAATGAGGCAATTTGAAGCAGGCGAATGAGGTGCTAACGGGAATATTCAGCGCCTCATTAGCATAATGGTGGCCATGTGAATTTTGAAGTGCACACTTTGAATTGCAGATTGATAGTGTAGATGGGGGCAGCTTTGAAATAAGAGCCCCACTTCAACATTCTCTTACTCTGATCGAGTTCTGTGGGCATAAGGGAACATCGAAGCAGGGCGCTTATTTCGAAGCTGCCCCTATCTTCACTGTCAATCTGCAATTTGAAGTCTGCACTTTGAAATTCACACAGCCACCATTATGCTAATGAGGCACCAAATATGCATGTTAGTGCCTCATTAGCCTGTTTTGAGTTGCCTCATTACCATGCCACCTCCAAGGGGGAGGTAGCATGTGTAGAAGAAGCTTATGTCTTAAGGCATCACCTGTTGTGGGGAGTTAGTGGCCCAGCAAGAGTCTAGAGCCAAAGTTGGAGAGTTATATTGGCCCAAAGTGCTTAAACTCCATGAATATTCAGGGATGGAGGCTCAGCACCAGAAGTATTTAGAGACCTAGTATCACCCCTGCCACAGAGCAGCTGCTGCTTCTCTCCCCAGCCAGTTTGAAAGGTGCTTCCTGCAGAGAGGTAAACGACCTGCAAAGAAGGAGGCAGCAGATTCACAGCAGATGGGCCATGGCTGCTGGATATATTAGCAGGGGGCAGGAGGGTACAACAGATTGGCAGCTGCCCTGTCCTGCCCCCTCTGAGCCAGGACAAGGGAGCTTCCTATGGAGAACTAGGAGAGGAGGGACCTTGCACCTGATCAGCTGCTGCCTGAGGGGGCTTCTTTGAGTGCCTTGCAGAGCCCCCTCTTTGCCCCCAGCCACCATCCCTTCCTTATTTGGGCAAGGGGCAGCTCCACCCCCTCAAGTGTAAGGCTATGGAGAGGAGCATGTTGGGTGTTCAAGGGATCTGGGGTATCCAGGCCAGGGATGCCGCAAGGAGGGGGAGATGAGTATGGGGTGCAGACCCCACGAGGCTGGGGTAGAAATTGGAGCAGCACTTGGCAGAGACCCCATTTCCTTCCTCCCCTGGCCACAGGGATGCCTATGTTGTCAGGCAGGGTGAGAGAGCAGCCAGAAGCTGCTCTAACCACAGTGCACCACTGGCAGGGTCCCCAGGGTGTTTTAAATTGCCCAGGGCAGTAGGTGAGGCTGGACAATGTACACAGGGAGCATGGGGGCATCAGAGAGGCCAAGTGAGCACACAGGGCAACAGCACCTGGAGACCCCCACCTCACAGGAGCCATTGCCAGAGAAAAGTGCCCCCAGATAAGTGTGGCACTTCCATCCTCTACCCCCATGCTCCAGAGTACATTCAGCTCACTTCACAGCCTGTGCCCTCTTCTTCTCCAGCCCCTAAACTACCTCCCAGAGTCTGTACCAGAACTCCTACGGCCCAGGTCAAAGCCAATACCCACTTTCATTCCAAGAGCCTGTACCCTGGCTTCCTATCCCCTATAAAGGGTACTCCAGAATGTCTGTGTAGAAGGTCTGTAGTGTAGATGGTCTGCCTCTTCAGGCAGGATGGCATATAGCTCCAGCCGCTTTGGTCAGTCTTCAGCTCCCCTGAGGTTGGCAGCAATCTCCTAGCTTGGGAGCAAACAGGAGGCATCTGGTTCCTTTTATACTTCCTGTGCCCTGCACTGACTTTTGGTGGGAGAGGTGACTATGGCCTGGCTCTGCCCACCAGGGCTTTCTGAAGGGTTTCTTTTTCCTCAGGATTCTTGGGAGGCCAGTCGATGTCATAATGATGTCTCACTTGGAAAATGGGGTATTTGTTATCCATGAACTACTGCCCAACCCTTTGCAAAGTGCTATTGATTTTGAGGGGATTACAAGAGTGTGATTTGAGACAGTTTCTTGTGTCCTTAAAATTCCTCCTGACCTATGATATATCTATACCTGAAAACAACAACAAAAAAGGGTCAGTTCTTAACTTGGGCTGACTAACCCAAGACAGATAATTTTGATGAAAATAACATGGATATAGCAACTCATTTTTAAATTTTTGCATTTTAGAATACCAATACAGCACATTTTCTGCCCTCAAAGAAATACTACTGAACAATATTGAGTCCTGTTTAATTTTTTAAAAATACGCTTCCTTCTGGCAGGACATATGGGCCGCATCTACACGTGCACGCTACTTCGAAGTAGCGGCACCAACTTCGAAATAGCGCCCGTCACGGCTACACGTGTTGGGCGCTAGTTCGAAGTTGAAATCGACGTTAGGGGGGGAGACATCGAAGTCACTAACCCCATGAGGGGATGGGAATAGCGCCCTATTTCGAAGCTGAACGTCGAAGTAGGGCACGTGTAGACGATCTGCGTCCCGCAACATCGAAATAGCGGGGTCCGCCATGGCGGCCATCAGCTGAGGGGTTGAGAGACGCTCTCTCTCCAGCCCCTGCAGGGCTCTATGGTCACCGTGTGCAGCAGCCCTTAGCCCAGGGCTTCTGGCTGCTGCTGCTGCAGCTGGGGATACATGCTGCATGCACAGGGTCTGCAACCAGTTGTCAGCTGTGTGGATCTTGTGTTGTTTAGTGCAACTGTGTCTGGGAGGGGCCCTTTAAGGGAGCGGCTTGCTGTTGAGTCCACCCTGTGACCCTGTCTGCAGCTGTTCCTGGCACCCTTATTTCGACGTGTGCTACTTTGGCGTGTAGACGTTCCCTCACAGCGCCTATTTTGATGTGGTGCTGCCCAACATCAAAGTTGAACGTCGACATTGCCAGCCCTGGAGGACGTGTAGACGTTATTCATCGAAATAGACTATTTCGATGTCACTACATCGAAATAGGCTATTTCGATGTAGTGTGTGCGTGTAGATGTAGCCATGGTGTTAACAGGCTCCAGGATGGTACCTCAGAATAATTGCCTCAGCAATAGAGATCAAAATTTATATATGTTCTTTTCTGAACAATGCCTGGTGCAACACTGGCAACTGTGGTCTTTGACTGGCACTATGATAGTGGGTAAACCATGTGTGTTGGATGATTTAATGAAGACTGGTTTCAGAACTCAAATCTAGTGCTGTTGTAAAATAAGGAAAGTTAAGTACATTGGGGTTATGGTTAACTAAAAATCCTGATAAGTGCAAGGTTACTTGTTCACTGTCATCCTCCATTAACTAATGCGTCACACATTCTGTTGTAATTCTTCTGGGGAAATGGTGTGTTTTCTGATGAATGTCTGTAATTACACTGATTTCAGATGGCCAAGGATATTAGCAGGTGAACAATACCACTTCAGAAAGAATCCTGTCAGCACAGACAGATGTTTTAAAACTAAGAGGGTGCCTTTGCACTATGAAGTCTGGTCAACATAAGTTATGTCACACTTCTGGCACTCATGGAGCAACTCCACATGGTGAATTAGTGCTTCTGGGCCTAAGAAATAAGCACCAAGTGATGAGTTCACATCATGATGTGGATTTGGGATGCTGAGCAGTAGTGCTGATGTTTTTGCTGTGAAAGGCCACACTACTGCATTTGTGTGACAAGCTTGCCCCAGACCTCTAGTACAGGACACCAGAATGAGAGCAGCAAAAGTGAGTGTCAATCACGTGCTGGAACCTTGCAATTCCATTGTTATCCAGTGTTCAAGGTCATTAAGTGTCTCCAGCAATCCAGATCTATGACTCTGGATAATGCACAGGAAATATCAGATGGATATTCCCATTTTCTGGCCCCATAACACCTTGTCTCTGACAACATAGACTAAAATGGGGTGTTTTTCTATGGTTCGAGCTCTAGTCTATTGCTGTGGTGACTTTAGTGTTATGAATGTATGCTTGACTGGCATAGTCACATTGTTGATGTTGAAATGCCCATAGTGATTTTGGGACACACAGCCTATCCCTGTGTAATGGGGTGTACCAATCCGCTCTGACCAGTGGGATGGGGGGCCAGGCTTATTTAGTGGAAAAGGCTGCACCCCCAAGGCCCCTGCTGCAGCTGCAGGCCAGGTATAAAGGCCAGGGAAGCCAGTCAGTCAGGGCTGGCAACCCAAGGAGGAGGAGCTCTTGCCACAGCATGGGGACAATACTTACTGGAGGTGGACCCACGACTGCCTGAGTAGCAGCAGCAGCAGCAGCAGTGACATGGGGAGACACAGACAGAGCCAGGACAGCCCGTCACATCCAGATCATGGTAGGAAGTAGCCCATGACAGGGAACTGGGAGGGCCCATGCTGTGAGCTCACTGTGTCGTGATAAGGATCCCCGCTGAGCTGGTGGCTGGGGTGGAGTGGGAGGGCCCAAGTTCCCCTACCCCCACCTCCCTACAGTCCTAAATCAGGGAGAACTGTGACTAGGCTGTTCACCCTGCGAATCAGGGTAGGCTGCTGGGGCCTGTGAAGTGTAGGTAGGCCACTGGGCCTGTTAACTGTGACAGGGTTGTTAAGCATGCGAACCGGGACTTGGTCACTTCGGTCTTGGCTAGGCCTCTGAGCCTGTGAACTGTGACTGGGTTGCTAGGCCTGTGAAGTGTGACTAGGCCATCGAGGCCTGACTTTGGCTGTTAGGCTGTGCTGCCCCAATAGCAGGCAGGTGCGATTTGTACCAACTTTGGCTGTTGGGACATCCTACCCTGACTGCAGGGACAATTTGTACTGACTTTGGCTGTTATATCTGTGAACCTCGACAAGGCTACTGAGGCTTGACTAGGCTGTCAGGCTTGGTGAAGGAAATAAAGATTAGGCTGGGGGGCCATGATATCAATGCAAGACCCCTCAGGAGTGGTGCAGGGCAGGAGACCCCACCACACCCTGGGTTTCGAAACTGTACATTGACTAAGTTGTCAAGAAATTTTCTATTGTTGTTTCTGCATGTTATGTATTACATGATATTTGTGAAGCACAGTGAGGGAGGCTTCCAGGTAAAGGGGTGAGGTGGAGTGTCTGAATTTGAATGGCCAGACACAAGGATTATTAGAAAGACCTATCATGGAGCGTCACAGTGAGGAATGTCCTAAAAGATCATTGTAACAGTCAGCTGTAGTAGTGTTGCGTGATGCTTTTAGGAAATTGCATGTTATCTTCTTGGAAAGGTCTCCTTATCATGCCAGGGGAGGGGGCAAAACCTACTATCAGTTACGGAGCTGATTGCAGAATATTTCCATAATAGTTCCATCAAGGTACTTAAAGACGGTAAAAAGGAACGTCTATGTTCAGAAAAACAAAGGGCTCTGTATAGGGAGAATTGTGATCCCATCCTCTCACTAGCCCAACAAAGGAGCAGTGAATGCCAGCTCTTCCTCTTTGTTTTACCGCTATCTGAGCACAGGACGTTGGTTTGTGGTGGACTGCATACTCTGAACTTCTAGGCTAATCTTTTTAAAATCATTCCCCAACATGTTGTATTTTATACAAGTGGCAGCTATATATACATTCCAAAGTTTCACTTCAATTATTTTCCCATTTCTTGCTATAAAAGTAAAATGAGGACTCAAGATGCCTTTGTTCGATGGATGCACACATAGTATGGGCACCATTTTTAAACAGGGAAGAGGGAGGTAGGGAGGAGAGGTTATGGAACCTGAAAAAGGAAACAAAACATATTTATAAAGGATGATGCATCTCTATACTTCAACTCCTTTCTCTTTCATCACTGGGCTCATCTGTGCTCACCTGAGGAGACTGGCTCAACCTAGCAGAGTTTTGAGAAACTCCAGGCCCCGAAGGTGGCTTTTGTCCCTCTGTTTTCTTCTGCCCCGCTAATTATCACATTGAAATGGCCTTCCCGGGCCAGACCAATGGTCTGTCTAGCTCAGAATTCTGTGCTCTGAGAATGACTGACTGGTGCTAGAGCTTCAGAAAGAGAGAAAACAGAACAGGGCAACTATTGATTGATACATCCCCCTTCAGCCAATCCCACGGGGTAGGACTCTCCCCCGCATCCTCTGCACTGCTGATTGATTAAAAGAATTAATCTAACTTCTCTGCAATGGCCTTGCTTTCCTCATTTTGTACCTCTATTGTCCGGTGGACCCATTGGTTGTTTGGCAAGCTTCTGGCATACCTAAAGATTTTTTGCGGTTTGCTGTGTGTTTTGCTAGTTGCTCTTCAAATTCTTTTTTGGTCTTACCTAATTGTGCTTTTACACTAGACTTGCCAGATTTTATTCTTCTAGCTATTTTCCTCAGTAGGATTTAATTTCCAGTTTTGAAGGATACCTCTTTTGCTCTGTTTTTTTTTTTTTTTTTTAATTTGGAGTATATATTTAACATAAAATGTTTCCATGCATCCTGCAGCCATTTCACTCTTGGACTGTTCTTTTTATTTTCCATGTAATTAGCTATCTCATTTTTTTTTCTAGTTCCCCTTTTTGAAATTAAATGCTACTACAGTCGGCTTCTTTGGTGTTCCTCCCTTCCCCCTCCAAGGTATTGAATTTTAGTTACATTATGAGTAGTATTACTAATAATTTCAGGTATATTCAGTTCCTGGGCCAGATCCTGAGTGCCAATTAGGACTAAACCAATAATCCCCCATGCTGCTAAAATTAGCTATATAGATTAAGGAGGCACTGCTTGGGCCTGTGGAGAGTGGCATAGGATTCAGATCCACAAGGTGCAGGCATGCCTTTACTCTACTGCCTGAGCTGCACTTCACCAGCTCCACTGATATTTATAGCCATGCCAGTGTGGGTATGCAGATTATGTACTCTATAGGCCACTGTAAGTGTAGACATAGCCTGAGTGTCCCTCTCCTATCATCAGAAGACTGTGAGCTAGAGTCTCAGAGTTGTTCAATATAGCTCCATTGGCTTTAATGGAGCCATGGCAAAATATGCCAGCTAAGGACTTGTCCCCTATTTCAGAGCTGAGATGTAACACTCATTCATTGTTACTTTTTCAAATGCTGAGAAAAATAACAGAGAGGTAACCATGTTAGTCTGTGCTCCAACAAAACAAAACAGCAGAAATGTAGCACTCTGAAGACTAACAATGATTTATTCAGTGATGAGCTGTCCCATGAAAGCTCATCACTGAATAAATCATTTTGTTAGGCTTTAAAGAGAAAAAATATTAGGTATTTTACAGAATCTCTGAGTGATAGCATTGTGTTTGCAAATGAAATGATTTAAACTCTACTAACTGCATGATCTCCAATGTTCGTCAAGATCCTACTTCCCAACAATGAAAACATATTGTAGACATTTATGAAACTGAGGGACAGGTTGAAAGATGGCCAAAGAGTTAAGAGGAATGGAGAGAAGGGCCCTTGAAAAATGTTATTGGCAGACAAGAGATTGCACCATTCTCATTCATTTTAGGGTGAATTATATAGGAGCTGGATTTGAGGCATTATTAATTTATTATTTATTAGATTACAAAGGCAGAATGGACATTGTGATCGTATAGCATGATCTCATGCGTGGCAGAGGCAATTTAGGACTTTCCTGAAATAGAGCATAGTCTTTAGAAAAACATCTAGTCTTGGTATAAAAAAAAAATTCCAGTGTAGGTTTGATTTCTTCTTTTGATTCCTGTAACCATTTTTTATAGCTCCTATCTTATTTACCACCATCAAATTCCTTTTTACTGTGTTTTTACACACACACACACACACACACACACACACACACACACACAGAGTCTTCTGCCTGTATCTCCCCTCTTTATTGTGGGATAGTGGCATTTACTAACATATTCTTAAACAGTTCCCGATTATTATAGGACCTATTTCATATATCCTTAGGTTAGAAAAGAGCTTTTTAGATAGTTTGTTCCAGTCAGTCACATTTTTCCGTCTGGTGGGTAATGCTTTTCCTTTACAGCCCTCAACTCCAGTTAATACTTTATTTTTTGCCTATGTAAAATAAGTAAGTGGTATGTTTGGCATCAGGATTCTGTGTATTGTTTCCCTAACAGTCTGAAGATGAGATGATGAGCATTCTGAAATGGATGAAGCATAAGTCATATGGGGATGAGAAGGCAAACTCTGGAAATTCACTATTCTTTCAAGTTTGAGCTTTCTTTTCTCAGCTTTTCATACTTATATGCCTAAATGGCTACACTGGACAAAATCTGAACCTAATTTAGAGTTCAAATCCTCCTGATTGAGACTATCTTGAATTCTTTGAAGAATTAGGCTGTCACACAGACACAAGCATATGGTTTATAAAAGTCAAGAGAATAGCGTGTGAAGGAACAGGATATTTTCATATATTTTTAAATATGAAGTTCAGAGGGAATTTTTAAAGCTTAATTTATGAGAAAGCACAGTCAAGGGGCTTTTATGTAAAACAGCTGTACTTTAAAAGAGACTTGGTCACTCACTTCCAGGTAAAGCAAGTTGCCAGATTCTTAGGAATAGAGAGCCATGCCTCACTCCTGATCATTTCTCTGGCAGAATGAAGAGTGGCATTGACTCAGGGGCACCATACCCCTGACACACTGGGGACCCAGGGTATCATACTGCAGGGTATTGGACTGGAAAATAATGTAGGAGAAAACAAGTTGTCATAAGGTTCCCATTAACCAAACCTATGTAAAGATTGAAGTTAGCCTCGGCTGTGGATACAGCAGGGATACATTAAGTGGTGTTTTATGACAGCAACACGTGTCAGTAAAGGGAACAGTTCTTTTCTGCACCTGATAATTCCATAGGTATCTGATTTAGATGAGTGTGTCAGGGGCTGAAATTAAACCTGTATTTCTAGCCATTATTTTATCCTCCATTATGATAAAATCAGCACTTATACCATGCGCTCTCTCTCTCTCTCTCTCTCTCTCTCTCTCTCTCTCAGTCATCACTCAATAATGAGAAGGACATCTTTATGTCACCCTCCTATTTGTGAGTCTGTTGGTGGCTGATAAGCCCAATTCTGGAGCTGCAGATCTTATCACAGAAGGAGCAGGTCTTAGGAGCTGTAGGAGGAGCTTGGGGAAGTTTTTGATGCTCTTTTCTTCTCCTCCTCCTCTCCTCATCTGCACTGCCATGGGACCTCTCAAAGTGTGTCACCTTCTCTTGGGCAAAGTTCTCCCATGTGCCAATGATGCTGCTGCACTTTTTCATATATGTCTTCAGCATTTCCTTATATCGCTTCCACTGGCCCCCAATGCTTCTCTGTCCTTCCTCCAATTCAGAAACTAGAATCTGTTTGGGAGGCACTGATCAGACATCTGAAGCACTTGACCAGTCCAACAAAGTTGTTGGTGGATGATAATATCTTCAATGCTGGTCATGTTCAACTTTTCCAGGACACTAGTATTCATGCACCTATTCTCCCTTGGCTGTATCTGTGCTTATGTGCATCTGTTTTTAATTTTGTATCTGTAATATGAGAATCCACAAGTTCTATCACTTACTCTGGTGACGCTGGAGACTTTAAGCACATGCTTATCTTTAATCATGTAAATAATTTCACGAAGTCCAATGGGACTAAAGCATGTGCTTCAAAGTAAGCACATTCTTAAGTAACTTGCTGAATCAGAAAGTCAGTATGTATTAAGGAAATGATGTTGTCTCTTTTATGTATAATTTTCAATGGAAGGACAGCTTTTAATAAAGGCCTACAAGAACTGCAAAATAGGAAGATCTCTCCCTTGGTTGGGGCAATTATCTTATCACTGATCAAAGGTTAATTTGACTACAGCTAAGACTGGTGAGGAAAGAAATATTTCCCAAGAAGAATACCAGGGACAGACAGGACCAGAGTCCAATGGTTCTCACAGGAGCGGTGGCCACTTACTCCAGGACTGAATGTCTGAGAAATTCCATTTTGAAGGCAGATTTGTCTCTAAAACTGACTGTGGCTGACAGAAGTAGAAAAAGTGGAATGTGTACTATACATCAGAACTCTCCTTCAGATTTTATCCAAATGCAAGTGGGAGCATGACATTTTTTCAGGAAAATACCTATGACTTAGATAGGAGAGAATTGTTTAATGTAAGTAGTGCACACAATGGGTAAGGGATAGGGTATATTAATTATATGTATTGTAATACTCCAAGGTTCACATAAAGACTAGGCCCTGTTATGGAAGACTTAAATAGGGCTTATAATGGAGCTGAGCAGGAAATCATTTTCCTGTCCAATGTGACTTTCTGAGACTTAAAAAAAAAAAATCCCTTCCTGAATTGGGGAGCAAAAAAAAGAGTAAATTTCAAATTCGCAAACAATAATACAAAAAAGGGTGGATCTGATAAAACAATTCATTTTGATAAATTTGAAACACTGTGATTTCAGTCTTTAATTTTTTATTTACCAGTAATTATCTTAAATTTTGTAAGGAAAATACTTTGGAGCTGAGAAACATTCATTTCAAAAATGTCAAAACAGGACATTTTAAAACATTTTAAAAGATTTTTTTTTTAAATGGGAAATTTGTCAAAACCAGCCCTTTCCTGTGAATACCTTTGCTTTCAGTGAATCTGTCTTCTTGTTGAAAAAATGCTTTGTTAAAAATTCCTGACCAGTTTGTCAGATTCTTGAATAAGAAGAGTTTTGTGGTGTTACCAAAGGCACCTTTGGTAGCAATTTATTCACCGAAGTCAATTTCCTGTGTGCCATTTTTATGCATTTACCTTGTGGTCTTTTGTAGAGAGAAGTCACAATGCTACTGTAGTACTAATCTTGAGCCCATGCAATTGAAGTAACAAAGAGCTGCTAGCTCCTGTTTCCTTTTGTTCTCCTCTTTACAGATCAGATATCTATAAGTAGAACATTTTATTAACACCAAGGTCACTGAATATTTTTATTTCTCAAAGGATAAAATATGACTTACAGAGAAATCTCTCTACTAGTTTCTTTTTGATATTAATTGAATTATGAAATGTCTTTTACTTAAAACAAAAAAATAAAATAAAAACACCAAAATTCTTAGCTGCTTCTGCACTGACTATCCTTTTGTGTTAAGATTTCAAAAAAAAAATGTGTCTACTCTGAATTTTAAAAACACTTAACACAATACTAGTCACAGGATTACATTAAAGAATTTACAGTCCTGGCGCTGTCATTAGAGAAGACACATTTAGAAAAAAATATTCCCGCTGCAAAGCATTCATTATTTTATTTCTATGTTAAAGATACTGCAGTAAAAGTGCATTACCTTAATAATCAATAACTCAGCAGGAGGTCCTAATAGGTAGAACTTGCTTGAAGCTGAACTCCAGCTAAAGTGGAAAAGGACCCCTGAAGACCTGCAGGCTATAATTAGAGTACCATAAAACTAGAAGGTAAAGAGGTGGCAGAATGCATTAGCAGTAAAATGCTAACCTGCAAGTAATAAGTCTGGATTCTTTCATGTCTACATGAGTGTCTGTTATACATGAACAAGTAAAATGTTATGTTAAAGAACACATTTCCATTCCAAATCCCCAATGCTTAAGGATTGGTGAAGGTTATTATGGCAATAAGAAAACAAATGCCTTTCTTTCTTCTTCCAAACCTTTTCTTTCCATCCTTTCTCTCTCTCCCATCTGCCTTTAGAGAAACACATCACAGAATTTAAACACAGGAAACTAATATAAAAATCCTCTCATGCAAAGAAACAGTGCATCTGTTTTTACATTGTTTCTATTCATGGCTGGCTGGTTTTACATTTTCTGATCAGTGACTGGCATGTGACCAGTAAACCGGTTTTCTCTAAGAGCATCAGTGGACTGTCTGGAGGTCCTGCATTATTGATTTTCTGCTTGTATATTCTGGTTGCTCTGTCAATCACTGGGCTGAAATACAAGATGGCAGTCAATAAGCAAGAGGCCCATGCTCCCACGCACACAATAAAATAATTCAGAAAGTTCAGACTCTTGGAAAACACTGAAACCCTTAAGAGGAAGGAGAAGGAAGCAAATCTGATAATCCTCCTCCAGAATCAGTGAGCACAAAAACAAATGTACGCATTTTAACAGAGTATGCTGGATGAAGGTCTCAAACCTGTCAGTACAAAATGCAACTTAAACTCTTCCCAATCCTGTATTCAATGAATCTTGGGTTGAGTAAAATAATGGAAAGAAGAAAAATTCTGTATCTGTGTTCAGGGTACGTAATCTAGATTTAACATCACAAACAGGTATCATACATGAAGGACATTTAGGGGAAGATTTTTCTCCACTCAAGTACATCAGCTACCAGAAGAGGGGATGAAAACAAAATACACAGCATCAGAGAGGTAGACGTGTTAGTCTGTACCTTCAAGAACAGCAAGAAGTCTTGTGGCACCTTATAGACTAACAGATATTTTTGGAGCATAAGCTTTGATGTGCAAAGACCCACTTCATCAGATGCATGAGTGGGGGGGCGTGGTTTCAGAGGGGTATTTAAAGATTGGGGTCCCAGAAAAAGGGTCTGACAAGGTCTATTCAGCAAGGCGGAAATGGCCCATTATCAATAGTATGTATCAAAAGAGGAAAAAACAAGTCACATCAGACAGGGGGATATGAGCCATTTTCAGAGTCTAATGGGGAGATCTTAACACCCAGGGCAGAGAAGCTGCCTTTGTAAGCTGCAAGCCACTCCCTGTATCTGTTTAATCCTTGGTTAATGGAGTCAAATTTGCAAATAAAATACACAGCATCACCTCTGCTGTGCCATTTCCCACTTTGTTAGATCTCGTCCAGATACAATGGTGAGGATGGGAGCTGTCTATGGATCATCTCACTACTCCTCCACTCAGACAGCAGACCAGTGTTAATTCAGGTAATACAAAATGAAAAGGAATGTCTATAAATATTAATTAGATTTCTGAAAACCCATGATATAAAAGCAAAATCTCCTGCCTGCCTCCACAGCTATGTCTACACTGGGATGCGACATCCAAATAGCTTATTTCGATGTAGCGAAATCAAAATAAGCTATTTTGATGAATAGCGTCTACACATCCTCCAGGGCTGGTGCTGTCGACGTTCAGCGTCGACGTTGGACAGCACTACATCAAAATAGGCACTGCAGGGGAGCATCTACACACAAAAGCGGCCCAAATCGAAATAAGGGTGCCAGGAACAGCTGCAGACAGGGTCACAGGGTGGACTAGCACTTCTGGGGCAACAGCAAGCCGCTCCCTTAAAGGGCTCCTCCCAGACACACTCAGCCTGCACAGCACGTGGTCTGCAGAGCCACAAGCACGCACCCCGTGGAAGCAGCACGGACCTCCAGCAGCAGCAGCAGCAGCTGCAGCTGCCAGAGGCCCACACACCCGCCCCTGGAGGACCAGTGGCTGCCCTGCTCAGTGCCATGCAGGAGGCAGCTGACCATCTTTTATTTGAGGAAGATGAGCTGCCCCCAGGGGATGAGGAAGCAGCCACAGACCTTGCTGCCCTCCCAGCCCCTCCCCCCCACCGCTGCACATGCCGCCAGCTGTGGAGATACCCCACAAGCACGGACTGGTGGGAGCGGCTGGTGCTCGGCGAGTGGGACAATGACCGCTGGCTCCGGAACTTCCAGATGAGCCAGCAGACATTCCTGGAGCTCTGCCAGTGGCTCACCCCTGCCTTACAGCACCAGGACACCCCCATGCAACGTGCCCTGACAGTAGAGAAATGGGCCGGCATTGCTGTCTGGAAGGTGTCCACTCCAGACAGCTACCGATCCGTAGGGTAGCAGTTCGGCGTGGGCAAGGCCACCGTCGGGGCTGTCCTCATGGAGGTAAGAGGACCCGGGGGGGGGAACCCTGTTGGGGGGAGAGCCCTGGGGTGAGGGCCAGACACACCTTGCACACCCCTCACCGGTGCTTTCTCATGTCCTTTTCCTCCAGGTTGTCCGCACAATCAATGCCCTGCTCCTCCACAGGCTCATGCAGCTTGGGGACCCGGATGCCGCCATCATGGGGTTTGCCAGCCTGGGCTTCCCAAATTGCTTTGGGGCCCTAGATGGGAACCATATCCCCATCCGTGCCCCGGAGCACAGCAGAGGACACTTCCTGAATAGGAAGGGATACCATTCCGTGGTCCTCCAGGCCTTGGTGGACAGCTGGGGCTGCTTCTTGGCCATTTATGTTGGCTGGCCTGGCAGCACCCACGACGCCCAAGTGTTCAGAAATTTGGGCCTGTGCCGCTGGCTGCAGGCGGGGACCTACATCCCCCAGCGGGAGATCCATCTGGGGGACACGACCATGCCCCTCTGCCTCGTCGTAGACGCGGTGTACCCCCTCTGGCCCTGGCTCATGCACCCCTACACGGGCCATGTCACAGCCAGCCAGGTGCGGTTCAACACGCTCTTGAACCATGCGTGCCAGGTGGTCGAGCACATTTTCGGCCACCTCAAAGGGCGCTGGAGGTGTCTCCTCACCCTCCTGGATGCAGGGCTCACCAACACCCCCCAGGTTGTGGGCACGTGCAGCGCACACCACAACCTGGTGGAGAGCAAGGGAGAGGCCCTCTTCCAGGGCTGGGCTGTGGAGGCTGGCAGGGCCGACATCCAGCCACCCGCTGCCCCCAGTCGCCAGGTCGACCCTGAGGGGATCCGGGTCCAGGAGGCCCTGCGGGCCCATTTTGAGCAGGCTGCGGGGTGAACGCTGGCAGGGCCAACTGCTGGTGAGCCACCCACTGCGCCCCCCCATCCTCCACAACACCCCCTGCCCCCACACCTACACCACAGAGCACCCGAGAGCACACACACCCACACTTTTCTTTGAAATAAATGGGAATTTTGTTTGAAACAAAACAGTGCAACCTTATTATTAAAAGAAGGGGGGAACTATGTACGGGGGGGGCAGCTACTAAACGGTGGTAGAACAAAAACTATTTACAAAGATGGGGGGAATATGTACAAAGGAGGGGGGCCTTCGGGGTCAACGTCCTTGGCCCCGCGCCCCCTATTGTCCGGCGCCTGGTGTGGGGGGGGCACGACCCACGTCTGGGCCGGAGGCCCCATTGAGGCTGGGTGGGGGCCGGGAGAACCAGCAGATAGGGCCGGGTGGTGTCTGGAGGCCCCTGGTCCCCCTCGGCGGCAAGCCCCAGGATGGCTGATGGTGGAGGGACGGCAGGTGGGTGGACAGGCGGGCAGAGTGGCGGGTGGGGAGGGGGGCCAAGTGCCATGCGATGACCTGGAATGTGCGCGTGACGGCCCCCCAAGCCTCCTGGCGCTAGGCCAGCGCTCGCTCCTGGAGATGGAGCGGCCGCTCCTCCACCTGCAGGCACCGATCGGACACGTCCAGCTGACGCCGGAGGGTGGCGAGCAGCTGGGGGTCCGTGGATACCCGCGGATGGCTTTGCCGCTGTCGGGCTCATCCTGGGGCTCATCTGTGCTCCGCTGAGGGGCTGGCCTGCTGCGATGGCCCCGGTGGGCTGTCCGGGACCACAGACGCCGCGCCGGTGTTCTGCGGGCCCTCCGATGGTGCAGCTGTGGAACAGAGGTGGGGAGAAGAGTGGAGACAGCTGTTAGTCTGGGCCCTGACCCATGGCCCTTGTCCCCCCACCCCTCTGCTGCTGGTTCCCCGTCCCCATCCCCATCCCCCAGAGATGCTGCTGCTGCTGTGTGTCCAACCCCACCCCATGGGGGACCCTAGGTTCTGCTCCCCCCATCCCCAGGGATGGGGCATGGCGCTGTCCTGCTGGGGGGCAGGGGCTGATGGACTCTTCTGAGGGACATGTCACTGCTGTCCTCGGGGCCATGGTCATCTGGGTGTGTGGAGGGCCCTGGTCATGTCCCTTGTCCCCGCCCCTTAACCCCGGGGGTGTGCACCAGGGGGGTACATACCTGACAGTCCGCTCCCACAGTCGGGGGACACCCATCAGGCAGACACCCTGCTGGAGCTGCAGGAGGGGAGGTCTATCAGCAGCCACCCATCACTGGAGGCCTCCTCCTCCTCCGGTGTCCCAGGGGTGGGCTCCTGGGGGGGCCCTGGGGTGCAGGGCTGGCCTCCGGGGCGCACTCCATCTCCAGGGCCTGCTGGGGCTTGTCGGCCGAGGTGTCAAGGGCGGCCGGGGGGGAGGAGGTGTACCGGGGGCCCAGGATTTCCCTGAGCTCCCTGTAAAAGGGGCAAGTGGCGGGGCCGGCCCCAGATTGGCTGGCCATGTCCTGGGCCCAGGCGTAACCCTGCCGCAGCTCCTTTACCTTACTCCTGACGTGGTCAGGAGTGTGGGCAGGGTGACCCTGGGCAGCCAGGCCCTCGGCCAGCCGAGCGAATGCATCTGCGTTCTGCCTCTTGCTCCCCATTACCTGGAGCACCTCCTTCTAGCTCCAGAGCCCCAGCAGGTCCCGGATCTCGGCCTCCATCCAGGAGGGGCCCCGCTGCCTCTTCCCCTGCTGGCTGGCAGGCTGGGAGCCCTGGGTCCCCTTGGAGGGGGTGCCCTGCGAGTGCTTGGGGGGCTGTGTGGCTGCCATGGGTGCAGGGTGCTGGGTTGGGGCTCTGGGAGGACGTGCAGGCTGGGCACGTGTGTGCTTCTGCCTGCACGTGCTCTCAGCTTCCTGCACAGGAAATAAGGGGGCGGGGAGCTTTAAGGGGCTGCTGCATGCGGCGACCATAGAGCTGAGGGGCTGGAGAGAGCATCTCTCAACCCCTCAGCTGATGGCCGCCATGGAGGACCCCGCTATTTCAATGTTGCGGGACGCGGATCGTCTACACACACCCTACTTCGACGTTCAATGTCAAAGTAGGGCGCTATTCCCATCTCCTGATGAGGATAGCAACTTCGACGTCTCACCGCCTTACGTCAATTTCAATTTCGAAATAGTGCTCGGCATGTGTAGACGCGGCGGGTGCTATTTCGAAGTTGGCACGGCTATTTCGAAATAGCCGGCTAGTGTAGACGTGGCTCATAACAGTTAAACTCTGATCTTGTCATTTCCCATTAACTAAACAGTTTCCTGCCGGGTTAGAGCTTGCATGGGAATTGCTTTGGGGGAAATGACAGTGCTGAAGAAGTAGCAATGAGGAGGTGTCCCTCTTCTCTCTGAGTTAGTTACATTCTGTGTTGCTTGCGCAGAGCACGGTGTTTCCCTTTGATATTTGCTAATCAGAATTCTTGACTAGTGTGCTTAAGGGCAGTTCTTCCACAAACTCCCAGTTCATTTTTAAAAAAATGTGGGAAAACAGCAGGGAAGCATAACGAAGAGGGACTTGAATTGTTTACTAGTACAGACAGAAGAACTGCCTCTAGGGTAGAAAAGAAAATTGCTGGCACATAACTTCATGACCATTCATAATATTTGTATTTCCACGATAAATATAACAGCAGCCAACTACTGTGCTTTAGGGCACATGCTGATCACTACCACGATGTAGAGAGAGTATTCCATCCCAGTTATGTAATATTTTACATTTGGGATATGTTTCCCTTATCCTTGGTATATAAACTTTTGGCCACTGGCAGAGAAAGGGTAATGTACAGATAGATCCATGGTCAAGTGAAATGTTGTAAAACTAGTGGCCATACATACTTGTGGCCATACATGTTGGTACATTGTACTAGCACCTCCTCTAAAATAAATCAATGTTTCCCCTGGCTGGGGTCCCAAAGTTGCTGCTCCTGGCAGGGCTCTGCACCCCAGCCAGCTCCCAGCCAAGAGGCCATGGGATGCCCCTGCCCCTGGTCCGGTTTCCCATGTCTGTGGTTGTCAGAGGTGCTCCACACTCCAGCTGGCCCCAGCTGCGGGACTGCAGGGCCTCCAGGCCCTCAGCCAGAGGTGAATACCAGCACCTCTGTTTTTATGAAAAAAGAAGCACTGGATAAAGCCAGTGGTTCCAAAAAGGAAAACTTTGTGGTTCCGCTTCTCTCTGCTTTTCCCTTGCTTAGCAAAAAGAAGAGGGTAAAAAAGGAAGTAAAAAAATGATGAACCACCTAACTATTCTCTGCTACCTAGCCAGCTACTTGTAACACACACATTACCCTAGCATGCGAGTGCTTGCAACATTCTGTAATTTGGGGAGGAGTGCGGAGCTTGGACCAGCAAGGGCATGAACTACTGCAAAAATAGCTGTATACCAACTATCAACATGACAGAATCTATTGATCAGCAAGGCTTTCCCACACTGTTTCACAAATTCAGGCTATCGCAAAACAGCCCAGACAAGACAAAAATAGCTCTAAAATGCAAATCATGCCATTTGTTTCAGAAGCTTCTTTTTAAAATGCACATGTAAAAATTGGTGATAAGATCGAGGTGTGGGGCTCAATTATGAATTTGAACTATCCCAAAAGTTCCAGAAGGCTCAGATTTAGTGTTCCAGGTCTGAAGGAACTAAATATGAAATTGCAGAAAAATTTAATTATTCTAGGTAACATCACTTAAAGTAGCCTCTGTACCAGATAACTGATGGGGTAGCTAATGTAACAATGTTTTTTGTGAAGGTTACAAAGTGATTAGGGGCCAGTAAGATTGCAGTACCTGGCAAACTGATTGGTAATTTTGTTTTTTACTACAATTTCAGACACCTAGATCTATGCTGTATGTTGAGGAAGAGTTGACACAGTTTTTGTAAAGGGAAATCATGCCTCACCAATCTATTGAATTCTTTGAGGGGAGCAGCAAATGAGTGGAAAGAATGAAGCAGTGAGTATAGTATACTTGGACTTTCAGAAAGCTTCTAACAAGGTCCCATACTAAAGGCTCTTAAGAAAAATGAGCTATCATGGGATAAGAAGGAAGGTCCTTTCATAGATCATTAATTTATTATAAGAATAGACACAAATGGTCAATTTTAATAGTGAAAAGTGGTAAATAGCAGGATCCCCAAGGATCTACACTGTACAACTGCTGTTCAGCATATTCATAAGTAAGGTAACCATCCATCCTGTTTTGGCTGGGATAGCCCCATATTTTGGGTGCCGGAAAAATGTCCCAATTTATTTTAACAAAGGGCCTAATTGCCCTGTGTTTGTCCAGTGCCTTGGGAAAGCTGGTAGCTGGAATGGCAAAGCTGACGCCTGGCTCCCCATGGCTCAAAGAAGCTGCGCCTGGCTCACAGCTCCCTGCCACTCAGGGGAGTTGGGAGCCAGAAGGAGCGGCTTCTATCCAGCTCCTGCAGCTCAGGAAACGTGGGGAGCACCAGCATGGGGATGTCCCAAGTGGGGCCACAACCTGTCTCCCAGCCCCCAAACATGGGGCAGCCAGAAGCCACAGCTGCCCCCCACAGTCAGGGAGCACGCCCTTTCTGCAAGGTGGCAGCCACTGCCCAAGCAGGGTGACCATCTGTTCTGTTTTGTCTGGGACAGTCCCCTGTTTCAGGAGCCAGGAAAGTGTCATCCCTTCAATATACAGTAGCAGTCAAAAAAGTCAGCAGAATGTTTGGAATGATTAATAAACGGACAGATAAAACCGTAAACGCCACAATGCCACTGTACAAATCCATGGTATGACAATACTTTGAAAGTTGCATGCAGTTCTAGTTACACCACCTCAGAAAGATATATTAGAATTAGAAAAAGTATTGAGAAGGGCAACAAAATGATGGAACAGCTGTAAAACAAAAGGTAGTATAGGTTAAACCTCTCTAGTCTGACACCATCAGGACCTGATTGGTGCTGAACAACAGAATTTGCTGAAACACAGGAGGTCAATATTGTCTAGCATTGTCAACACTTCCACTGCTTAGGCTCTTAGAAGGCATTTAGGGGTAAATTAGAAGTAAATACAGTAAACTCTTTCATATCTGGTATTCTATCATCTGGAACTCTCAAATAACTGGCATTTTAACCGTAAGTAAATTTTAGTTATGTCTTCCATAAGTGCAGGATAGTGAAAGTAAATAAAGCAAATAGAGTATACATTTAGGCTGTGGGAATGAGGGAAATCAAAAATGCAAATGAGGTGCAGATTTACATATCTCGCACCTCATTTGCACATATTCTTGTGAAAGAAGAAAAGCGGTATAGACATGGCTCTTTTGAAAGTAAAAGTAAACTCCATCTTCGAAAGAACCTTTCTTCCTTAAAAAAAAAAAGAGGAAGGCAAATATAGACACAGCCTCACAGTATACAATACTACTGTTGTTGATAGATAGAGTACTCTACACGCATTTTTATTTGTTTCTTAATATCTAATCTTATTTTTCTATAATGTTATGCATTGCTAGATATACGCATCTATTACCCAGAATATTGAATATCTGGCCGCCAGTTGGAACCGGGCGTGCCAAATATAAAAGAATTTATTGTAACTGCTTAGAACACTCATAAATAATACTGTTAGTCTTTAAGGTGACAGAAACTAACATGGCTACCTCTCTGAGCACAGAACACTGAGAGACAGGACTGGTGGCTGTGCACAAACTTTATGGGATCATGGGGATCCTGGATGAATTTTGTCTTTTGGTCATTTGCAGGTTCCCATTGAAATCAATGGGAACAGAAACTCTCTTGCTCCATGACCCTGCATGAATAAGGTGAGTAATTAGGATAATTAAAATTTAATTAGGACTGTGATAATTCTTGTATTTCCTTCACATGAGCAATATTTCCAATACCACCTTATATGTGTGATCTTTTATATAGTTCTGTGGGTATGTATTCTATTGCATCTCTGTTCCCTACAGTAAAGTTCAGCATCTATTTTGTGATTTGATTAATGGCTCTGATCTGTTATTTTTAATTGTTTCCTGGTAAAATACTAATGATCTTTTTTTGTCCCACTAAACGTTTTGCTTACTTGTAAATTAACCATAATGAAACACTTAGTCCAAATACTTGTAAAATTGTATTGCAGCAGTCCAGTGACAAGAGTCAGGTGACACTGTTGACTCCATGACTCAAGGCTTCCAGCATAGTGAAAGTATTGATTTATCCTTTGATTGCTTTTAAAAGCCCATTTTGTTACAACAGATATTTCTAATAAAATCCTAAATAAATATTTTTAGAAATTAATAGATGTTTGTCTGACACATAATTTAGCCAGCAGTAAAATTGTGAGCCAGTTACCAAAATAAGCCAATAGATCTCTTTTCCGTCATTTATTAGTTCATCTAAAAATAAATCATTCGGGCTCTTCTATTTGAGATGTCTATTAGCGAACCTCTAAAAAGAAACCGTGACAGTGAGATAGCCGTGTTAGTCTGTATTCTATCAAAACGAAAAAGCAGTCATGTAGCACTTTAAACACTAACAAGTTTAATCAAATATTTTGAAAGTTTTCACATTATCTTACTCACTGGATCCAGCTTTTTCAAGCACTAACTATTGAGTACTGCATTAGTACAAATAAACTGTGAGGGGTAAAGAGAGGATGTTTCCAAATGATTAAAAAGGCTTTTAAAATGGATCCCAAACTTCTGAGGTGCTGAGTGGGAGTTGTGATGATGTGTAGCATGTTGTCTGGTATGGATGAAGATCTGGTAGGGATCTTAATGAAGAGAGATCCCACAAAGATCTCTGTGGTCTTAGGAAGTATTTTAATGCAGATCTTGAAAGTCTAAAGACTTAGGGGTTGTCTCCACTGTAGGGTGGATTGATACTGCAGTGATTGATCTACTGGTGGTCAGTTTAGCTGGTCTATGGCCACTAATCTTTCTCCTGTTGTCTCCAGTACTCCAGCAGGATGAGATGTGTAAGGAGAGTGGACAGGAGATTAGATCTGAGCTACATTGATTTTAGTTACACTATTAACATAACTCAAGTTGCATAGCTTATTAACCTACCTGTGTACACCAGTTCTAAGGCCCCAATGTTGCACAGAGGTACATTAACCCTTCTCCTTTGTCCAGGCAAGGCTCCATTGTCAATAAAGTTGTGTATGAAAATTCAGCCATTACCATGTAAGTACTTCATTTTCTTGTTTGTCTTAATCTTTCATCTTCTTCTCACTCTCTAGTTTCTACTTTTGCTTTTTATACTTCTACACTCTTTCTGAGAAGGAAACATGAACTGCAAGCTCTTTCCCATTAAAGAGAAATTGGTTGAAATTTATCTTTCTTGTGAAGTTGAATCCTATTTCTCCTTCAGATGGTCTTTCTTTTGTGCAGAGTGTATTTGATCATCCCAGTGTCATCTTGAGTCCGCTACAAAGATGTCGCTAGAAGACTACAAAGCCCATTGTTAGTTTCAACTCATCTGAACCCACATATTTCTCTCTCTCGCTGAGCAGACATTAAGAATACAAGTTCAAAATTGAAGTCTCTAAATAAAATCAAGAAACTGCAGTTATCTGGGCTCCTGGCTGCCTAACCTTGACTTCATAAATTAAGTTGTTACCAGCAGTGAGATGAACAACAACCTCAGTTGTTTCTCTGACCCCTTGATTCCACTTCTTAAACAAGTTATTGAATATAAATGTTAACTACTTTCTGAAGTGGACATTTCACAGAGGAAAGGTTTGTCAGGTTCCTCCTCACATCCCTGTTTCTGTTGGCAGAGAATCAAAATATGGGCAAGTGGGATACACAAAGTTGCAGTATTAGTAGAGGTGATGAGGATTCAGGAGCGATGTTCATTGATAACCAGAAGATGCTAATATTGCATAAGGGAGAAAAATGAGTTACATAGTGGTCAGTGCAAGATGAAACTGACAAAATGGACAGCTCTAATCTAGGAGCTATGAGAATGTGTGTGTTTCTGGGAATGTGTGGCCATAATAGATAAAGGGGATGGAAAAATTAAATATTTTTAGCAAAAAGAAGGGAAAAAGCAGTAAAGGAAAAACATAGCTAAATATTTCCACAATAATTATCTGCTTTGAGATCTTTTCCAGCCTCATAATGAAGAGCTAGCTAGGGCCACAAGAAAACAGGAAGCTATTGATATACTATCTAGTGGTGATTACATAACTGGTAAAGACCAAGAGCATGTTATGTGGTGATAGTTACTCTGACCTTGTTTTAAGTAAAAAGGAATTTTATTTTTGCCAGTGCTCAGCTTTTCTTTTCTTTTGTCCATTGTTACCATTAAATTAGACATGGTGCAGTGGGTAATATTATAAAAGGCTCTGTCTGGATTTTTTTTTAACCATTCTCTACATTGTTATACAAGAGGCAGATGTTAAGCATTTTTTCCCTAAGTTTCCCCTCCTGCTCTCTGATGCTGAGGTTTCTCATTCTCTATCTTTAATTTCTCTATCTACTCCTTTGATACCATCAACTTCTGGCTATTAATCTCCCTTGCACTTGCTTGTCTTGCCTCTTCTTTGTCCTCTAACTCCTTAACCTCTTCTATTCTCCTTATAATACAACCATTCCCTGTCACAATTTCAAGAGTAACTGCACTTGTATTCATGGGTTGTGGGTATAGCTGCTGCTTGGGGAGGCAATATCCTCAGCCTATGATCCTGCCCACACCCCAGCCCTTCTCTGTCTAGGCCCCGCCTCCACTCTGCCCAAACTCCACCCCCTCCACACTCTTCTTTTCCTCCCTGGCCCACGCTTGCTTTTTCTTCCCCCAACCCCTGCTCACTCCTTCAAGCCAAATCCTTGAACCCAGCAGTAACAAATGACATTTGAAATAAACACTCTTCTAAAATTTCTTTCTGAGAAAAATGGAGCATATTTTCCACTGCATGCCAGATTATGAAGCTTGGACATGTAGAAGGTCCCTAATTAAAAACACTAAATTTGTGAATAAAAATGTCAGTCATGGGTTTTTTGATATAAGCTGAAGTTGGTCAGAGATTTATTTGCAAAAACTTTTTAGGAAGGGCAAGTCAGCTGTCCTGCTGGACACAGTATTAAATATTATTGAATACCTGATGCAGCTGATAAACCCTCATAAAGTGATTATTCCAGATTACTTCACATGTAACAGGCTGAACCACAGATATTATCTTAATTAATCAGTAAGAACAGTTTAGTGTGTTCATAACAAAGTTTGTTGCTTTTAGAAAAAGGAAACACTAATTTTGTGGGAAATTCATAACAATAGACATGTTTATGAAATTTCACCATGGCTGTGTCTACATGGGCACAAATCTTCGAAATAGCCATATTTTGAAGATTACTAATGAGGCGCTGAATTGAATATTCAGCACCTCAGCATTAGGATGCTTCCGGCTGCAGCGCTTCAAAAGCGCCGCTTTTGAAAGCGTGCGGCTCGGCATGGCTACACTGGGGCCCTTTTCGAAAGGACCCACACCTTTCGAAATCCCCTTATTGTGATCAGTGAGTGGGATAAGGAGATTTCAAAACATGTGGGGTCCTTTCGAAAAGGGCCCCTGTGTAGCCGTGCCAAGCCAAGCTGAGCCACGCGCTTTCTAAAGCAGCACTTTCGAAGAGCCGCTGCCGGAAGTGTTCTAATGCTAATGAGGCGTTGAATATTCAATTCTGTGCCTCATTAGTAATCTTCAAAATGGCCATTAGTGTGGCTATTTCAAAGATTTGGGCCCGTGTAGACACACCCCATATGTTTATGTTAAAATACGTTGCCAAACATTTCAGGCATCAGAAAGACTTTAGATCATGTGAAGGTATTAATTTTGGAGGAGGGTTCTCTTAAAACTACTTCATCAAATAGATGTCTCTTCCTGGTAGTCTCACTCTCCTCTATCATCCCGATGTTACTACAGGTTGAACCTCTAGAATTTGGAACTCTTTTATCCAGCAACATCTGTGATCTGGCATGATTTTAGTTAGCCAGATGACCACTTATCATGGGGGTGGCCAAGTTTCCCGTGGTCCTATAAAGTTTGTTTCCAGCCACCTGTCCTGGCTCTCAGTGTTCTGTGCCATTATTTAGCTGTAATTTACCCCCAAATGTCATCTAAAAGCACAGTAAGCAGTGCAAGTGTTGGTAATGTGCTAGAAAATATTGACTTCCTTGCATCAGGCAATTTCTCTCATCTGGCACTGGTGAGGTCCCAAGCATGCTGAGGGAAAGAGGTTTAACTTACAGTTTTCTTTTATTGTTCATTTGACATGGTAGGAACGTTATATACCTCGTTGTTGGTACAACAAAAGCACAATGGGATCTGTTCACCTCTGTAATACAAATACAAAGTAATAGCAATTACTGGGAGGGAGGAGATTATAAACTAGGGAAGAGCTGCTCATGGTTCACTGAAAAGGAATGTGGGGGGCAAAGAAACATCATTAGAGCCCTTGCACATTGTATGATTTCTTCCTATCCCCTTGGAAGGGATGCAGAGCAGAATGGTAGGCTGATCAACCAGTAGTAGAGTAAGTACCACTCTGTCCATAATGCTGGTGATGGACAGCCAGAAGGGAGAATAAAGGCTACCTGAGAGCTTGGAGGAGTGATTCTTCTATATCTCTGGCTTCTGCTTAACTGCTTTCCTTTGGTTCCATAGTATAGGGTGGGCTTGAGGAAAATATCACCAAAGGCTCATTGTTCACATCTACTTGTTCTTAAGCAGATGGGGAACATACTGTCCAGTGTAATTAACAAATGAGATCCGATGAGAACCTGGTACACCCCTGTGGAAAGCAAGAAATGGTTTGAAAATTCTTTAAAGCTGTTTGTGGTTTTTAAAAAAAAATAATTCATCATGTAAATATCTAGGAAATCTGATCAATCTCTGCCTCTCTTTTTCTCCTTTCTACCACCCAGGCCCTAGTTTTAATTATGTAGTGTAAAACTTGTTTCCCCTCTATAGCTAGAGATTGCTTCACTTTAAAAAAAATCCATAACATTTTGGGAGCATGAGGGAGAGATGTACTTTGATCATATATTGCACAAATGCCCAAGGGATTACAAGAAAAAAAAAAGAATAGATTAAAATTTGCCTAACAAGCACTCACTTTTAAAAACTTTGCTTCTAATTTTGTGATAGTTTCTGCTTCCAATGTGTTTGGCTATTTTGTAAATAAAATAAGATATTATAAACCCTTCCACTGGGTTATAAGGGTTTTACTTTTGTTCAATGTATATATAACTATAAAGGATTGGAAGGTACGTTAAAAGCCCCTTTTTCTTACATCCTGAACAGTGATCATAAATCCCAAGATCAGTGATGCTTTGACTTCTGAGAGACTGTGTATTATTTATTTAATGCTAATTGATGAAGTTTCTTTTATTTTTGGATTAGAAATCCTTTGCTCATCTTGCTTTCATGCTGGAGGAACGTTTCTTTTCTCCTCATTCCTAATGTCTTTTATTCTAACATGTATGTCATGTTTTCTTAAAGGAAAATTTCTTTCATGGTCAAACCAGATTACTATAATACAAAAGATTGTGTAGGGGGAGCGTCTTTATGAGCAAAGTGTGGAAATTTAATTGTGGATTAACCTTCTCTTTTCTAGTGACATTGTGAAACAGCCAGAGCTATATGGCCCGTGTGAAATAAGTTAGTTGTTACTACTTCCATCTGGACAGCTTTCTGCACTAGAGAAACCAGGGACACTAGAGCTTGCTTTGCCAGCTGTCTCAGCAGAGGGGTCTGAGGCTGAATGGGCATGGAGAATGAACTACCCTGGAGATGATAGTTCAGGGCTGGGATGAGTTATATTGGTAAGCGTATAGGGAAACTTCTGCTGCTGTGTTGCATTCATTCTGTGAATGGAGGGGTTCAGTCTCCAGGTTGGTTAATTTTGAATCAAAATGAGGGTTGCATTCTCCACTTTCTTACTCTGTGTCTGTGTTGTCCTGAGTTCGGGTAGACATGATTTTGCAAAATATATAAAAATAGTGCTTGTTCCTGACAATGCCGACTGACTTCATACCTACTGACTACAATGAGATTATCTGTGTGAGTAATGCTGCAGGAATGGGCTCGAGAATAGACCTATTCAGAAAGGCTGCCTTCTGCACTACAAGGATAAGGGAAAGGCCAGATTTGGCTTACTTCTTTAATCCCGTAAACTGAGTACATTTGGAGTAGACCCACTGAAGGTAATGAGCAAGATTTGCAGACCAGTTCTCATACGTATGCCAGCCCAGTAATTTTAAAGAAAAGGTGTGACTAAGCGTAAATGAAATTTTGTGGGTCATAGCAGGAGTAAAGCAAGGAGGGGTGGGACAAGAGCACCTCAGGTGGGTGCCGGGTAGTCACCGTCAGCGTGCTATTGTTACAGATTTTGGAACTGTAGCTGGATTCAGTATTGCATGAGAAAAGGAGAAGATGGTTGGGCTACAGTGTAGGCAAAGGGTAGAATTTGCGGTAGGTTAAAGGCAACAGTGAAAAGTTGTCAAGCCAATTCCCCATTGCTTGAGATGCATCTTCTTGTACTATGATGATTATATTGAGATGGCACTGGTTCCTCAGGAAGAACAAAAGAATGAGAGAAACCCTCAAAAATCTGTTTCTGTTTGTTTTCCTCATTCAACCATCTCCCCCTTCCCCTCCCTGACTCTCCAAAAGGCAGCTCATCTTATTCCTGTCTAATTAAAAATAAATCCCTCTTGGAAAGAGATGTTGTTTGCTGAGTTTTAGTTGGGAAGATATTTGTGTAAGAGAGTTATAACTGTAATGCTCTAAAAACAGACATCAAACAGTTGCCAGCAGTCATTTAACAATAGAGTCACCCATATGGGACTGTAATAGATGCAGTAAGAGTCACTTAGGGCTTTTTAGTTCAGAAGAGCAAAGCAAAAATGGTCCTTCTTTGCATTTTGCTGCAGGACTCAGTCTATTAACAAAACAGTCTTTGCCAACAGTCAAAATGTTTTGAAACTTTGCAGATCTGTTGGACTGCAGAATGGAATATAGTTTGAAAAAAATGGATTTAGTGTGTCTGGATGCAAAACTAATCAACTCAGTATGGCTATTTCATATGGTTAAGCCCATTACAACTTTGTTTGACTTCTTTCATCTCTGTTGAGGATATAGGATAGCATTAATGTTACCAGATGCATTGTTTTTTTTAATACCAACAGCAGAGAAAAAAAAGCCATTGGTTCTCTTGTTTTCCACTTATATACATTAGTACTGCCAAGGCAAATGTGAAACAGACTCTCACAATAACAGCATTTTCCCAAATGCCCTTTTAATTTTCAGTAAACCAAAATCAAATGTGTTGTTATTTATTAAGACTGTATGACTAACGCAGATTCCAGATGATGTGTATTTCAGTAAATACTTCACCAAGACTCGAGTAACTTGAGTTTCCTTGCAGTTTGCAACTGTGTATGTAGCCCCCTAGTAAGAGTGGGCAGTTTGGTTATGCTGAATTAGTGATTGGGCTCTAACTATATTTACAATAATTCTTTGCGCTTATGTGATATGCTTCATCTGAGCAGCTCAATGCACTGTGCAGACACAGGTTAACAAAGAAAAAATAACACCCCTTTATAAACATCATTACTGCAGCTGAGATCACGGAGATTAAGCTGTATTAAGTGTCCTCTAATCTTGGATATTTTAGTTTTTGAGAACCCACATTTAGACATGTAAAATCTTATTCATGATGGGTAGCAAATGCAAGTCAGGTGAATTTGCCCTATCCAGGAGTTGCTGAGGCCTAGGTCAGTCCCCAGAGCAGGTGAGGGCACCCCAAAGGTTGAGCAACCATCCATGAGGAAGAAGGGATGTGTCATTAGAGGGGGTTTTCCCAATATTTGGCCTTGTGTGGATGGGCCAAATGTCAGGAAATCCTTCCCGGACAGAACTGTCAGCAGGAGATACACAAATATGTTGTGCAATTTGTGTATCTTTTGCCAACAGTTCTTGGCAATCTTGACATAGTCTACGAGTCTTAAGGTAGTGAGGGAACAGCCAGGGCAAGGGAATGCTCTGCCCGCACATACTACATACCTCTGACATCTACCTCTGCTCAGTGAGCTACCATGGGGTAGAGTTGCAGGTACATCTTAAAGGTCACTCCATCAACCTGGGAGGCTCCCCATATTGGAAGTGTTTCTTGGGAGACTTTTATGGCTTGGTGACTGCTTCAATCTGGATATGTCTCAAGGCGTTGATGAGCTGAGTCCTTAAGCCCAGATTTCCAGAGGTGCTGTGCACCTGAATATTAACTTGATTTTCTACCCATTAAATACTATAAAATCAAAATAGAGGTTTTTTTTTTTTTTGCTCAGTGACATAGTACATTTTTTGCCATCTATTTTGTTTTCTTATAATAGTTTTAATGTCCAGCTGCAGTCAAAAAGTCATGCTTATTTAGAAATGTAAGAGACCTGAGGGCCCATTTAAATATCAAATGCGTATTTTCCTATAGCAATTCATACTTGTAATCCCAATCTGCATTTCACCTGTGTAAACTTCATACTTACATTCTGAAGCAATTCTAGACTCTTATTAATGTCATAGAATAAAAATTAGGATCAAAACAGGAGGCGAGCAGACTTTTTTCCTTTGATGCATTTGGACTGTGACAGTTGTTAATATCCAAAGGAACTCAGCAATACATATTTGTAATAAGGAGGCTATTTCTGAACATATACACATGATATTCAGTAAGTGCAAAGAGAATGAGATAAATATTAGGCTTTCATATTCAGCAGAGTGTATTCTAGTGCCAAAATGTATAAGCCAAATGTTACAGAATTTTGATGCTTAATGTATTATACTAAGCGAGAAATCGCATGCACTGACAATCTAAGTACAGCAGTACAGTGTCCCATGATCGCTGAATATGGGTGATAAGTCATGTCTTTCTCAGGTAGTCTACCTCTGAAGACTGTCACAGAAAAATCCTTTGTGGTTTTCTGATCGTAGCTCAGGAAAATCTTACATCTGGCTTTGTCACCTATTTCGCAGAATTACAAGTTCTTTTTGAGCCTTTTTTTCAACCCCCTGCTGTTTAAACAATATATCTACATACTGGACACTCTGCAGCATCTCATTTGCCATAAGTGTTTTCTTCTATACGAGCCAATTTTTTACTTTCTTTGTAGTGTCTTGCTATTTCCTTTTGGTTTTCCTGCTGTGCAGCAGTTGATTCACTTTGAAATTGGTTTCTAGTCTGTTTATAGTCACACGGCAACCATTCTTGGCTGTGGTCACCTCCCATGTCACCAAGGCCAGTAAGGCTCTGAGCAATCTACTTAAACTCTTTCACAGAGCCAAAGAATTACATGATGTGTATCTAGCCACAATGGATCAGTGATCTGTTTATCAGATGACATTGCATTGTTATCTCCTAGGCATCATGTTATGCCTTCAGATTCCGTGACTTCCAGAAACTAACCACATTATTTTCCATTGCATTTTTATAGCAAAGCTTTCCTATGATCCTTCAAAAACATTTGAATGACGGACTGATTTGATGGATGTATAATTAAGTCATGTAAGGATCCGAAAATGAAAGTTGTCAGGTCATCCTTAGGATACAGAGGAGCATTGTCATCAGTACAACCACCCTTTCCTAAAACCTTTACATTGACAAATGGTCAGGTACAACTATTTTACAGCAGTGAAAGCTGGTAGCCACGTGGGGTGTTTCTCAGTTAGCTATGTCAATTTGTACTGGTATTGTCCCACCAATGGGTAGCAAAGTTGCTTCCTGTTGGAAATTTGTAGGCCTCTTCTACACTTTTCTTACGTTAGTTTGTTATGTCTGCTATGTCAGATGTACAATGCTGGCAGTTACAACATTGCTCAGAGCGCTGCAGGGAAATCACTGCTGAGTGCCCTCGCTGTGCTCCTGGTGACGGTGGAGCCCATCCACATGAACAGCTCTTGCAATGCCATGGAGAGCAATGCATTGTTGTAGTTATCCTGCTGGGCAGCTGGCTACAGGATGCTTTAGGAAGAGTTTGCAATGCCACCCGAAGCAGTGTCACATGATGCGGTGTCATGTGATGCAGGTTTCCCAATCCCATTGCTCCATGGTCATTCAAATAGTACATTGACAACTACTTTTCAACTGATGAACGGGGGAGGGGGAATGTAACAGGGATCGGGGAGGGCAATGTGAAAGGAACAGGGAGAAAGAGAGTGAGTGCAAGAGAGCATGTTGTCTAGTAAGTTCATATGGCGGCAGGAAACAGTCCATCCTGAGGTGGGGGAGGAGGAAACCCCAACATCAGCTCCCAGTCTCCCTCCCACAATCCCTCTCTCATGCACACAGATGTGATCAACAGCACGAGCATTCCACTTGAATTCTTTGCTCCCTCTCCCAGAGCGGATCAGCACTGCAGCACAGGCAGCCTGCAACAGAAGTTTGAAAGGGGATACGAGCATGACTGCAAGACAGGCAGCCAAATTCAAAACAATGAGCAGAATGGCCACTGGAGGGGTTATGGGATATTTCCAGAAGCCCGTCACTACTCAGCAAACAACTGAAGTGTCCACATTGGTATGGCAGCCCTGGAGCTATTCTGCAGAAAGCTCTACGTTTCTTGTCAAGATGGTTTACTTGGAACAGCGTTTCTTCAACCACATTCCTTGGAACGCTGGCACCCTTCAAACAACTTGCAGGTGTGCTGTGACATTTGGAAAAAAATACACTGAGGGTATATGTGATACCGGATTAAATTACTTCCTTTTGGTCTTGCTGTACAGGGTATAGGTTGCTGTTTTGGCTTTGCTGTTTTTTTTTTTTTTTGGTCTGACAATTTTCATAGGTGTTCCACATTAAAAAAATATTATTGTTAGGTGTTCTGTGCTCTCAGATAAGAAGCTGTTTCTTAAACACTCACCTAGAACACAGCAGCTGAGGAGTTGGTATGCACCAAGTGCCTTACCACTGCGAAACCTCGGGAGTTACAATGCTGGGAGCTGCATTGTAACTTGCCAGGGAAGACAAGGTTCCAGTTGCAAGTAATATCTCCTCCTTATAATGGCACAGTATTCAGTGGTGATTCTCTCCTTACCAAGTCCGTGCTCTGGCATTATTGGCACATTTTGATTCAACAAGTGTACCATATATGTTGGCAAGGCCTTAAAAATGGAACTAGACTAATTAGTATTGCAAACCTGGCCAAGACGCACATTGTGCAATCAACAATGCAACTGTGGGGAATTTTAGCTTAAAAATGTTGACTACTTCAAATGAAAGTCTCCCCTTGACTGCCAAGTTCATGAATTCCACAATAACTTTCAGAAAATAGGAGGCAACCTTGGCCTGGCATGATGGTACACCAGTGCTAATGCTGCCAGTGACATCTTTCACTTACACGATGAGGATTAGCTCTGAAATGTAGCAATGTTCTGCTAGAACCACATGTGTGTGGAATGAATTGAATGATCTTGGGAGAATTTCTTTGTTCTGGAGCCATGCCATAGTTTTGCAAAGACTTCTCGCAACAGAGAAATTTGTGAGCTCCGCTAGGACTTTCTTCCCTGAGCCAGCAATCTGCCTTTCTTCATTTGGGCAGTTCCCATTCTTCTCATCAATGTTGTTTGCTTATGCTCTAAGATTTCCTTGCAATCCCTCCCTTCCTCTTTTTTGTTGACAACTTCAGAAGTGTTTGGTGGCCACCTCCCGCAATCCATTTTCACTTGGTAGCAGAAGTGGTGTTTGGCTGCTGTCCCATCTAATATTATGAAAGGCTTTCATGAGCCTAAGAACTTGCCGAGTGGTCGGTAGTGACCTGACTTTTCCCCCCAGGGCAACATGAGACAGAAATTTTCCTTCAAGCCATCATGCTCTAATCCCATAAGGTCCAATTAGTGGGAAACCATCAGAAATTTTCTTAGCAGGCATGCTGGGTGTGGTAGTGCTTTGTTGCCTAGCACACTGTTTCTATTGTTACGATTGCTTTAGAACTCATGGGACATGGCTTCTTTGTGGCTACAGCACAGAGCTAACTGCAGTGGGGAAACAAGGGTTGCCTTTTATGTCTGTGGACTTACTCCAATATCTAGTAGACAGGTGTTCGTATCACAGTTGTTGCTCTCTGTCATCTGCATTGCAAGTTTCAGTAGGCAAGCAAATGAACTGAAACTGGGTAGATTCTGATGTGTCCTCTCACTCCCTGGATGGTGGCAGGAGAAACTAACCTATCATTTGTCTGTGCGCTAGGATTTTCTTCCATTTTTCCCTTGGGCATCTTTAAAGTAGTTTTAAAGCCCTTAGCTGTGTGTACATGTGAGTGCCTTTTCGAAAGGGCGAAAAGTGAAGTTCGGCAGTCGAAATAGCAGCCCTCGAAAGGGCACACCTGCCACCATTTGCCAGATTGGCACTTCGATCCGCTCTTTCGAAGTGCTGCCAAGGTCTTTCCAAAGAGAGTGTCCACACAGCTCCAAGGCCTCTTTCGAAAGAAGGGAGGCAGGAAACGCTGTGGACGGGGTCCCATGGCTGACAAGCCCTTCCAGGGCCGCAGCCAGCCGCCTCCTTTAAAGGGCCCCTCCCTTCGCCTTCCCCTCCACATGAGCCAAGTGCTGCCTAGCCTTTCCCAGCCCAGCAGAGTGCACCCGTGCCCACGATGGAGGCACAGTAACAGCTCCCGTAGGAGGACGCCCTCATCATGGACGCCCTGCTAGCAGTGCTGTGCACCATCACCACAGCTGCACCCGATCTCATCAGGTGGCTGGGCAGCCCCCCCGGGCCACCGCCGGGAGCCCCCCCAGGTGCCCTGATGCATCTGGACTCACCCCAGCAGCAGTGACTGGTGGGAGCATGTGGTGCTAGGAGAATGGAGCGAGGAAAGGTGGCTGCGGAACTTCTGCATGTCGAGGCAGACCTTCAACAAGATCTGACACTGGCTCGCCCCCACACCCTGGCACCAGGACACCAGCATGCAGCTAGCCCTCACCCTGGAGAAACGGGTCATGATTGCCATCTGGAAGCTGGCCACCCTGGACTCCTATTGCTCCGTGGGACAGCAGTTCGGGGTGGGCAAGGCCACCATCAGGGCTGTACTTATGGAGGTAAGGTGGGTCCGGATGGTTGCAGGGGCTGCGGCAAGGGGAACCCTCCGCTGCAAGAGGCCAGGTGGGGCAGGGGCTGGATGCGGTGGGCTGGATGGGAGGAGGGCAGAATGGGCCTGAGGTGGGGGAGACAGCCGCCACACCCGCACTAGAGCACATGTCCCCCTTCCTTCCCTGCAGGTCATCAGAGCCATCAATGCAATGCTGCTCCATAGGGTCGTCCGCCTGGAGGATCTGGACGACACGGTCACTGGCTTCCAGGACCCGGTCTTTCTGAACTGCATTGGTGCTTTGGATGGCATGCACATCCCCATCTGCGCCCCACCACACAGTGCCAGCCAGTACATCAACTGAAAAGGTTACCATTTGGTGGTACTCCAGGCCCTGGTGGATGCGAGGAACCAGTTCACCGACCTCTATGTGGGCTGAGCCAGCCACACCCACAATGCCCAGGTCTTCTGGAACTCCAGCCTCTGCCGGCGCATGGGGACTGGTACCTTCGTCCTCCAGTGGGAGATCCCGGTGGCAGAGGATGTCACCATGCTGCTCTGCATGGTGACAGATCTGGCGTACCCCCTGTAGCCGTGGCTCATGAGGCTGTACATGGGACACCTCGACCCCACCCAGGAGACATTCAATCAGTACCTCAGCCACGCCCACAACATCGTGGAGCGGGCCTTCGGACGACTAAAGGGGCGGTGGAGGTGCCTCCTCATGCAGCTGGAGGTTGGGGTCCTCAATGTGCCCCAGATGGTGGGTGCCTGTTGCGTTCTCCACAACATCGTGGAGGGAAAGGGGGACGCCTATGTCCCTGGAAGGGGGGATGGCCCTCCAGCCGGTGCCATCTATGAGCAGCTGGGCTCTGCCCCCATCCTCCAGGCCCTCCAGGACAGCCACCGCATCCAGGAGGCCCTCAGGCAGGCCTTTGCCGATGACCACCTCTGACCCACATGCACACCCACATCCCATGCGCATCTTCCACCCACCGTCCCTACCATCCCCACCCCCACAAGCACTGCACCCACACATGCACCACCCACCGTCCCCCTGAGGAGCACAGCATGGAGTGGTGAGCAATAAAGAAACATTTATCTAACTATTTTTGTTGCTAACTATGTATGGGGGGAAGCTAACTTAGAAGCGGGGTGGGGGTAAGCTAATTTTGAGGGGTGTGGGGGGGAACCTAACTAGGCAGGGAGCAGGGGAAGCTAAGTACGAGGGGGGTGGGGGGAACCTAACTTGGAGCGGGACATGACGCTCATTCCGGGGCAGGGGTGGTTGGCTGTGAGCCCCATCGGCTCCTGGAGCCCCTGCCTCCCTCGGTGCGGGATCTCTGGGGGGGAGGAGAGGGTGCGGGTAGCACTGGCAGGTATTGCTGGCAAGTGGGACTGGTGGGGGCAGAGGGTGTGGGCTCGGTGGGGGTGGAGGGGGCAGGCTTAGTAGGCGTGGGGAGCAGGACCAACTGGGGAGCTTCTGGGGGGGCTAGGAGGCAGGCAACAGTGGCCATACGATCCCAGACTGCATGGCCAATGCCCTCCAAAGTGGACAGCAGCCTATCCCAGGCTGCCCTCCTCCACTCCATGTTGGCCTGGGTGAGCTGCAGGTGTTGCTCGACCACCTCTGCCTGGCGCTGGCTGGCTGGGTCCTCCTCGGCCCGGCGGGGGACCCTCCAGCCACAGCCCCTCTGGCACGCTGCCTGGGGTGGCATCCGGACACCTCTGAGGGCTGTGGGGGGGCTGTCGGGGATGAAGGATGGTGCAGAGGTCTCCCAGCCCATGGATGGTGCAGCTGTGTGGAGAGGGGAACATGTCAGTAATGTGCCCCGGATGTAGGGGACCGGGCTGTGGCCCACCCACCTGAATCCACCCCATGGAGCCCCTGCCCTCTCAAAGGACACTGACCCCCCACGGGGCACCGACCCGCTCCCCCACGGGTTGGGCCTCCCAGCCTGGGAATGCATTCAGGGGTGTCTCCTGCAGGTGGCCCTTCCCAGCCTTCAGTGTGCGGGCCCCAGGCACTGTCCAGCACCAACCAGCTGCCACCCCTGTGTAGCTTGCAGCGCTGTCCACTAATGGCAGGTGCTGGGCATCGTGGTGTGCCACCCCAGGGTGCCACATCCCATGTCGGGGGTGGGCTGTGCACAGCCCGGGACCACTGGTCCCATGTGCGGGTGACTAGCCATTGCATCTCCCCCACCCTGTGAAGTAGGTGTGTGCCCCTCCCTATATGTACTGGAGGGTCTCTCAGCGATGTCTGGGGATGTTCGGCTCCCAGTCGCTCGGCTGGAGGAGCAGGAGGGGATCACTATGGTGAGGTCCCCCTCCTCACTCGACCAGTCCATCGTTCCCTCGCCCTCCTGGGTCCCCGGTCTGGGCTGCTCCTCCTCCTCCGGCTACAGCTCTTCACTGGAGGTGTCCAGGAACGGCAGGGTGGGGAGGTCTCTTGGGGCCCCAGGATGCCCCAGAGCTCCCTGTAGAAGGGGCATGGTGCTGGACCTACCCCAGAGCGTCCGGCCTGGTCCCTGGCCCAGGCATAGCCCTGGTGCAGCTCCTTGACTTTGGAGCATACATGCTCTGCGGTACGCTCCAGGGCCCTGCGCCAGGTGGCAATGTCCCCCATGGGGTGCAGGACCTCCTCATCCTTCCACAGGATGAGGAGGTCTCGCAGCTGCTGCTCTGTCCAGGAGGGGGCCTGTTTTTTTTTCTCCCCCTGGGAGCCCTGCGGGGACTCGGGGGGAGGGGCTGGCTGCTTGCCATGCTGTGGCACTGGAGCGTGCGGCTGGAGCACATGGGGAGGCTGCTCCCAGCACGCTCTCAGCTTCCTGCCATGGGTTTCCTGCGTGCATGCGGCTTTAAGGCAGCTGAACACAGGCACCATAGAGCTCCGCTGCTGCCGGCTAGAGCGGCCCTGAGCTCCAGCTGACCGGCACCATGGTGGACCTGTGTTTCAAAAGAGCAGACTGTGGAGCACCTACATGTGCTCTTTCGATTTAGGATTTTGAAAGGGAGAGAACTTCCTGATACGGGATCGGGGTTTGCATTTCAAAGTCTGCCCCCCATTCTTTCAATTTTCTTTCGAAAGACGGCTTTACACATGTGGACGCTCCTCTCGCTCTTTCGAAAAAGGACCACTTCTTTTGAATTTTTGTGCACATGTGTACACAGCTCTTGTCTCTCTTTCTTCCATCTACTGCGCTATCCTGAATTCACTTCATTATGTTCTGTTGTTACTCTGGTTAGCCACATTTGCAGTGGTATGAAAGTGACTGATCAACATTTTGATCCGTGAAGCATTCTGTGTGGATATATGAAAGATTTGGAGTTTAATGGCTTTCACTTTGTGGTAGTTGCACAGCAAACTGTGTAGTAATTGAAGGTGGTAGTGAAAGAGGGAGATATCTGAGAGTGAGAAACTACTCAAGAAGACAAATGAGCAGGTGAGCTCAGAGGAGAGAAAAAGGTGAAACTGATGTCATAAATTGCTTTCCAAGAACACCATTCCTGATGTGTCATTTTTAGGAGTTCAGGATCTCCAGTCCAGTAAAGGAAAGGAAAAGAAAACTTATTTAGGTTAACATTTTTTGTTTGTGGCACAAACACTTAGTAGCTCTTTCATAAGCTTTAATGACCTTGCTCAAAACCCAAAAAGAATGAAAGATATACTCTGAGTTGAATCTGTGCTTATAGGGTCATACCGATGTGTTGGATGCATGTTGTTTTGCAAAATCTTAGGCTCAAATAAATAAATCTTCATGTATTACAAACCAAGGACATGCAGAGTTAATGCGACTCTTTCTCTTATTAGGCACCCAAACCACTTATTAAGCACCATTCACTTTTGTACTTATTTGTTTCAGTCTTTTTACTAAAATAGGATTTAGAGAAGGCACATATGAAAGCGTCTCTCAAGAGACTCTAAATACAGGTTGAACTTCTCTAATCTGCATCCTTGGGACCTGACTGGTTCCGTATGAGAGAATTTGTCAGACTTCAGGAGGTCAGTATTCTCTAGCAGAATTACCAATACCTTGCACTGCTTCCTAGACTCTTAGAAGATATTTAAGGGTAAATTGTACAGAAAACATATAAAAATGCTGGAGTGTTTCCACACACACAGCCTGAGGTCAATACTGCACATTCAATGGCAAGACAGAGTTACGAACCTGGAAGTCCTGGACAGAGCAGGAACCATGAGCATTGAAGCCATGATTCTGAAAGCCCAGTTTCGCTGGACAGGGCACATCATATGAATGGAGGAGTCAAGAATCCCTAAGCAGCTCCTCTACGGTGAACTCTCCCAGGGCAAAAGGAATCAAGGGAGGCCTCACAAGAGGTATAAAGACTGCGTGAAGGCTAACATTGCTCATGCTGGTTTAAAACCAGATCAGCTAAAGCAGCATGCAAAAGACCGAACAGGCTGGCATGCTCTCGTATGACACGCATTTGACAACTTTGAAAAGCAGTGACATGTATGCCTCATTGATGCTTGTGAGAGGAAGAAAGCAACAGTAGCAGCTGCACCAACAGAGCCAGGACAATTCCCTTGCCCCCACTGTGAACGCCCATGCTGTTCAAAGCTTGGTCTCCTCAGCCACATGCGAGTCCACAACCGATGAGCCTGTGCAAGCTCAAGACATCATTGTTGGACATGATGGACTACCTACAACTACAACAACAGCTAAATTATAGCACAGAACACTGAGAGCCAGAACTGGTGTCTGGACACAAACTTCATGGAACTGTGAGAAACTTGGCCATGACCAATGATAAGTGGTTGTCCAGCTAACTAAAACCATGTCAGATTATGGTTGTTGCCAGATGACAGAGTGCTAGAATAGAGAGGGTTCACCATGTAGTTAAAGGAACATGAGCAAACTAATCAAAATGAGTGATATGTCACCAGATCTAAAAAAAATTATAATTAACAAATTCCCAAATTGGAAGATTTTTGTTAAGGTGGTAAATATGCACGACCATGAGAACAAGAAGTTTTTATGGTGTTTCCCTGTTACAGCTGTTATAATTCCTTTAAGACAATTTGTGTTCAATTAGTTTGAATCACTTTACTACAGCTATACTCTGCCAACCCCTTCCTCTCCAGCTAACGATTGGCTATTTGTCAGACAAATCATGTATAAATATGAAAACCTTGTAACAAAACCATCCCTGAAGTGCTAGGAGATAGACTCCTATCTGTTTATCTACTGTATGAATTTTGTAAGCTAGTCAACATTTTCATCAGTGATCAGGGAGTAAACGTAAAATAATTGCTGACAAAATTTGTGGATGAAGCAAAGATTGGCAGAATGGTAAATGATGTTGAGGTCAGGGCTTTTATAGAGAGATGTACTAAGCTGCACTTGGTGAAATTAAAGAGGTGCTAATTCAGTCAAATGCAAAACTGTACATCTGTGATCAAACAATGCAGGTCATACTTACCAGCATGTACTGCTTCTCAGGAAGCAGAAACTCTGGAAAGGTTTAGCAGGCATGGTAGACAAGCAACTTGAACATGAGCTCCCAATGCAATGTCACATAACAGACTATTGCAGCATATAAACAAGAGAGTAGTGAGTAGGAGCAGAGGTAATTTTACCTCTGTGTACTGCACTGGTGAGCATAATATTGGAATGTCGTGTACATTTCTGGCATCCAGATTCTAAAAAGCTGTTGAAAAATTGCAGATTTTGGGGCCTAAAGAAAATACCCTACAGTGAGAGACTTGTTTAGTTTATCAAAATGAAGACTGAGATGTGGTTTGAATACTGTGTATATGTCTTCAGGGAAAGAAAATATTGGATACTATGGGACTTCTTAATCTAGTGGATGAAGTCACAAAATGAATCAGGGTCTGAAAGCTGATGCCAGAGAAATCCAAATTAGAAAATAGGTACAATTTTATAATAACGAAGATAAAATATTGAAACAAACTACCATGGGAAGAGGTAAATTCTCAAATCAAGACTGAATGCCTTTCTAGAAGATAGTCTCCAGCCAAACACAACTTATTGGTCTCGATACGAGAGTCACTAAGAGAAATGTAAAGGCCTTTGCTATTCAGAAGGCCAGATTAGAATTTACGACAGCTGTCCCTAGGCTGTATTCTGCATTGCCTCGTCCATTTTTCAGTGTGGGTGTATTTTGCAGTCATTCTGAATTCCATGACAAGTCAATTCTTGCAGCCTTCCTGCTAAAACTGCTCCTGTCCAGACACTATAGTGCAGGGGTACGCAAAGTGGGAAGCAGCTCCCAGGCGGGGGGCGGGGTGGGGCAGCATGACATTTCATGAGGATAAGCACAAAATGATCAGCTGCTGGCTCTCATGGTCTTCCATCTTATTAAAAATGTTGAAATATGTTACTGTTTTTATGTATGTCCATTCACATTTATACACTGATTTATAAAGTGTTTACATTCTACATCCTTATTTTCTTGCACATGCTGAAAGGGTTTGGGGTTTATTTTACATGAACATAAACAAAATTTCCATCAGAGTGGATTACGTTAGACAAATTGGGGGGACTCTGCTAAATGCAGGAGCAAAAAGTGCGGCCCCGTGTAAAGCTTTCTTTTTGCTGCTCTACTGCATTAACCACCTAGAAGGATGTCATGCTGGCGGCTGAACACCAACCTGCTGATGCAGAGCTACCAGACTAAATCCAGCTTAACTTCATCAGTTGTCCAATATTCCACCATGTTAATTAAGTTCTAGTAGGTTTGGAAGTGCTGATCACCTCTGTCTCGATAAGATGGGAAATACAATTATTTCTTTTGATATCCAGTGAGTCTGCAAGGTGCTCTTCCCTTCACTTCTATCAAAGGAGGACAAGAAGCCTTTTTGAAGGAAAGGCTCCAGATGATTGTGTTTTCTTTTGATCTGGGCTGTGGTGTATGTTCTTAGGTCTTCTGGTTTAGGAGATTTTTATAGGCATATTGCTTCTCTTTATTATAATTTGTTTTGATTTTTTTCTCCCTTATGGCTCTCCAAGGCTTTTGTCAGTGTGTTTCTACAAATTAAAATGCATTGATTATTGTTGCTATAAGGAAGTAATTTCAAAAGATTTGAACACCAGGAAATTTACTGTTCTTTCTAACATAGGTGTAACAATGAAAATGTTACTTGTTTCCCAATTTGTATATTTGAGAACTTTACTCTCTTTATGACACTCAGGTTATCACTGGAGATGTAATAGAAGCATAACACCAAGCTCTGTTGGGATTTCCATTATAATTCCCTACAGTATTTTCAGAGGGTTTTGAAATTGGTTATAAAAAATAATTTTTTAGCTGAAACTTGGTAAATGATGTGTTAAATCAGTTGATTGTTGGTAGGCACAAAGTATGAAAAGTACCTGCCCACATTTCACTTGTTAGAATGGAGGAAAAATAGAAATTAAAAATTAAAGGGACATTTTTGTTTTGTGCTTGTCCAATATTTGTATATATACAGATTTGGATTTTTAAAGCAGTTTTGTTTTGCAGGTGATTAGCCCAAATTGTGGACTAATGATAGTCAATGAAGTGACACTAGGGGAAGAGACATCAGTGTTGACGTGGCTGTCCCTTTGCCTGATGAGTTGTCTACTGCCATGTAAGTCAGTCTGGAATTTATTTTTAAAATATAAGATGTAAATAAGTGTTTCAGTTGGATTCAACTTAAAATAGAAATTACAAATAATATTAAACCATAATGCTACGGTTTCCATGAAAAATAATAGTACCTAGGGTACCCATATGAACCCAAATAGACTGACATCCTTATTTAAAAAATATTCTAAGTCAACAATGACACAGTTGATTTAATGGCTGCAGAGAGTCTGTTGTGTTCTGTCAGATTAACAGTACCTGGAACTGCATGGTGTATCGCACTGGCTTAGAGTTAAGTAGTCATTATAGTTTGTAGGGTCATTGGTCTAAGAATCTAAAGAATGTATGTAATATTATATTATGTAAAATTATATCTTAATATGGTGAACTCTAATGTCTGTTCAGCTGCTGTGTTCTATTTCTGAGTCTGATTCTGCTGTGTTTCAGTGAAAGTCAGTGGGAAATATGGGACCAGAGCCTTAAGCCCATTCCAGTCTATAGGACTTTTTACGTGGGTTTTGGATGAGTCCCTGTGTGGAAGGAAATGCTACAGATGCAGCCTGTATGTATTTAGTGGGCATCAGATGCCATCACAAAATCTTTTCAAAAATCATAGACGATTAGGGTTGGAAAAGACCTCAGGAGGTCACCTAATCCAGTCCCCGCTGTGAACAGGATGAATCCCAAATAAAAAGCTGTGCTTCTGTTCAGATGAGAATCCCCCTCCAACAACTTACATCAGAACCATTTAGTCTTGTCTTCTATTCTGCCCCTGCAAAGTCATCTCTGATCACATGCCCCTGAAACCTTGGGCATATCTGTACTTCCAGGAAGATCAACCCAGTCAGGGACAATCTTCCAGAGTTTGATTTCATGCATCTGGTAAAGACATGTGAAATCGATCTGTTGGGGGTTGACAGTCGACCCCTGTATTCCTCACTATCATAAAATGCTCCCGTCGACCTTACTTAGTGAAGACAGTTGGATAAATCAGTTTCTGATAGGCAAACACATAGCTAGAACTGACGTATCTGAAATCAACTTTTAGGTCTAATGTAGACCTGCCCCTTCAGTACATTCTCATGGTCCGAGCAGGATGCCATTCTCCATCCCCACCCCTCTGTTTTTCATTTGTTTGTTTACAAAGCACTGAAAGTGTGGATAAGTGTCCATTATTCAGGATTTTTGACCCAAGTTCAGAATTTTTTTGTACTTATCATTTAAAACAAGACCTTCATTGTATTTAAATTTATATTACATTTTCCATTAAAGAAAACATGTATGTTCTTAGAATGAGATTGCATTCTTAACTTATTGTACGTAATTGTGTAACTACTTTTATTGGCTACACAAATTGACTCGTACCTGTAATGGTACTTAACTGAATTTCTATAGTTTGTTATCCTTTATTATTTAGGGAACCATTAAAGATATTTGCAGCAGTATTCAAGCACTACTAAATTAAGCTAAACCATGTTTGAGGACTGGCAGTCCATTTAGAACACCAAAACATCTCCTATTTTTCCATTTACCATTTGGTTTCTTCCCAAGGCTACACCATTGGTTACTGACAATGCTGGTCTGTAATAACATTCAGTGCTATAGTAGATTTCTCTAAGTGTGTGACTAAAAGCTGCCTGAAAGCATTTTCATTTATTTTATACATTCTTCTCCAGGCTGTTTTGAATACCAGTTCATTTTGTTTTGCTGTTTCTTGTGGTCATCCTGCATATTGGTTATTCTACTTACATGTGTCATACCTAAGTACAATCCCACTTCTTCAGTTCAGGATCCAGCAGCTGATTAATCATTAAAAGTTGGTCTGTAGACAGATTTTCATCAGAATAACGAAATCAGCTTTAATGCATGCTTTTTGTTGTTTTCGGAAAAGCCTTTAAAGTGAATACCCTGATAATCAGAATAAACGAATCCTATTTTGTTTTTGCTTAAGTGAGGTAAAAGAGAATCACACACAGATTTAGACTAAACTAACAAAAGATGCAACTTACAACTGGTTTATTTATTTCAGTGAAGTTTTGTGTGTAAGTGGAGCCTAATTGGTCATTCACCCTGTTTTACATCTCTGTATATAAATATGTACCAGCAAGTGACATTTACTCTGTAATAGTGAGTTTGTGAAATGTAGCAGAAGTTGAAATGTTGACAGCAAAAGTAATTGTAACAATTTTTTCCTTATTATTCATTACACACACCACAAAATATTCAGAAAATATTATTAAAACAAAAGTGGAATTTAAATGAGATTGTCACTTAACTGAAATCTGTGGAAGGGATGAAAATGTCCAAACGTTGTGTTGTTTTGATTCATCTTGGAAGATGGGGGGGAAATTAAAGGCTAGATTTTGCATCACTTAAGCATGTTGAGTTGTGCCTTACTCCACAAATAATCTTTTTTTAGATTTTCAATTCTACGTCTCGCCAGGGTTCATCTTTAGGTTATTAATCATTCCTCTGCCAGTTATTTTGAACTTCCATTTTATATGCTGTTTTTAGGGCCAAGTTCTTTCTTATCAAGCTCAGAGCCTACTCCCATAAGGTGCTGCATGTCCTCAGCTTCCACTGGGGGCTCAGGGATCTCCAGATGCACAAAGATCAGACACTTAGGGTAGATGTTTAAATTTGGCAAACCTTAAATATTCTTATAAGTTCTTGAAACAATTTCTTGAAACAAAATCTTTCCCTCTGGTACCTTTGCATAAAATGCACAAAATCTTCTCATTATTGCTTAAATGCCCTTGCCTTTATAATTATGACTATTTCATTGTGGGAATTTTCTTTCACACACCGGCTCATTTTGTAATATGAAAATTCTCTTCAGTTCAAGGTTATCACTTTTTCTTTTTTTTAAAAAAAGGCATTCAGTCCACTGAATCACTGTCTTTATACAGTGTGCTGAGGAACTACTGAGATGGTTTTCAAATCCAGATGCAGTTTAATTGTTTAACATCAAGACATATGTGGAGATTTCAGAAGAACTCCCCCCAGAACTTGTATTATCATTATGTGCCAGTTTATAGCCATTAGTGATCAACTAGAGATCTTTCTTGCCCTTCAGTTAACATATACTGGATGGACAGGATATGGTAAACCAGATGCAATAATTAGGAGAATAGTTTAACCGTTCATATTATAGTCTGTTTTGCTACAGCACAATCATTAAACTAAAAATAAAGCCAACTAGAGTTGTCTGGTCTCATAAAATTCTGTTTGGCTAGGAAATACAGTACTATTTTACATTAATGTTAAACACTCAAAGAGATAATTACATAGGCATGAGTAAACTGTGTCAAACAATTAAACAGAGGAAACAGACACAAACAATTAAATAGAGGAAATTGACTCTTGGAAAAAATAAGATATTCCCCCCCCCCCATTAAATAAATGAAAGGGGGTGGAAACACTGCTCCCTCTATTTTAAATAATTCACATTGGAACTTCAGCTTTTTGGGAATAAAGGCATAGACATAGGTGTTGAGGGAAAAGGATCTGCAATTAATTCAATGTACTCTGGAAAGAAAACACAGATTAACTTTACAGATGGACCAGTTTACAAAGATAAGACAGTAGCTGAGATGTTGCAAACTTTCCACTGTGCTGGCATCCTAATGTTCCTCTTAGTCACGAAGGAAGTTTTGTTGTAAATGTTTTGTCCTATAAAGCTGCAAACATTTGTAGTCAGAGTTCTTCTACAGTTGGTGCTTGGGCATTATTCCCTAGTTTATGTAGACATACTGAGAGTAGTGCTCATTGAGGGAGCACACTGGAAAAAGTAGGGTAGCTGCTTGTAGTAGTAGTAGTAGCGTGGAGTATGGGCAACAGCAAGTGGTGACATGGGCTAGCCATGCCAAGTATATATTCACAGGGGGTTCTGGTGGGTTGTAGTAGACATATATTTATTGTTCCCTACTGCAGATGCTGGGGAGTCTCTGGTTGGGCTACAAGCATGCGCTGTGACTCTGGCTGAAGTGAACATTGATCAATGACTGTGATAATTTACTGTGGTGGAGCTGTCTGCCATTTTTGTAGATATTGTTGTAGATTAATCATTTGAGGGATTCCCCTCCTCCCCCAACCTGTACTGGACACCAGGAGATGGGAATATACTTGATGATACTGTTTCCACTTTTGAATATGCTTTACGAGTTTTTTCACTGCAGTTCTTGTGCTGGATTATGCAGCTTGGCTGAAAAGCAAATTAATCTTTTTCTAAACCATTGACTGAACTTGCTACTGGCAAATGCTATTGCTTACGTCTCACATTTGTGTAACTTATGCGTAGGCTGTCTGTGGGGGAGTACTGAATGAACTCGTTTTCCTCCAGGATTCTACCGGGGGAGAGTGTACGTGCCATTTGTTTGTTCGAGTCGAACATGATTACTGGAGAGTGGATGGGCCATCTGTAAAGGTTGAGTAAACAAAGTAGTCTTGTGGCTGCCTTACTGAACACAACCCCCTCTACTTTCTTCCCTTTCTTCTGCATCAGGATCCAGCTGCTGTGCAAGCATCCGCCATCTTTCTTTGTCCCAAGGCAGCTCTAAGATTTGCCTGCTTTTATCTTCTTTGAAGCAACTCGTCCTTTGGTTTCTCTGCATTCCACAATGTCTCTTTCATATCGCCCTTTCCTGACATCTTATGTCTCCTTCATCTGCTGTACGTGTCTAAGTTGGAGAAGTTACACTTCTGAGTTTTTACTAGTCCCATCATAAACTTTGATTAACAGCTTACTGCTTTCTGATAACTATCTTTCCCTTTGTGAAACACTTTTTATTGCACAAAGACACCATATTGTTCACATGAACCTTCCATCTCTTTATCAGCTGTGCTTTATCCAGGAGAACATCGTGGAGAGCATCTCTGCTGACCCATATGACGTCAGCCTTAGTCATGCTCATTTTCGTTTCATGCCTGCTTAGATGGTCATACCACTACTTTACTGTTTCCCCCTCCTTATTGCTGTGCATATTGCTCTAAATATAGCAGCTTGTCACCTTTTCCCATTGGGCTCTTCTTGCTGGCATAGTCCATCCATATAATACACAGCTGTGGACATTGGGCCAGCTCCCAGTGCAGTTGGACTTTTGCTTCAAAGGAATTATTATTATTGCAAAACATGTTCAGTTCACTGTTTAGATGATCTATCTAGGGCCTTTACCATAGTTATTAAATTGTGAGACACTCCACATTTCCTCAGCACTGGTATATGCATTCTTCGGTCTACTTTATCATAGGCCTTTTCTGGGTCTATAAATGCCCAGAAACTACCCTGTTGGTAGGCTAGGTATTTCTTTTATCACATGTTGACTTATGAACATGGAGTCTCTGGTTTTTCATCCTTTCCTGAAGATGAACTGTTCTTTTTTGAAGAAGGGTTCCATCATTCTCCTAATCTTAGCATTGAAAATGCACTCCACTATCTGTTTCTCATGCAACAGAAATTTTATCCCTTAGTACTTTCTGTGTTCATGAATACTTCCCTTCTTTTATGTCTGTCTCCCTCAGGACTTTCACTGAGTCGTCTATCTCTTAACCAGGTCCTGAAGCCTTTTTTTCATTACCTGGACTGCACCTCTTTCTCCATTATGTCAGATTTAGACCCCACATTAGGCTCACATATGGGCAACTCCTCCAGAAAGCCTCATTTAAGAGATTCTCAAAGGCTGTGTTTACACTAGCCTGATCAGAGATAACTAATGAAGGGCTGCGATGAATACGCAGCACTTCATTAGGCTAATTCTCCCCCCTGCAACTTGGCAGTGTCAAAGTGCTGGCATGCTGTGTAGCCGCAGGCACTTCGAAGTGCCTTTACTCCCTAAATTTTTGGGGACTAAAGGCATTTCGAAGTAGCTCAGGCATTTTGAAGTGCCTGCAGCTACATGGCATGCCAGCGTTTTGAAGTTTGACACTTCCAAGTTGCCGTGGGGAGAACTAGCCTAATGAAGTGCTGCATACTCATCGCAGCCCTTCATTAGTATTCTACGATCTGGCTGATTACCGTGCCCCCTTCAAAGAAGGGGGCAAGTGTAGACATAGCCAAAGTATTGTTTCTACTATTCTTTCCTTTGGTTCAGCAGTTACTGTCTCCCCTGGTCTTCTTTACAAATAGTGTTGCAGTACCATACACTTTCCCTTTTTGCCAGCCCGTTCACGCTGGTTTACAAAATCAGCATAGAGGCCACCTAGGCTATTCTCTTTTGGTCTTCTTCACTGCCCACTTTGCAGCTCACTTGGCTTCTTTGTATTCACTTGCACTCACACCTCAATTACCTTCTTTTTTTTTTATATGCACCATGTTCTTTTTTTGGAGCGCTATTGTTCTTCCCTTCATTAATTCATCACCACTCATCTCTTTCCATCAGTTGTATCCATACATATCATCATCATCTGCTGATGCAATTCATGTTCTTTTTAGGTGTTTCTGCTCCTCTCGCATGATATCAAATCTGTTTCCAAATTTTTATCCTTAAATTTTGTTTATGTTCAGATTAGTTGTTTTCTTGTCCAATATTCCACCCCAGTCTTTGGCACCACAGTCTAATGCTGCAGAGCTTCTATCTTACTAGGTAGCACTTTCCAACCATGATATCTGCAAGTAATTTATAAGCAATATTGTCACTGCAAATGGCTGATGTGTATATTCCTATGCTTGTGATTCAGAAAAGATTTTAATCAGAAAAGCTCATGTTAAAAAGTTACATGTTGAGTGAGTAAAATATCAAGACTAGAAGAAAGCAATATAGCTAATGTTAGCATTTCCTTATAACACAATCTGAATGAACTTCTTTCTGTAAGGAAGCCTTGAAGGTTGCAAGATTTACTCTTCCTTGGTGGTCCCTTTTAATACAGTGTTTAGCTGCAGGACATTTACTTAGCAAAACCAGACATATGTGTGCAAAGTCATTTTTATTTACATTTCCTTCTTCACATACAAGTATTGTGTTTTCACTCTTGGTATGGCCCTGACATTTACATATCTATTAACCATTTATGGTGCAATCAAACCTCAAAACTCAAACACTGGGCTTGATTTTTAAACCCAGTGCCCCAATTTATAGTCGCACTATTGTGCCTTTAATTGCAGTTAATTGTGGGAATAAAAGTTAGTAGTTAAATGTCTAACTCTTGGGTCCTGCCCTCAAAGCAGCTATTTAACCATTTAACCACCATCATATGTGCCCAAAAGTTGTTTGTAGGCACAAAAGGGTGGTTGGCTGAGACCACTTTAAAAATCAGTCTGCCTGGGTGTGATGTTCTTAGAATTGTGTTTATAGACTTTTCCTTTTGTGAGGTCTTAGCAAATGAGTGCACAGAGTCGTCTATGAAGGAATTCTCTATTTGGCCAGAGTTGCTCCGCACCACCTTCTGGACCAGAACTAACCTCCTTAATGTTTCTCTCACTTTAATTTGTCAAATATGTTAGCAGTTCCCAAGCTATATCCAAAGAGAGGTCTATGGAGAGCTTGATGGTCACCTGGCGCTGACACTTGTTTTCAGAGGCTAAATCACATAAAAATGAGTTAAAATACATTATTTTCCTAATGCTGCTTTACTTTGTCAGTAATTGCCTGAGGGATGCTGTGTTATCACTAGTGAGATAGGAGGTGCATTTTGCTATTATGAATGAGAGGAGGGGTGTACACAACTATTTCTTTATGAATTTTGGTTGAAATGATGAGAGAACTTGAGAATACCATGTTAGGATATACAGTTCACAGGTGGCTGACCACTAAGCCCTTACTAGTGCTAGGGAATAATAAAACTAGTATTTTTGAATCCTCCTAATCTTGCATTAGTTTTCTGGGGGGTCAAGAGAGACAGGAGAGCTTATTAGAGCGAGATCTGTTTCTGTAGAAGTCATGATAGAGATGTTTTGTCCTCTGTCAGCCATTTAATTTTTTGTCTTAGTATGTCATAAATCATTATTGTAATTATGTGTTTGTTTCCCAGGATCTCTGAGTTCCTTAACAAAAATCTAATTAACCTCAACTATTAAGAAACCGCACCTTGGCCCTAAAAAGAAATTACACTGCTCGTTTAAATTGCGTGTGCTTATGCATGTGTGTTGTGGTAGACCCAGGCCCACAGCCAGATACAGCACCTTGTGGGAGTGGAGATATATAGGCAGCTGGGTGTGCCCTTTTACGTTCCCCAAGGACTAAGGCCTAGGAAGGATTAGTCTGCAGCACAAGGGTGGGCCAACACCTGCGGCTAACTAAGCAGCTGCGGCCAATCAAGGCCTGTGGAGCCCTTAAAAAGGCTCCCCCCGCCACCACCAAGGAAGGAGGGGGAAGGAGATAGAGGATGGACTGGGGAGAGAAGACTTGCTAAGGAGAAGAACTGTAGCTATCAGAGGAAGGTACTGTGGTTGTGTTACAAGGGGGTCTGACAGAAGTGGCCCACGGCAGTGGGCTGTGGCACTAGGAGGTCCTGGGGAGGGAAGCCCCTCCTGCCAGAGCTGCCTAGGGTCCCTGGGCTGGAACCTGGGACATGTGGGAGGGGACCGGGTTCCCCCCAGACCACCCCACACATCAGGCCAGCCCTAGAGGAGCAGCAGGGGAGGAGCAACACTCCTCCATGAAAGACTGTATTTTTGGACTAGCCAATGATGAGAATGGCCCAGTGCTGCTGTGAACCAAGCCCTTGAGAGCACAGGAAGCAGAGTGAGGGACACAGTGGGCCTCCGAGGCTGCTTTTAAACTGCCATGTAGTGCAAGGACCCACAAGGACAAGCCTTAGGGTGTGTCACAGTGTGCATGCCATGTGTATGGAAAGCAGTCCCATCTCAGTTCAACTCCTTCCTGCTGAACACAAGAGTAAAACAGAGGAGGTAGGGAAATCTCCCCACAACCATCTTTGTGGAAAAAGTAGGACTTGTAATTGAGTCTCTTGTACATTAGTCTCTTGTGCTTCAACCTTCTCTCCAAGGATATGGAGTATTGTTCCCTGGCTTTCTGCCAGAGCCAGGCTCAAAGTCTCCGGTCATTAAGTTTGTGAAATGAAAAGAAGGACTTCTGAATGAAGTTGTGCCTTATATTAATCAGAGAACCTCCTTCTTCTTATTTTTCTTGAAGTTTTGGGATAGCAGTACATTTTCATCTGTGTCTTGAGAAAACATCTTTCAAAGAAGCAACCCTGAAACTGAAACATAAACATCTAACTTCTGCTTCATTGCATTCAGTAGACAAACCATCTATCTGTGGTTTGTTTTGTTTGTTTATTTGGGAATGCAAAGAAATATTGAATGCACAAATTCTCCGTAATCTCCTGACATCCTTTTCATGGAGCTAACATGCAAATAAGACTCTCTTACACAGACAGATTTAACTCCCTAACTTACTAGCTGTGCTTTTTTGCAGATGATTTTATCAGTGGAAAAGTATAACATGCCTTTTCTGAGAGCTCTTAGGAATAAAATACTTTCCAATGACAGGCAAGAAACTTTTTTTTAAAAAAAAAGGAAGAATTGAGCTTAGTCTTCACCCAAGACTTGAACTGAAGCCAGACTTAATAGTTCTTGAGGTTTGAGAAGATTGGAATATTTCTTTCCTCTACACTCCTAGTACTTTATATTTTCATGTTCCTCTGAAATTCCAGGTTCTGGTGGGGATGTGATCAGAAAGTGCCAAAATGTGTGCCTAGTGAGGAGATGTTTTGTGGTATATTTTGGCCCCATCAGAGGAAAGATTTTTCCCACAAAACTCATGAGGGAGTTTGTTTTGTGAGATTTCCAAGCCAGTTTTACAAAATAAAGAGGCTTGGATAATATTTAAGTAATAATACAGTAATCAATGATTTCACATATAGCTAGTCTAATGATAACTTTTGCTCCTCCTTTCTCATACCATGCTTTACTCTCCATTACTATCAGAAGCACAATGACATGAAATTCAGAATTAGGGGCCTGTGTTAGGAAACAGAGGATTTAAAACAAAACAGGATGAGAGAGGCAGTATAGAAAGGATGAATAATGATCCCACTGAAAAAATGTATTTGAAAAGTTTTTCAAGGATTGTTTTTTAAATGGAGAGCTGACACAGATGTTAAGGGAGAGAAAATTAAACGCCTTTTGCTTGTTTGTTTGTATGCCCTAACGTTTTCATTTGGTCTGTCACTAATCCTCTGAGTTTTTTCAGTTCAGTATAGTCTTGAATGAACAGCTGAAATATAGATGCACTGTGAACACTGTGACAGACTTGCAATTTCCTGCAATATCCTGAATGAATTTGATTGAATTAAAGTTGATACCTCTGGGATCCATTGTATTAAAAATACAACTGTGTATGTGTGTCTGTGGATTGTACGTACCTGCTCTTTTATGAGAGGGATGCTAATATAATTCTTCCCTTATCAGCCCTTTGAGCCACCTCCCCGCACCCCTCTCTTTACAGAGATGTGCCTTGGGTAGTTCAAATCTCCAGGCACTGCCTTTTGGGATAAATAGTCTTCTTTTGACCCAGAAGTGGACAGGACCTCTGGTCTCTGGAAGGCTCCAAGACTGGGCCTACTGAGTCTGGATGCTTGTTCTGAACTGAAGCGTCAAAGGATTACTTCTGTCAGAGCCCAGGTTACAGCTGGGGTGATCTTTGTTAAGCTTTTTAGCAGGTATGTAGGTTCTTTTACTGGTTTTAATGTGTTTTCTATGTGATGCTTTTTAAGAAAATAGGCTTGTTTAGAAAGAACTGTGAACTGTTTCTGAAGAGACAGCAAGCTGGTGTGCTTGGGCAGCCTTTCCCTGGTGGGAATAACACAGTGAACACAAGGAACTGTACAGGCTGGAAAAATCCTGATCAGAAGAGAGCGAGACATGGATCTCTGCCCAAGAAAGACAGTCACTTGGGAGCTGGAAGCCTGAGAGGGGGTGCCCTTTCTGGACTGCTGACAGGGAATACAAGTGCAGTTGTTCTGAACTGTAACAGAAACAATGCTGAATGAATTAAGAACCTTACAGCTCGCTCTCAATTTTGCTATATTACAAACTTTGCCTTCAGTGTGTACTCTGCTGGGTTTTGAGCACAATAAAATTTTTAACATGATAGGCATGAGTATAAACTGAAAATGACTCTGACTTGCAGATATCAAAAACTATGAACTAAACTCATGTGAAATCCAAGCTGTAAAACTGGTCTTGAAGCCTGGAGCTTTTTGCTTCTGAGGTCTGTGTACAACACAATACAAAGTAACATGTACTTGCTAAGGACATTTATCTTGATGCTCTGACACAAAGCTGTTCTAAGCAAAGAGGGGAAAAATACAGAAACTCAAATTTTCCTCCTGGCTTTAAACCATTTTTGGAACAGCTATCCTCACACAGCATTAAAAAATGGCCTGTATTGTTTTGTTTTAAGTAGTATTTCAAATAGCTAGCTTATTTTCTTTCTGGTTAGAGATGGCTGTCAATATTTTTATTACTCGGCTCTAATTTGTTTCCGTTAATTATTATTTTATTAGGGATGGAAATGTTCTTCAATAGGCATTAATTTAACAAAAAATATATTAGACAGTGGAGATGGATAATACCTCTTTAGGTTGTTTAATCCAATCCTCTGCCATTACAGAATTGTTCCTTACTGTTTGTTTTTTATGTTATTTGGGCAGCGTTTTGCCAAGGTCAATTTTAAATGAGTCCAGCAATGACATTTACCACCACTTCCTACTTAACAGATTTTTAGTGGCTCGGACCTTTCTTTCTATGGTAAAACCTTCAAGAAGGGTCATGGAGGAAAGAAATCTCACATGGTGAAGGGAAAGTCCTGGCCCAGCCATGCAGAGGCCCTTTGTCTCTGCACTGCTCTGGCTCCTACAGAGCTTTACCCCAAGAATTCTGCAGAAAAGATGCTACAGCCCAGGGTTGTATTTTCTTTTCAACTATTTTGTCTAGGGCTAAAGGATAGACTATTTAGATTTCCCCCCAGGTTATTTTATAGTCTATGCCGTGAAGGGCATACAAACTGCATGAGAGAACCCTGCCATGGAGGAGCTACATCTGAAATGCAATCTGCCACATTGTTGGTAACTTTTTCTGACAACATTTTTTGTTTTAATACCATCAGGACAACTCTACTTTTGCTCCCTTTTTGATATTTACTTCCTTCAGATATTAGTGAATGGCTCTCTTGCTGTATCTACTCATCGCTCTTCCTAGCTATACATATAGGGCCATATGCTTACCTTGTGAATGCTGGTAGAACTCCATTGAAGCTAGGAGAGCTATGTTAATTTATGTTAGCTAAAGGTCTTACATGTAGTTTTTAAAAACTCTACTTCTTAAATCATTACCAATAGCAGTTTTACTTGACCTTCTCTGAATTACTTCAAATTTTTCTTTATTTTTATGGTATCCAAGTGCTACATTATTCTAGGTGTGGCCTTATTAATGCTTGAGAGAGAGGCTGTCCTTTCCACTATCATGGTGTAATATCTCTGAGTCATGGCTGAGTGAATTTGTTCAGCTTCATTTATTTTCCTTCACTAAATCATCACAGGTCCCTCAAACTAATATCAGACTTTTAGGAACTTCTAGGATGTTTCAGTACAGCGTGCTCTAAAGAAGGTATCCCCATACCACTCTTCCTCTTATGACTAGGACCCTGCAAAATTTATGCACATGAGAAGCACATAATAGACCATGACATTTGACCTCCGTCCCTGAAATTTGGCCTTTTATGTGCCTTTATCCTATACTACGTAGACTTCATGGGGGAATATCAGCATTTCTCAAACTGGGCGTCTTGATCCAAGAAGGAGTTGCAGCGGGGTTGTCAGGTTATTTTTGGGAGGTTGTAGCACCCTGATTTCTGCCTGCCTTCAAAGCTGGGTGGCCTGAGAGTGAAGGCTTATAGCCAGGCACCTAGCTCTGTAGTCAGCCCCATGTCAACAGCAGCATACAAGTAAGGGTGTCAGTATCATATTGTGCTATCCTTATTTCTACACTAGCTGGCCAGAGAGTGGTGGCTGCTGTCCAAGAGCCCTGCTTTGCAGGCGGCAGCACAGAAGTACCAGGCTATCCATAGTTTTGCACAGCTGCTGGCAGCAGCTCTGACTTGCGAGCTGAGCTCCCGGCAGGCATCTGTGTCTCTGAAGTAGCACTGCCATCAGCAGGGCAGGAGTACGGGCAGTAGTACCACAACCTTCCCTCCAATAACCTAGCGACCACCCCCACATCCCTACAATTACAATGATGTGAAATATCAGATTTAAATATCTGGAATAATGAAATTTACATTTAAAAAAAAATCTTATGACTGTGAAATTGACCAAAATGTACCCTGAATTGGTAGGACCCTATTTATGACACAAGATTTCTTTGTACTGATGGCTTACAAAGAATGACACAACTTTCTTCACCTCAGCATGTTGTCCTGTTAGCCATTTTTATCTAATATTTTTGCCATATATGGTAAGTACAGAAGATCACAGAATAGACTTTATGCTGCATTATTCCTGGGCCTGACACTGCACTGTCGTGAATGCCTCCTGCTAGATGTGGAGCACCCTCAGCTCTTGCTGGAGAGGAGAACTAGCTATAGCATACAGCTTCTTGAGAATTTCATGTAAGTTGTGACGTTTTGTGGTTCAATCCAGACTAGTAAGGGGTTGTGTCCCTCTGGATGTGTTCAGTGCTACGCTGTGGTGGCTCACTGCACTGACACTAAGCAGATGGTCTCACAATAGTGCATGTCATGCCATGGATTCTACTGCCCAGTTATTTTTTTTGTAGAGTGCCTTGAACATCCTCCCAGTTCCAAATTGTCCCCAAATGATTTGCCACTATTTTACCTACATCCTTCCTGAAACCATGACACAAGTTATCAAGTTAATTCTTTCTTTTTAAAGAGTTGATAAACTGCAACTCATTAACGTCACTGGTGTTTGACAAATACTCTTCTTTAAATCACAGCGCTGGGTTGGCTTAGATTAAAAAAAAAGTAAATATATTTTGCTTAATAAAAATAGAAGAGATTAAGAGGAATAAGTATAAGGAATAAAATGAGGGTTACAAGCAAAGTAAACATATGCTTCTCAGACTATCATTTAATTTCACCAACTTATTCTCTTAGCCAAAGTGGGTACCTTATCTAAATTTAGCTTCCAGATAGTTCAGCCCCTTTGGCTCAAGGCACTAAAGTTAGTGACTTCAAGAGATCCAGGCCCCTTGAACTCATCAAATGATGTCTTCTCTTCCTGCTGTTTTTTCCTTTCTCTGGACTTCCCATCTTCCTACTTATGTATAGAAATGGAGGCTTCCATTGTTTTGCTCCCACACTGCTTGATTAACATTAGAGGCAGGTAGATAGTTGCCTTCCCTCCAGGCTGAAAGAAAAGATGCTTCTCCTCATGTTTAGTCACAGACTTCCAAAACATATCCGTGAGTATCCATAGTTCCTGATACAGTGTTAATGCATACATATCACAATGATAGTACTCACTAGCATGTCATAGAATTTCATAAAAGACCTTACTCGATACACTTTTATTATAAAGGAATATTGTATATAATCAGTTGATTCAACTGCTAATTTATAACCCAGTAAACTTTTGAAATGTATTCTCTGAAAAGTAAACCAACAACAAGCTTCTCATTTCTGCTGGGGGTAGACCCCATGCCGTCTTCTCCCCAACCTGTTTGACAGCTTTGTTTACCTGTATGTAAATATGTTTGTCTCTGTCTTTAGTCACACTTTCCCTAAAAAAGGTGGAAACACATTACTTTATGTGGAACAGGCATGGCTTAGGGATGGATTGCCAATATATTTTAAGGATGTAATTCTAACACACGTTCATAACTCTTTGTACTCGCCATGTTCATATAGCACACAATGATTTTTGGGCCCAGTGCATTATCATTTTGTATGCCTTTTAGGTACAGATTATGACAACAACATGTTAGGTGTGAAGAAAGTGTCAGGCCTGACAAGAACTGACACAGAATGGTGAACAGCTTGGCTGTGGCTACATTATCCCTCCCTTTCAGAAGGGGCATGTAAATGAAGCTGTTCAAAATGCATATGAGGTGATGAATATTGATATCAGTGCCTCATTTGCATTTTCAAAAGCTGCATTTATGTGCCCCTTCCAAAAGGGAGGGTTATTATAGCCACAGCCCTACTGTTTTTTTTTCTTTTGACATATAAGTAGCCTGTATTCTGAACCTGTATTGTGTCTACTGTATAAATGTTATACTGAATTGTAAAGAATGGAAATAATCACCTTTGCTTCATGTTGATGGCTGTAAAATTTAAAATGGGATTAAGATTTTTATAACATGCTTTATTTTTAATAATTCACAGATGCCTCTACAGCAAGCTCCTATAATGATTGTTATACCTGTGCATTTTGCTGAAGCAGCATATACAGAATTCCTGCCTGCTATCTAGTGTTTTATGAACTAGGCTGCTGTATAATGTGCTATATCATTTCATAAATGGTAATAAAGTATTTATAAATAGAAGCATAATATAATTTGTTACCATATGTTTGAAGTAATGATCAAGCATTTACCATTACTAGCGAGAAAGCGGTGTTGGAGCCAAGCTCCTACTACCATATGGGCAGGGATGTGAAAGCAAAACTGTGTGTGTTTCAGAACACAACTGTTTTTTCAATCCATTGTGGGAAACGGGAAAAACAAATTAATCATATCATTAATCTTCTCAGCAATCTTCCAAAATGAGAAAACACAAACAAATTGGTTACTTGTGAATTATTTATCCTAATTTAATTTTTAATAAATGTCCATATGCAATGTAAATTTTCACTTGTAAGACAGCTATGCTAAAATAAATATGGACCCATTTGCAATTACTTTTAAGAATATTGCCTTTAGAATTATTTGCATGGTCTATCTTTCCATATCCTTTAGAAGTTATATCATTTAGTGGGCTGGGATTTAAAATTTACTCCTACCTAATTTTATAAATATATTTGGCAGCCGGATTCTCAGCTGTTACAAATTTGGAATAGATACATTGGTCAGTAGAGCTGCACCAGTTTACACTATCTGAGCTTCTGGCTATAAAGAAAAAAAACTAACAGTGCAGTAAAAAAAAAATCTCTATATGCTAACACAGGATCTATTTTTAAAAATAATCTAAAAATTTAGATCAGAGGGAGGATTTTTCAAATGTATAACAAATTCTTACATAGCTCAAAGTAAGCCTGAAATTGTAGGGGGTAAGGGTTGGGGAGAAAATAACTTAGAATTACTCCAGTTTTATTAGTGTAGCTCTGAGCATTCTATTCTGAATGATGCTGTTTTTGTTAAAGGTATAGTTTCTGCATGATTTCAGGTTCCTTTCTTCTTAAAAGAGAAAATAATATTGGGATAAGTTAGTGAATCAATAAGGACATAAGGATTTCCCTCATCCACAGGGATAATATGGCAAAGCAAATGCCTAGACCCATGTTAACTCTGGTGAGTTGTCAGTCTGTTAGAGTCTCAAGAAATAACTGAAAACAAAACAAATTAATGAAACAAAACAAGCACTCAAAAGCAGACCCAAGCCTTCCTTGTCCAGTATCATAAGGGAAGTCAAACCCTAGGCAGCAGTATATCTGTGCTCCAAACTCTGCAATTTGAATGGGCTTGGGGACTTGTAAGATTGCGATCAGATAGCTGTAGAATATTTAAAATAATTCTCTTTGGGATGGGAGAGCAGAGGGATGTAGCAGCATGAGTTAATTAGAATGTCCAGTTTTGGGTCAAATAAGCAAGAACATTCAAGAATTTTATGTTTATCGAAACACACACTAATGGAAGTTTTGAAGCTACCTCTACCCCATACCCTTAATCTCACTGGACAACTCCGCTGGTGACATCATTGATATGACACTGTTGTATACCAAGCTTACCTTGGCTATGGAAGGCCCCTTTTCCTTTCAGTCGTTACATTTTGTTCTGTTGAAATTTTGTGGAATCATTGATGCAATGTTAAGAACATAGGAGTGGGCACACTGGGTCAGATCAAAGGTCCATCTAGCTGAGTATCCTGTCTTCTGATGGAGGCCAAGGCATGATGCCCCAGAGAGAGTGAACAGAACAGGTAGTCACAAAAGCGATCCCTCTGCTGACATTCGTTTCCAACCTCTAACAAACAGCAGCTAGGGACACCATTCCTACCTATCCTGGCTAATCTCTACTGATGGACCTGACCTCCATGAATTTATCTAGTTCTTTTTTGAACCCTGTTAAAGTTTCAGTCTGCACAACCGCCTCTGACAAGAAGTTCCACAGACCTACTATGCACTGCGTGAAGAAAAACTTTCTTTTGTTAGTTTTAAAACTGTTACCCATTTATTTCATTTGAGCTGTGTTTACACATGCACGCTACTTCAAAGTAGCGGCACTAACTTCGAAATAGCGCCCGTCGCGGCTACACGCGTCGGGCGCTATTTCAAAGTTAACTTCGACGTTAGGCGGCAAGACGTCGAAGTCGCTAACCTCATGAGGGGATCGGAATAGCGCCCTACTTTGATGTTCAATGTCGAAGTAGGGACCGTGTAGACGATCCGCGTCCCACAACGTCGAAATTGCCGGGTCCTCCATGGCGGCCATCAGCTGGGGGGTTGAGAGATGCTCTCTCTCCAGCCCCTGCGGGGCTCTATGGTCACCGTGGGCAGCAGCCCTTAGCCCAGGGCTTCTGGCTGCTGCTGCGGCAGCTGGGGATCCATGCTGCATGCACAGGGTCTGCAACCAGTTGTCGGCTCTGTATCTTGTGTTGTTTAGTGCAACTGTGTCTGGGAGGGGCCCTTTAAGGGAGCGGCTTGCTGTTGAGTCCGCCCTGTGACCCTGTCTGCAGCTGTGCCTGGCACCCTTATTTCGATGTGTGCTACTTTGGCGTGTAGACGTACCCTCGCAGCGCCTATTTCGATGTGGTGCCACGCAACGTTGAAGTTGAACATCGATGTTGCCAGCCCTGGAGGACATGTAAACGTTACTCATCGAAATAGCCTATTTTGATGTTGCTACATCGAAATAAGCTATTTCGATGTTGGCTTCACGTGTAGACGTAGCCTTGGTGACCCTTAGTTCTTTGTTATGGGAACAAGTAAATACATTTTCCTTCTTCGCTGTTTCCATACCAGTCCTGATTTTATATACTTCCCCATATCCCCTCTGAGTCTCCTTTTTTTTTTTTTAAGACGAAAAGTCCTAGTCTTTTTAATCTTTCTTCATATGGAACCGCTCCAAACCCCTCATCATTTTTGTTGCCCTTTTCTGAACCTTTTTCCAATGTCATATCTTTTTTGAGACAAGGAGACCACATCTATATGCAGAGTTCAAGATGTGGGCATAGCATGGATGTACACAGAGACAATAAGTTGTTTTCTGCCTTATTCTCTCTCCCTTTTTAATGATTGGTAGCATTCTTTTTTGCCTTTTTGACTGCTGCAAACACATTGAATGGATGTTTTAAGTCAACTCTCCACAATGACTCCAACAGCTCTGTCTTGAGTGGTTATAGCTAATTTAGTCCCCATCATTTTGTATGTATAGTTGGGACTATACATGTTCTCTGAGGGCCAGGTGCTGCTTGCACCGAATGCACATTACACCATCTGTCCATAAAGCAGGTAATCATACATGCTGCACTGGGTACAATAAACAGGAAAACCCGCACTCTGTTGCTGGGCTTCTGACTGCATTTCCTCCTATAGAAAATTAGATTTTTGATAGGTTTTTTAATTTGAATCAGGGAGTTTTCATTTTAGTTTAATTTGAGAGGTTTTAAGAATGCCAAATATATCTAGTCCCACTCTAAACTCTTACACAAAACTCCCTGTTAGCTCAGTTCCCTGGTCACGAACTCTCTGGTCACTTTACTAGCAGACTTTATATAGCCCTGGCCTTCCTGATAGGCCCACCTGCTGGTTAACGTTGCTGTGCTTGAATTTTGATCTCACAGGACAAAATTCTAAAAACATCCCTGTTCTACAAAATCTTTCAGCAGTGCAAAGAGTAACTAGAATAAGGACTATATTTATACATTAATCTGAATTTTTAATTTCAACAAAACTTTGCAACAAGCAGGCATTTCATAGAGATTCAGCACTTTATAATAATAGTCATGCCATGACCTGTGAAGCAACAATACATCACACACATTCTTCAATACACAAACATACATTCTTCACACTTTGCCATATGTTGACACATCATACATTTTCTTGTCTTGAATAGCTTAGCCACCACTTACTTTCCTTCACATCTGTCTGCAAGTTCCATGTCTTTTCCATGTGTAGAAAGAATGAGAAAAAAGTGCCACCTTAAGCTTAAAAGCATTTGTCTTCACTAGGAAAAAAACCCAAAAAACAAATGTGCATTTGTGAGTTAGCTAGCTTGAATTAACTAACATGAGGTAAAAACTTGTGTGAAAATTAAAATTTTTTTTTGCTTTCATGAAGTTAGTGCATCAAGGTAAACCTAACTTCCCCCCCGCTGTCTTTAACTCCACCTGAAAACTCATGGGGAAACTACAGACTGCCTTGTTTGCACTGGGAGTTTTACCTCACATGCAGGGTGGCTGACAGACTTAGTGGGCCCTATGCAAGGTAGGGGGTGGGGAGGCAGGCAGGGAGGCAAATAATTAGAAGGGAACTCACCTGTGAGCAAACAGAGAGACTTCTAAACAGCCAGGATGTTGGCAACAGTGTAGCAGGGGGAAAGCCTATAGGTTTTTCTCCGGGAGGTAAGGCAGAAGAAGCAGCGTGGTAGGAAGGCTTTATGCAGACCTTTACTGTTCACTGAAGGGCCCTGGGCTGGAACCTAAAGGTTATGGGCAGTGCATACGAATGCTGCTGCAGTCTCTGCTGGGCATACTTGGGGTAGTGTGTGTGAAGACTGCCTGACATGGCTCCTGAAGAGAGAGACTGACAGACCTGCCTTCAGAAATCAAGCCATGACCTGACTGAAGGGCTGAGTCATGAAGAGGAGGCTGCAGTTTCTGAAGTGAAAAAGGGGCTGCAGAGGTAGGAAGAAACCAAGCACTACTGCAGGAAGAGACTTTGGCCTGGCAGAGCTAATCCACAAAACTGCCAAGAGGCAGTGCTGTCCAGGATGAGTAGAGCATCCTTAATTCAGCTAAACTAACTCAGGAAGCGAAGAACACACCTTTATCTTCCAGCTGGGGTTATACTGAAAAGGAAACAAAAACCATGTTTTCCCTTTGATGTGCCTTAATTCCAATGACCCAGCAGCATGGTGAGTTCTTCCTCACTTGACTTCCCATAGCCCCCAGTGACGCTAGACTCTCCAAAAAGGGTGGGGCATGGGGTTTTTTTTGGTCATTTAATTTTACTCAGCCACAGATGTAGGCTTCCAGTTGTCTCAGGAGGTTCTAAACCCCTATGCAGACTCAGGGTCTGCCCCCACAGGTGACCAGTGGGGGTGCACAAAGGGGCCACACATGCCAATTGTATTCCCCCTCCCCCCTGCAAGCACCATCAGCATGTCACCACACTGCTTCTGATGAGTGCGGGGGCCTCCCCCAGAGTGACACAGTGCAAGTGTTCTAGCTTGTGCTACCCTGAGGCCATGCTGCTCCAGGAGAACGGGGTCCACTGGATGCGGCAGGCGGGGCTGGAGCATGGGTGGGGGAAGGGGCGTGGACAGAGTAGGAACAGGAGGGAGAAGAGCAAGAATGGGCAGAGGCAGGAGCAGGGGCATGTGGCTGCACCCCTTCCCTGACAACCCCCACCGGTCACCTCTTCCTGCCGCCACCTCACTTCTTCCTCAAGCTTCTGCCCCACTTCTTCCCAGCCCCTCCCTCCTCACCTCTTCTATGCATATTCCCAAGCAAATCCCCATCTATGCTCTTTCCCCACTCACTCCCAGTGTCTCCAGCATGTTGTGGAACAACTGGTTGACATGACTGAGAGATGCTAGGTGGTGGGGAAAATCTTGGCTGCTTGTGGGTGCTAAGGATCGGCTTAATTTTTCCATGTGAGCTTGGTGCTTCCATGTGTACTCAGCAGAGTTGTACGTGCCAACATATGAGGTAGCAGCTGAGATTCCAATGCCAGAAGGGACCATTGTGGTCATCTTGCATTTCTCCAAAAATAATTTCAGAGCATAAATTTTTTTTTAGAAAATCATTCAGTCTTGATTTTGAAAATTCAGTGATGGTAGGTTGTTTCAATGATTATTAATTCTTATTGTTGGAAATGTGTGCTTTATGTCTAGTCTGAGTTTGTACAGTTTCAACTTCCAGCCACAGGATTGCATTATGCCATTCTCCATTCAATTAAGGGACTATTAGTAAATGTGTTTTTCATGTTAGTATTTGCAGACTGTCATCAAGTCACTCTGAACCTGAACATCCTCTGCGTTAAGCTAAATAGATTGAGATTTTAAGTCTATCACTGCAAGGCATAACCTTTTAAACCTTTAAACGTCAAGAGCCATTTTGCTTTTCTGGGCCTAAAATAGCTTCTGTTGGGGTAGTTTACTTCTATGTTGTTCATTGCCCAGCTGTGGTTTAAGGACACTATTTCTTTTTCATGGCGTTAATGTAAATTCCACTCAAATATTTAGGGAGAGAGAAACTCCTTAAATGTTTTGCCAGGTGTTTTCCTGTCATTTGATTAGGACAAATGTGTTTTTGGCACTCTTTTCCCCACTCTTTTTATCCTCACCCACTGGCTAAATTCTAGGAAACTGTGAGTAGAGTCACATTGCAGCAGAAGATTGACCTGCTGAGGGTCAAAGATTGACTTGGTGAGGGTTGATCTTCTGGGGTTTCATTTTGCACATGCTTGAAAGGACACTCCCTGGGGTTGATATCGACCCGTACACTCCTAGTGAGAGGTGATGAATAAGAAAGGCCAATGGGAGAAATTCTCCCATTGACCTTCCTCCATGTGGACAGACATGGCAGTTGACCACAGATAAATAGAATTTAGCTAAAAAATTGATGTAGCTAAAATTGTGTATTGTTGGTCTATTTCTATATCTAGTATAGACATAGCCTGAGTATCTTTCTCTCTCTCACACACACACACAAAGGTCTAGTTGTGGGTCTGAAGAATCTTCTGGATGTAAATGTGTTGACCATAGTTGCTCCTGATTTTTACCAGTGTAACTTAGATCAGAATCTGTCCTCAAGACTTTTTTAAACACTATTGTGCCATCTGAGTGTTGCCATGGTTTTTAACTGCTTGTGGACAACACTTTCCATGATTGTTAGATTTTATCAGTCCCCCTGACTCATATTCCTTCATCCTTTGTCAATATCATGTGCTTTATAATCTACTTCTGCTCAGTGAATAACTCAGGTGAAATTTATTGTCTTTACATAACTCATCTTACCTTGAAATAAGTGCGGTTAAAATCTCGTCTGCCAGTTCATTGCTGCAGCTGTGAAGGCTCAGACTAGCTGAATAGCAGGAAAGTGCTGTAACAGTTGCCTTTCCAGCTGCTTTTATTGAACAGCAAGGCAGATGAATCACAATGCAAACAAGTATCTATTTACCCATATGAGAAAGAAATAATATAATAAAGGGGATTTGTTTGGTTTTTAAATCTTCACTTTGGTCTGTTCCCTTTGAAATCAAGGGAGTGGGGAGTAATACAATATGTGTCCTTGGCTGTGTCTACACTAGCCCCAAACTTCGAAATGGCCATGTAAATCTGCTCACAGGAATAAGGGGACTTCGAAGTAGGTGGGGTCCTTTTGAAAAGGAGCCCCGTCGGGACGAGCCGCGTGGCGGCGAGCCGCATCAATTTCGAAGTGCTGCGGCCGCCCACATGCTAATGAGGCGCTGAATATGTATTTCAGCGCTTCATTAGTAAACTTCAAAATGGCCATTTACTTGGCCATTTAGAAGTTTGGGGCTAGTGCAGACATGGCCCTTGAGACAAATATCCAAGCTTTAACTTTTGATTGCTTAGAAATGTAAAGAAAGTAAATCTAGATAGTATTATGGAAGCCCACAAGGATTTAAATGAGCGAATGTTTGTCTGTGCTAAAAGGATGACTGAATAATGAATGGGTTTGAGTCACAAACATTTAGCTTAAATCCAGTATGCCAGTCTTCAATATTCTGTGGTCTTCTATGTGCTTTGTGAACTGCATCCAGAGAGTAGCTGCTGAGCATGTTGCTTGGTATGTGGATTTACAGATTATAGAAACATTCTTAGTAAATGTTTACTTTTTATTTCACTTTCTTAGTGGAAGCACTTTAAATTACTTGAGCAGTCATCTCTTAATTATTAGTAAACTGTTCTAATAATGGGGTCAACACCTGGATACTTGAAGGGTGGTAAGAAACAGTTGTGCCTCAGACTATCCTGTAACAGTAAATTCCTGCTTTTTGATGCAGAGTATTAGTACTTTGGATATTTTGGAGTTATCTGGCAGATGTCAAATAGTCGTAGTTCTTGCTTAGTTTGGTTGGCCCTTTCCTTATCGCTTCAGGTTTTTTCCCTTTGGCTATGTCTAGACTGGCCCCTCTCTTTTTCTAAAAGGACATGCAAAAACAGCTGATCAAAAATGCAAATAAGGTGCTGATTTGCATATTCAGTGTCTTGTTTGCATAATGGTAGCCACTCACCATTCCAGAAGTGCTATTTTTGAATGCCAAAACAGCCATGTGGACAGGGTTCCTTTGAAAGGAAGCTCTGCTTTTGAAAGCACCCTTCTTCCTAATTTTTTTCAGGAAGAAGGGTGCTTTTTGAAAGTGGGGCTTCCTTCCAAAGCAATCCCATCTACACTGCTGTTTTGGCTTTCAAAAACAGCACTTCTGTAACTGTGAGTGGCCATGATGCAAATGCGGTGCTGAATATGCAAATCAGTGCCTCACCTTCATTTTCAATCAGCCATTTTTGCATGCCCCTTTCGAAAGGGAGGGGCCAATGCAGACGTAGTCTTCTTGTTTAGATGTTTTATTTAAGTATGCCTTTGTAAGATACATATGTGTAAACTGTTTTTGGCCCAGATAAAGTTCATAATATTTTACATTTTTACTACAGCTTCAATAGAAACTTTGTCACTAGCTGTTGATGCATCCACCCAAGCAGCCATTAGATTCCTATGATCCTTTCTACCCCGTCAGGCCTAGTTCAGTCTCCCACTTCAGTTGCATGATAGTCATTCCTTCTCTTGATCTTTCTTATTGTACCATTTTAAAGATGCATTGTGAACTCCAGATACATGATGGACTCCATGTGGATTCGATATTCAGTGCCTGCATGATCTAGTGTGTAATGCAGTTCTCCTTATTTTGACACCCTTGCTTTCCTTGGATTCTGGATTATGTTACCAATTTGACAAAATGTTTTAGTATAAATCTGTTGAGACAGCTGTGTGAGTGAAGAGATTTGTTATGGTAAAAAGGACGATATCCCAACTGTCGAGGTTTTTTTTGTGGCCTAAACAGAACTAGTCATTCAAATCATGTCATTCAAAGCAGTGAAAATCAAAAGTATCACTTTTTTTTTTTTTTCACTACAGTCTATTGTGTACCTATTGTATGTCATAGGCTGTATCTATACTATAAGGTAAGGGAGTGATTCCTATGACAGCGCACACATACTTACACTAGCTCTTACCAAAGTAGCACAAGGGCTGCATAAATAGCAGCATAGGTGCAATTGCAAAGGTGGCAGCGGTGGAGGTGTATCTGAGTTTTGCTGATTCCATACCCACCAGTTTCAGGTGGGTTTGTACTTGGCATATCTCGTTGGTGCCTGTGTTGCCACTACCAGTGGTACCGTGGCTACAGTTCTATTTATAATAGAACACACTAATGTGAGTATTTGTACATGACCAGAGGCATCACACCCTAGCTTATATGGTAGACATAGCCTAAATTATTTTTTAATTTGCTCAAAGGTCATTTAATTTGCTCTAAGGCCAGTTCTCAGCTATCTCCCTGCTGGCACAGGCTAGAGCAGCTTTCAAGGTGTCCCAGCTGCTGTTAAAAGAATGACACTTTGTTGCAAAATAAAAGGAAAAAATAAGGAATCCTGACTCCATAATTGTTCCAACCACTCTTTGGCCACGAACAGGGCTGGCTCACTATATTTCATTTTGAGAATGGAGAGGAAAGGATTTTGTATAGCACTGATAAGCATTTGTCAAATAAGAGCTATGTCTACACTGGGATCCTACATCAAAATAGCTTATTTCAATGAATAGCGTCTACACATCCTCCAGAGCTGGTGCTGTCGATGTTGGATAGCACTACATCGAAATAGGCCCTGCAGGGGAGCATCTACACATAAAAGCAGCCCAAATCAAAATAAGGGTGCCAGGACCAGCTGCAGACAGGGTCACAGGGCGGACTAGCACTTCCGGGGCAACAGCAAGCTGCTCCCTTAAAGACCCCCTCCCAGACACACTCAGCCCGCACAGCACGCGGTCTGCAGAGCCACAAGCGCACACACCCCGTGAAGCACCATGGACCCCCAGCAGCAGCAGCAGCAGCGGCAGCAGCAGCCAGAGGCCCCCACACCCGCCCCTGGAGGACCAGTGGCTGCCCTGCTCAGTGCCATGCAGGAGGCAGCTGACCACCTTTTATTTGAGGAAGATGAGCTGCCCCCAGGGGATGAGGAAGCAGCCCCAGACCTTGCTGCCCTCCCAGCCCCCGTCCCCTGCTGCACAAGCCGCTGGCTGTGGAGATACCCCACGAGCACGGACTGGTGGGAGCGGCTGGTGCTTGGTGAGTGGGACAATGACCGCTGGCTCCGGAAATTCAGAATGAGCTGGCAGACATTCCTGGAGCTCTGCCAGTGGCTCACCCCTGCCTTACGGCACCAGGACACCCCCATGCGACGTGCCCTGACAGTAGAGAAACGGGCCGGCATCGCTGCCTGGAAGCTGGCCACTCCAGACAGCTACTGATCCATAGGGAAGCAGTTCGGCGTGGGCAAGGCCAACGTTGGGGCTGTCCTCATGGAGGTAAGAGGACCCAGGGGGAAGGGGGAGCCCTGGGGGGAGGACCAGACACACCCTGCACACCCCTCACCGGTGCTCTCATGTGCTTCCCCTGCAGGTCGTCCACACAATCAATGCCCTGCTACTCCACAGGCTCGTGCAGCTTGGGGACCCGGATGCTGCCATCGTGGGGTTTGCCAGCCTGGGCTTCCCAAATTGCTTTGGGGCTCTAGATGGGACCCATATCCCCATCTGTGCCCCGGAGCACAGCAGAGGACGCTTCCTGAATAGGAAGGAATACCATTCCGTGGTCCTCCAGGCCTTGGTGGACAGCCAGGGCTGCCTCTTGGACATTTATGTTGGCTGGCCTGGCAGCACCCACAATGCCCGGGTGTTCAGAAATTCGGGCCTGTGCCGCCGCCTGGAGGCAGGGACCTACATCCCCCCCAGCAAGAGATCCCTGTTGGGGACACCACCATGCCCCTCTGCCACATCGCAGACATGGCGTACCCCCTCCAGCCCTGGCTCATGCATCCCTACTTGGGCCATGTCACAGCCAGCCAGGAGCGGTTCAACACGCACTTGAATCATGCACACCAGGTGGTCGAGCGCACTTTCAGCCACCTCAAAGGGCGCTGGAAGTGTGCCTGGATGCAGGGCTCACCAACATCCCCCAGGTTGTGGGCGCATGCAGCGCACTCCACAACCTGGTGGAGAGCAAGGGAGAGGCCTTCTTTCAGGGCTGGGCTGTGGAGGCTGGCAGGGCCAACGTCCAGCCACCTGCTGCCCCCAGTCGCCAGGTTGGCCCTGAGGGAATCCGGGTCCGGGAGGCCCTGCAGGCCCTTTTTGAGCAGGCTGCGGGGTGAATGCTGGCAGGGCCAGCTGCGGGTGAGTCACCCACTGCACCCCCCCCATCCTCCACAACACTCCCTGCCCCCACGCCCACACCACAGAGAACCCGAGAGCACACCCCCCCGCACACTTCGGTGCAATAAATGGAGTTTTTTTTTTTTTTGTTTGTTTTTTTGAAACAAAACTGTGCAATGTGTATTATTAAAAGAAAAAGGGGGGAACTATGTATGTGGGGGGGCAGGTACTAAACAGGGGTAGAACAAAAACTGTTTACAAGGATGGGGGGAATATGTCCAAAGGAGGGGGGCCTTGGGGGACAATGTCCTCGGCCACGCACCCCCTATTGTCCTGCGCCTGGTTGGGGGGGCGTGACCACATCTGGGCCAGAGGCCCCGTCGAGGCTGGAAGGGGGGCCGGGAGAACTGGCAGATAGGGCCGGGTGGTGTCCGGAGGCCCATGGTCCCCCTCGGCAGCAGGCCCCAGGATGGCTGATGGTGGAGGGACAGCGGGCAGAGCAGCTGAGGGGACGGGCGGGCGGGCGGGCGGGCGGGCAGGCAAGTGCCGCGCGATGTCCTGGAAGGTGTGCATGAAGGACCCCTAAGCCTCCTGGCACCAGGCCAGTGCTCATTCCTGGAGATGGAGCTGACGCCGGAGGGTGGCGAGCAGCTGGGGGTCCGTGGACGCCCGCGGATGGCTCCGACGCTGTCGGGCTCATCCTGGGGCTGGTCTGTGCTCCGCCAAGGGGCTGGCCTGCTGCGATGGCCCTGGTGGGCTGTCCAGGACCACAGACGCCGCGCCAGTGCTCTGCGGGCCCTCCGATGGTGCAGCTGCGGAACAGAGAGGGGGAGAAGAGTGGAGACAGCCGTTAGTCTGGGCCCTGACCCATGGCCCTTGTCCCCCCACCCCTCTGCTGCTGGTTCCCCATCCCCCGGAGATGCTGCTGCTGCTGATGGGTGTCCAACCACCCCCCCCCACAGGGGACCCTAGGTTCTGCTCCCCCCATCCCCAGGGATGGGGCATGGCACTGTCCTGCTGGAGGGCAGGGGCTGATGGACTTTTCTGAGGGACATGCCACTTCTGTCCTCGGGGCCATGGTCATCTGGGTGTGTGGAGGGCCCTGGTCATGTCCCTTGTCCCTGCCCCTTAACCCCGGGGGTGTGCAGCGGGGGAGTACATACCTGACGGTCCGCTCCCACGGTCGGGGGACACCCATCGGGCGGATGCCCTGCTGGAGCTGTGGGAGGGGAGGTCGATTTGGAGCCCCCCGTTGCTGGAGGACTCCTCCTCCTCCTCCGGTGTCCCGGGGTGGGCTCCGGGGGGGGGGGGTGGGCCTGGGATGCAGGGCTGGCCTCCAGGGCAGACTCCATCTCTGGGGCCTGCTGGGGCTTGTCGGCTGGGGGGGAGGAGGTGTACCAGGGCCCAGGATTTCCCTGAGCTCCCTGTAAAAGGGGCAAGCAGCGGGGGCGGCCCCAGATCGGCTGGCTGTGTCCCAGGCCCGGGTGTAACCCTGCCAGAGCTCCTTTACCTTACTCCTGACGTGGTCAGGAGTGCGGGCAGAGTGACCCTGGGCAGCCAGGCCCTTGGCCAGCCGAGCGAACGCATCCACATTCCACCTGTTGCACCCCATTACCTGGATCACCTCCTCCTTGCCCCAGAGCCCCAGCAGGTCCCGGGTCTCAGTCTCCGTCCAGGAGGGGCCCCGCTGTCTCTTCTCCTGCTGGCTGGTAGGCTGGGTGCCCTGAGTCCCCCTGTGGGGGGTGCCCTGGGGGCGCTTGGGGGGGGGCTGGCTGGCTGCCATGGGTGCAGGGTGCTGGGTTGGGGCTGGTGATGATGGGCAGGCTGGGCACGTGTGTGTGCTGCTGCCTGCACGCGCTCTCAGCTTCCTGCACAGGAACTCAGGGGGCAGGGAGGTTGAAGGGGCTGCTGCATGTGGCGACCATAGAGCTCAGGGGCTGGAGAGAGCGTCTCTCAACCCCTCAGCTGATGGCTGCCATGGAGGACCCCGCTTTTTCGATGTTGCGGGACGCAGATCGTCTACAGACACCCTACTTCGACGTTCAACGTTGAAGTAGGGCTCTATTCCCATCTCCTGATGAGGATAGCGACTTCGACGTCTTTCCACCTTACGTCAATTTCAACTTCAAAATAGCGCTCGGCATGTGTAGACGCGGCGGGCGCTATTTCGAAGTTGGCACGGCTATGTCAAAATAGCCGGCTAGGGTAGACGCAGCTAAGTTGTTGTCTATGGGTTTGATTCTTCTTGGTGCTGAGCACTTCCTAATTCCAGCACAGTCAGTACAAATTAGGGGTGCATAACATCATGAAGGACCAAGCCCAATACTATTTTAGATCAACTAATCCGTCCACATGGCTGTTGAAATTAATTCCCCCTGGTAGTTTTTACATTGTTATGGACAGTCCATATTGGAATAATCATTTAAAAGTACTCTTGGATTATAAATTATGACTCAGAACTACCAATTCCTCATTCCACTGCAAAGGGTTAGTGTCACCCAAACAGCTCAGATGGTGGCTGGGACACTTGGGGCACACTCCACTAGGGGGCTTCCTTCTGAGACAAGGGAGCATAATTTAAACCCACTACTTCAGAAGACTGACTAAGGTGGAGTGCATGGGGCAGAATATATGTCTGTCCTCATGGCTGCAAGGGACTAGGTTGGTACAGGAAAATACAAGGTAAGAGTGCACAGTCTAGATTAAAGTAGACACGATCCACTGAACTTCTTTCTCTTAAATCTGAATTTTGCCCTGTATCTTTCTATCCCTTCAGTGTGTGTGCATTGTGGTGTTTTTGTTTGTTTTGTGTGTTACGTTCACTTCTATGAGAATGTTCTAATTTATAGAAGCCCCTAATACTTGGGTATGCTTTTCCCACTTCCGCTATAATGCTCGCATAATTATTTGTGAAAAAACAGAGTAATGGATTTTAGCCTCATTCTAATTTCTGTGCTGTTTTCTATTTCTCAGTCCCCAGCTAAGATAACCCATGACAAATAGAACCAAGCTCCATTATTATATTCTTATTTGAAGAATCTGAATAGATAAGGGTGCTGAGCTCTTAGGAAGACACTCCGTGTTTGTGGTGTAAGCTTTTGAGGGTGCTATGAAAGCATGAAGTGTAAAAATGAAGAATTTGTATTGTGTATCATAACCTGAGGCTTATACTTACTATACACCTATTTTAGAAGTCAGCGTAATATGTTTCCGGATGCCTGTGAAAGTGAAGGCATAGGCATAGATTCTGTGATTGCTCTGTGGAGCGCTCACAGAACAAAAGTTTGCGGGTGCTAAACCCTCACAGGCAGAGATTTCTCCCCCTCCCTTCCAGCACCTACAGCCTGCTGCAATCTGCTCTTTCCTGGCATGCAGGAGTTTCTGGGGGGCGGGGGGAAGAGGGAGAGGAGCAGGAATGGTGCGCGCTTGTGGGTGGGGTGGAGAGGAGAAGAAGCAGGATATGTATTGAGGGGAAAAGATGGGGACATGGCCTGCAGCGGAGCAGTGGTTTGAGCAACCCCATGGGCCAAGAGGGAGCTGTCACCTATGAGTAAAAGGTCCAAAAAGTTTTATCAAATGCCCGTGTGCATACTCTCTGGAAAAAACATGTGCAGCTTTGCTTTCTGAACACATTGGCAAGTCTATGGAGTATAGAAGCTAACACTTCCACCTACTCCAAACCTGAAGTGGGTCTTACCCACAAATGCTCATTACATAATAAATAACTTTGTTAGTCTTTAAGGTGCTACAGGACTGCTTGGCTACGTCTACACGTGAAGCCTACTTCGAAGTAGCTTATTTCGATATAGTGACATCGAAATAGGCTATTTCGATGAATAACGTCTACACGTCCTCCAGGGCTGGCAACGTCGATGTTCAACTTCGACGTTGCGCAGCACCACATCGAAATAGGCGCTGCGAGGGAACGTCTACATGCCAAAGTAGCACACATCGAAATAAGGGTGCCAGGCACAGCTGCAGACAGGGTCACAGGGCGGACTCAACAGCCAGGTGCTCCCTTAAAGGGCCCCTCCCAGACACAGTTGCACTAAACAACACAAGATCCACAGAGCCGACAACTGGTTGCAGACCCTGTGCATGCAGCATGGATCCCCAGCTGCGGCAGCAGCAGCCAGAACCCCTGGGCTAAGGGCTGCTGCACACGATGACCATAGAGCCCCGCAGGGTTTGGAGAGAGGGCGTCTCTCAACCCCTCAGCTGATGGCCGCCATGGCGGACCCCGCAATTTCAATGTTGCGGGACGCGCAACGACTACACGGTCCCTACTTCGACGTTGAACGTCGAAGTAGGGCGCTATTCCTATCCCCTCCTGGGGTTAGCGGCTTTGACGTCTCGCCGCCTAACGTCGATGTTAACTTCGAAATAGCGCCCGACACGTGTAGCCGTGATGGGCGCTATTTCGAAGTTAGTGCCGCTACTTTGAAGTAGCGTGCACGTGTAGACACGGCTCTTGAGTGTTATGTGGTGGTGTTTGTAGAGGTGATATACGAAAAATTATAAATATGTGCTAGAAATATGTTCTTAAAAGGTGTTTGGCAGGCAGGAGTTAAGATCCCTGCCTGAATGTATAGTAAATTCTTTCATATCCAGCATTCTATCATCTGGAAGTCTCAAATAACTGGTATTTTAACTATAAGTAAACTTTAGTTACTTTTTCCTATATGTGCAGTATAGTGAGAGTAAATGCAAATAAACACAGTGTATGTTTACAGTGCAAAATAGTACTGTTGGTACTTTGCATACATTTTTGTTTGTTTGTTAATATCTAATCTTGTTTTTACTTAGTGTTATATATTGCTAGGTTTACCTCTCTGTTATCCAGAATATTTGAATATACGGCAACCTCCCAGTCCTGGGACTGCTGCATATGAAAGAGTTTACTGTATCTCCAATGTAAACTGAGAACATTTTGCCTGATGACTTTGTCACCTTTCCCAGAACTGATCTGGGAGATGGTTTGAACTGGGATGTGAATTTTGTAGGACATTACGGGGGATCTTTTGCATACTTGGCTTTATCTAATTCTTGACTCTCCCCCGCCGCCCCTCTGCTCTCTGATTTGCTCACCTTGATAATATTTTTCTGATTTGTCAACCTTGATTACTGTTTTTGGTTTTCTGTGCCTTAAATATTGAGTCTCTTCTGGTATGGCTATGGTCTGAAGAAGGGCGTCTGTCCCGCGAAAGGTCATCACCTAAGAAATTATTTTGTTAGTCTTTAAAGTGCTACTGGGCTGTTTTTTTGTTTGTTTTAACAATTTCAGTGGGGGATGGAAGCTGCAGAGCCAGTGTAAACCAGCTCCCAGGGTTCTGTCCACTCTCCTTGTGGATGGGATTTACCTGCAGCTCTCTCTCCCAGTGTTGGTACCATCTCCACACGTCTGCACTGGCACATTAAATTTTTTGCTGTGGCAGTGCTGCTGCAGCTGTGCTTTAAATTCACATGCATAGATAAAGCCCTTAATTGTTACAGAAGCAGTTTAACAATGTTTTGAGGAAAAAAGTGCGTTATTTGTGGAGTAATGTTTTTAATTTAATTTCAGGCATTGGTCACTTAAAAATAGCTACACTTCTGCACTAGAGAACTATTCAGAAATACAGGGCCAAATAAATCCTGCTGAGTATTGTTAGCTGGTTGCCTCAGGGAGGGCAGGTGGATTTGGCTTGTTTGCATAATGATTCTGCGCATGAATCTCTCCATGAAACACCATGTGATAAATGCAAAAGTCTGTTATTCAGAGGTATATATATAAAAGAAAAGAGATTAAATGAATGATACATATGAGTTGTGATAAAATCCAAAGTCCAGGGAGAAGAAAATTTGCCATATTTTTAAAAAAGTGGTAGGACTGAAGTCTGAGATGCGTTGAGCATCTGGGAGTTGCAGAAGTACAACAAATGCACGGCAGCTCTTAAGAGTTGGCTTTTAGCCCACAGTGATGTTTTATGACCAGTTATGCTAACAAAATTAGTGCTAGTATGTGGCAGTACAAAACTTACAAAACACTCTAAGTGTTGTAGAAATAATGGCCTTTGATATTTCACTATTTGAGAAACAGGAAGTTATTGTAATTCAAGACTGTCTTAATGAAAGCAGGGTGAACACCAAGACACAGTATTCATTGAGCAATTCTGAATCACATTTTCATTCAGCCTCTTTGGATTCACTTTTAGGGAAATTTATGTTCTTGTGAACATTCCAGAAAGTAACTTTTTTTGGATGCATGTCCACGCTTCATCTTAAAGCAACTTGAACATTTTTTAAAAAGTATTTAATCATACACTCTTAGAATAGTCTAGCATGCTGTGGTATTTTGTTTAATATCCGATTGTGTTTTTCCTGTCTATGGATGCTACCATTTTGATTTTAAGTAAATCCTCTTTCCCTTACATAAACCTGTACAGGTGTCAGAAAGTGGATTCGGTGGGTGTTGATAGTTGTGAAGAGATTGACAATGATTTCAAAAATTCTTTATGCTGGCAACGGGAGCTTGGCAACAGGAGCTATCTGGTCTACTAGCATAATTGGAAAACGTCACTTCTAGCTCAAACAATTTGGACTGTTTTGCAGACCTTTAGTCCTCTTTTTAGAATTGTGATTTGTTTTTGTTCTGCTTGACATGTATTTACACTGTATTTCCCTGTTTCTTTTCTAGTGAAGATTTCTTGTCCACATTAGTTTGTTTGTGTGGTGTCTTTTTGTTTGTATTATGACAGCGGGGATTATATATCCTCTCACGAAGTTCTCTGACTGGGTTTCAGTTTTGATTTTTATCTCACAGTAAATCCCTTCACCATTAATGTTGCAGGACTTAGGCTTTCTTTTTCTCCATTAAAACCATTCAAACAAAACTTGCTGCTCTGGTAACTATCTATTTTTTCCCTTCCATTTTTAACTTCTGATTTGTTTTACATGTTACATGTTTTACTGTTTTACAGTCATAGTAGGACTGTATGTAGCATGCATCTAAACAATGAGGAATTTCCAACCAATGTGTATTACTTTCTTATTTTAAATATGATTTTTTAAATCATTTTCTTCTCTCTCAGCAGCATAGTCCAAATATCTGTCCCCAACACTATCAGTTGACCTTTTGACAAGATCAGTATTCCTCCAGTCTAAATAATGGGTTCTTGGCTTCCCTTGCAAAAATTATGTGATTCTAGTTGTTCCTCTTTCTCCTACATCTACTGTGATGTATGGTGAGCAAGTTGGCTGGAGGGACAATGCAGCCAACTGACCAGGGTCAGTATGTGTTGTTTGTTCCTCCCTCCCTGATCTATACTGGATGCAAGCCTCTTAAAGACTTCAGCTGTTGCCCTTGGCTTTTTAGATTAAGATGTAGAAGCTGCTTTGTTAGCTTTGTAGGTCTCTGATTCAAGACACCATCTTGCTGTCTCACACAAGATGGCAGCCAACAGAGCAGAATAATATTCTTAACAGCATTAACGGCTAGCTCAGATTTAGGCTTCTGGAAAACACGGTTTTCAGTTGACAGATTCAGAAACTTCACTCTGGCATTAGCATAGTCAGTCCTATACTTGCATTCCATCACATCACATATTAGCATAGACATGCCTATTTGTAATAGACCTCTCCATGATTTTTTTACTGCATTATACTGCTCCTTAGGCTAGAGAAGTTATTCTCTTCTCAAAGCTCTCCCAGGGCATAAACATCAAAGGATACCATTAACCACACTCCCATATGTCATTCCCAATGAATGAGCAAAGAGCCACCCTCTCATATCCTTTGAAAAACTTTGGTACTGTTGAATAAGACTAACCGACAAATAAATACTGTTAAATTTTTCATGGACTCTAGGTGATCGTTACTGTAATACACATTAAAAGACACATACATCTATCTACTCATTAAAATCAATGTTACTATCCAAATGGCTTGCAAACATTAAATATATCTTCCCATAAAACATAAATAATGTAGCCCTGTTCTGACCTTTCAGAAAGAGCCCATGAAATAAAAGGATGTTCATTAATAATGTTTTTGGCTAACTGCCACATATGCCCCAAAAGAAGTTGCCTTATTTATAAACAAGATGATTTATAACTTATCTTTGCAAAGTCACAGACTCCTGCTATGAACTTTTGCTTCATGTTTCTCATTTTCTAAATTTAGAATGTTTGAAACCCTTGTGGATGAAGTTAGTCTGCTGGCTGAAGGCCTAGGTGAGCCCTCTGTGCCACAAAATCACTCTGGCAAATCTGACTGAGTAAAATACATGGTACCAAATGCTCTGTATGCAAACATGGAGGGTAAGATTGGCGGTCTATAGGAGAGCCACTGGGATGAGATATGCATAGATACAGTGATTGGGAACCCAAGTGATTATACATACACAGAGAGAGAGAGAGAAACTATGGGCTGGTTCTCTTATTTCCAGTCCCAGAACTAGAGCTGAAAATTTTGGCTGAATGCTCAGATCAAAGGGGAGAGAGCGTAATCTTGTTTATTAATAATGTTTGTTAATGCAGAGCATCTTTAGACAAGGTAGTAGACAGTCCCTACCCTGAAGAAATTACAGCATAACTTGACAAGACTGGCACAGAGTGGGGTCCTGTATGTAACATCCAATGAGCATTAACTGCGTGATGGCAATAAAAGCCATGCTGGTGTGATAATGTCTGTATGGGGGTGGATTTTGCTAGGTGTGGATGGGCTAACTGGCAAGAAAAGTGAAGCAAACTGGGACATTGATGGGAAGAAGTGAGGAGGACAAGTCAGGGGAGAAAGGAGTGAGAAGCAAGTGTAGAGTGATGCTGAGCAAGAGACTGTGAGGCAGGTGAAGGAGAAGGAATAGAGCAAACCACCAATCAGCACAGGGAAGAGAAGGTTGAGTAAGAGTTGTAGAATGTTCTCAGAATGTCCAGAGCTCCTCCTTTGGCTGTGTCCACAACTGTTCCTACTGGTTGGAATTCCCGCTTGTTCGTCTCTGCAGTTTTTCAGTGTGAGGGAAGGAAAAACCTCCTGGGTCCTCAAGCCCTAAAATGAAAGGAGAGATTTCTCTGATGCTTGGAGGGAGGATTGTCCCCATTTTACTCCCTTCCCTTTCCCTGTGCTGCTACATATTGAGCTAGAGTTCTCTGGATCGTTCTTCTGTACAGTTTTCCCCCAGACCTACATGGTGTTAGAAGTGAGGGGGGTTACCATTGGGGGCCATAGTACCTCTGATATCTGAATATAATCATCAGTAGCAACTATGTCATCAAGATGCATTTGTTCAAAAACAGTTTAACTAGTAAATACAAAGTTACGCCTTTCAACTTATGCTCACTTTAATCATTTAGAATATTCTAATCTGATTCATCATCTATACTCAATAGCTGTGTTTACATGTGCACGCTACTTCGAAGTAGCGGCACTAACTTCGAAATAGCGCCCGTCGCGGCTACACGCGTCGGGCACTATTTCGAAGTTAACTTCGACGTTACGCGGCGAGACGTCGAAGTCGCTAACCCCATGAGGGGATAGGAATAGCGCCCTACTTCGACGTTCAACGTCGAAGTAGGGACAGTGTAGACGATCCGTGTCCCGCAACGTCGAAATTGGCGGGTCCTCCATGGCGGCCATCAGCTGGGGGGTTGAGAGACGCTTTCTCCAGCCCCTCAGCTCACTGGTGGCCGCGTGGAGCGGCCCCTTAAAGGTCCCCTCCCCCTCCCTGCCTCTGCAGGAAGCTGAGGCAGCATGCAGGCTGCAGCCTGAACACGCGGGCAGCCTGCAGCACCCTCAGCTGCCGCACAGAACGGCGATGGCTAGCCAGCAGCGCCCCCAGGGGACCCCCTCCAAGGGGAGCCAGGGCAGCCAGCCCAGCCAGAGGGGCAGCCAGGCTGGGAAGTGGCAGCGGGGCCCCTCCTGGATGGAGGCCGAGCTGCGGGACCTGCTGGGGCTCTGGAGTGAGGAGGAGGTGCTCCAGGTAATGGGGAGCAAGAGGCGGAACGCGGATGCGTTCGCTCGGCTGGCCGATGGCCTGGCTGCCTGGGGTCACCCTGCCCGCACTCCTGACCACGTCAGGAGTAAGGTGAAGGAGCTGCGGCAGGGTTACTCCCAGGCCCGGGATGCGGCCAGCCGATCTGGGGCCGCCCCCGTCACTTGCCCCTTTTACAGGGAGCTCAGGGACATCCTGGGCTCCCAGCACACCTCCTCCCCTCCGGCCACCCTTGACACCTCGGCTGACGAGCCCCAGCAGGCCCTGCAGCCGGAGTCCGCCCCGGAGGCAAGCCCTGCACCCCGGGCCCCCCCCCCCCCGGAGGCCACCCCCGGGACATCGCGGCAGGAGGAGGAGGAGGAGGAGGAGGGGGGCTCCTCCTCTGCAGAATCCAGCCTGCAGATCCTCCTCCTGCCATCCCGGAGCAGCAGCAGGGCCTCCGATCCCCGGGGATCTCCGGACCATGGGAGCGGACCCACAGGTAGGTACCCCTCTGTGGTGGACACCCCTGGGCTTGAGGGGTGGGGGTAAGAGATATGTGTCCTGGGCCCCCCACATGCTCACATGGCCATGGCCCCAAGGACACCAGGGCCATGGCCCTCACAGCACTGCAGCCATCAGCCCCTTCCCCCCGCCCCCCCCCGCATGACAGTGCCATGCCCCATCCCCGGGCCAGGGGGGAGCGGAACCTCGAGGGGCCCCCGGGAGGAGGGGGTGGGACACCCCGCAGCAGCAGCAGCATGTGATGGAGTGGGGGGAGTGCAAAAGGGAGACTCAGGCTACATATGAGCCACAAGAGCCGAATACCTCCCAGGGCCAAAGGAGGATCCTGGCGCTACAGCTGGCAGGTGACACCTCTGCCCTGAACCAACAGGAGGGAGGAGCTGAGCTGGCTTGGAATTGGGGAGCGAGGGCAGGGGCCACAGGTAGAGGCTAGGGGAAGGGAGAGCTGGTAGGCAGCCAGCCTGAGGAGGGGGAAAGCTGCATCCCCGAGGGACCCCCCTTGGGGTCTTCTCCCCACGACGGGTTGGAAGGACTGTCTCTTCCGACAGCTGGTGCTGTCACTCCTGGCAGAAACTGGCCATCTGTGGCCGAAGAAACCTCTCCTGCTGTCAGACCCTGTGGGGTGAAGTGACAGTCGCTCCCACCAGGGGACGGGGTGCAGGGCCAGGGGACCCCTGAACCCCATCCATCACAGCAGCATCTCCCGGGGATGGGGATGGGGAACCTGCAGCACAGGGCTGGGAGGACAAAGGCCACGGCTCGGGGCCCACACTAACACCTGTCTCCATTCTTCTTCCCCCGCTCCTCTCCTGTGTCCTGCACCTGCACCATCACAAGGACCGGAAGAGAGCGCCGGCGAGGCGTCAGTCGTCCCATACAGCCCTCCAGGACCCTCGCTCCAGGGCAGCTCCTCGGCCGAGGACTGACCGGCCCCGCGGAGGGCTAGACGGCAGACCCCGCGCCACCAACCGCCGCCGGCGATGGACCCCCAGCTGCTGGCCATCCTCCGTCGGCAGCTGGAGGTCACGGAGCAGCACCTCCACCTGCAGGAGCGGGCGCTGGCCTGGCGCCAGGAGGCATGGGGGGGCCTACATGCAGACATTTAACCGGCTTGTGGACTACCTGGCCCCCCATGCCGCGCCGGCCGAAAGATCGCCCGCCCTGCCCGCTCCTGCAGCCCCACCACCAGCTGCTCCGCCCGTCGCCGGCCCGTCCGCCGTCGCCCCACCACCCACCCGCGAGGGCCAGAGCGCCGAGGGACCCCTGGAGCCACCTGACACTCGCCGGCCCCGATACCTTCCGGTCCAGCCCGCTCCCACCCAGCCGCGGACCAGGCTGCAGGCGCGGCGGGGCTCCCGGCCAGCGACGCCCAGTGCCGGGCTATAGGGGCAAGGGGCCCGGGACGTGGCCCCCCCCTTTGTATATAGTTGCACCCTGTTTGTTTGGCCCCCCCGTTTGCCCTGTCCCCCCCATGTAAATAGTTCTCCCCTTTATCCTCCCTGGTTTCCTTTTTATTATTTATTGCACACTGTTGTTTATTTGCATTGTTTTATTGTTCTACATATTGCTTTGGTTGGACGTTTGTCCCTAGTTTTCTGTTTGTGGTTGACACATTTCTTTTTACATCCCCAAAAAAACAGTTTCAGAAAGACCAAAAAAAAATTTACGTTCAGCCACAAGTGCGTGCTGTCATTTGTCCAGGACAAGTGGGAGGCGGGGGCGCTGGGGTGCTCCATGGTGTGGGCGTTGGGGCAGGAGTGTGGGGGAGGAAGGGGCGGGCAGTAGGGGGCCTGGGCAGAGTTCACCCCGCGGCCTGGTCGTCGAAGTGGGCCCGCAGGGCCTCCCGGACCCGGGTCCCCTCGGGGTCCACCTGCCGACTGGGGGCAGCAGGTGGCTGGACGTGTGCCCTGGCAGCCTCCACAGCCCAGCCCTGCAGAAGGGTCTCCCCCTTGCTCTCTACCAAATTGTGCAGGGCGCAGCAGGCACCCACAATCTGGGGGATGTTGTTGGGGCCCGCATCCAGGTGGGTCAGGAGACATCTCCAGCGTCCCTTCAGGCGGCCAAATGAGCACTCCACCACCTGGCGTGCACGGTTCAGGCGCTCGTTGAAGCGCTCCTGGCTAGCGGAGTGATGGCCCCTGTAGGGGTGCATGAGCCATGGCCGGAGGGGGTAGGCCGCATCTGCGATGACGCAGAAGGGCATGGTGGTGTCCCCCAGAGGGATCTCCCGCTGGGGGATGTAGGTCCCTGCCTCCAGCCAGCGGCACAGGCCCGAGTTCCGGAAAACCTGGGCGTCGTGGGTGCTGCCAGGCCAGCCCACGTAAATGTCCTGGAAACGTCCCCGGCTGTCCACCAAGGCCTGGAGGACGACAGAATGGTAGCCCTTGCGATTGAGGTATCGTCCGCCACTGTGATGCGGGGCGCGGATGGGGATGTGAGTCCCATCCAGAGCCCCGAAGCAGTTGGGGAAGCCCAGGGTGGCAAAGGCGGCGATGGTGGCATGTGGGTCCCCCAGCCTCATGAGCCTGTGCAGGAGCATGGCGTTGATGGCACGCACAACCTGCAGAGAAAGCACATGGGACGGCACCAATGAGGGGTGAGCAGGGTGTGCGTGGCCCTGCCCTGGCCTGCCCTGCCCTGGCCCCCCTGCCCTGGCCTCCCCCTGTGGGTTCGCTTACCTCCATGAAGACAGCCCCGACGGTGGCCTTTCCGACACCAAACTGCTGTCCCACGGATCGGTAGCTGTCCGGAGTGGCCAGCTTCCAGACAGCGATGCCGACCCGTTTCTGCACCGTGAGGGCACGCCGCATGGCAGTGTCCTGGTGCCTGAGTGCGGGGGTGAGCCACTGGCACAGCTCCAGGAATGTCTGCCGGGTCGTCCTGAAGTTCCTGAGCCAGTGGTCGTCGTCCCACTCCCCAAGCACCAGCCGCTCCCACCAGTCGGTGCTGGTGGGGTAGCTCCACAGCCGCCGGCGTGTGAAGCGGGGGGTGGAGCGGGGTGCTGCAGGGGTAGGGGTTGAGCCCTGCTGCCCTGGGGGCATCTCCTCCCCTGGGGCAAGGAGGTGCTCAGCTGCCTCCCACATGGCATGGGCCAGGGCAAGCCCTGCTCCTGCCGGGAGGGCTGGGTGGACCTCTAGCTGCTGCTGCTGCTGCTGCTGCTGCTGCTGCTGGGGGTCCATGACTGCGGCGCCCGGGGTCTGTGTGCCTATGGCTCCTCAGACCGCGTGCTGTGCAGGCTGAGTGTGTGTGGGAGGGGCCCTTTAAGGGAGCGGCTAGCTGTTGCCCCGGAAGCGCTAGTCCGCCCTGTGACCCTGTCTGCAGCTGTGCCTGGCATCCCTATTTCGATGTGTGCTACTTTGGCGTGTAGACGTTCCCTCGCTGCGCCTATTTCGATGTTGGGCTGAGCAACGTCGAAGTTGAACATCGACATTGCCGGCCCTGGAGGACGTGTAGACGCTATTCATCGAAATAGCCTATTTCGATGTCGCAACATCGAAATAGGCTACTTCGATGTAGGCTTCACGTGTAGACGTAGCCAATATAAATTAAAAATATATAAACAAAAGCCCAACAACTTTTTATCACAATATGGCTACGTCTACACTAGCATGTCAAAGTAGCCTATTTTGAAGTAAGGACATCAAAATAGGCTACTTTGACGCGTATCGTCTACACATCCTCCAGGGCTGGTGCCATCGATGTTCAACGTCGAAGTAGCGACAGGGAACATGGAAAGGAGCCACCCTGGAAGGAAATGTGGAGCATCCACACACACAAGCGCTCCCCGTTGAAATAAGGGGACAGCAAAGCCCCGAGCCGCTCCCTTAAAGGGCCCCTCCCAGACACACTTGCCCTGTACAGCACAAAATCCACAGAGTCGACAACCGGTTGCAGACCCTGTGCATGCAGCATGGACTCCCAGCTTCAGCAGCAGCAGCCAGAAGCCCTGGGCTAAGGGCTGCTGCACACAGTGACCATCGAGCCCCACAGGGGCTAGACAGAGTGTCTCTCAACCCCTCAGCTGATGGCCACCATGGCGGACCCTGCTATTTTGAAGTAGCAGGTCGCGGATCGTCTACACATGCCCTACTTTGACGTTGAACGTCGAAGTAGGGCACTATTCCCATCTTTGGATGGGAATAGCAATTTCGACGTCTCACCGCCTAACGTCGATTTCAATGTTGAAATAGCACACGGCACGTGTAGACGCACCCTGGAAGCTGTAAAATCCTAAGTGGAACATTCACTCTTCCAGGAGTTCCCAATACACAAAATGCAAGCCTGGCCTGTTGCCAGTAGGATGTAAACATAATTATGACTTTAGCTGCTTTTCCTAAAATAAAACACGCACGCAAAGCTGAAGCTGCTTTTTTGTACTGAAGTAAAAAAGGATGCACACAAAAGGAATATATTTATGCCAGAAATAAGCTGTAATGAAAAAGGAGTCCTATAAAAAGTGGAAAATGGGTCATATTGCAAAGGACAAATATAAAAAAATACAAGCATGTGGAGGTATGTAGGTGCAAATTAGAAGGGGGAAGTTACAAAATCAGCTCAAACTGGCTAGGGACATAAAGGGTAACAAGAAAACACCTACAAATATAGGAGAAGCAAGAAGAAGACCAAGGGAAAAAACAATAAAACAATAACAGAAAATGTGGAAATGGCAAAGATGCTTAATGACGTCTTTCATTCGTCACCAAGAAGGTTGGTGGTTATTGGATGTCTAACATGGTAAATGCTGAATAAAAATTAGATGACTTCAAATCACCTGGGCCTGATCAAATGCATCCCAGAATGCTAAAGGGGCTGATTGAGGAGCTATATTAGCCTGTATTTATCATTTCTGAAAAGTCATGGAAGATTGGAGAGATTCCAGAAGAATGGAAAGGGGAAAATATAGTGCCTATCTATTAAAAAGGGCAATAAGAACAACACACGAAACTAGAAACCTCTGTGCCAGGAAACATAATGGAGCAATAGTTAAGATAGTAAGGTAATAAGTAAAAATCATCATTGCTTTGTAAAGAACGAGCATGTCAAGCCAACTCAGTAACTTTCTTTGAGAGAATAGGAAGACTTGTGGATAAGGGGGAAGTGGTAGATAAAGTATAGTTAGACTTTAATGAAGCACTTGATACAATCGCTTATAAAACTAGGAAAATGCAACCAAGACAGGGCTATTGTAAGATGCGTGTACAACTGGTTGGATAACCATCCCCAAGAAAAAAGCAGTCATGTAGCACTTTAAAGACCAACAAAATAATTTATTAGGTGATATACTTTCCTGAGGCAGATCCAATTCTTCAGATCCGTAAATAGTGCTGAAAATGAACTGGCGTGACGAATATATAACAGAGCGATAGAAAACAACAACAAAAAATGAAATGAAAACTGACAAATCAGATGGGTGGTGCATGGGGAGGAGGGGAAGAAAATTACTTACTCCATAGCTGCGTCTACACGTGCATGCTACTTCGAAGTAGCGGCACCAACTTCGAAATAGCACCCGTCGCGTCTACACGCGTCGGGCGCTATTTCGAAGTTAACTTCGACGTTAGGCGGCGAGACGTCGAAGTCGCTAACCTCATGAGGAGATAGGAATAGCGCTCTACTTCGACGTTCAACGTCGAAGTAGGGACTGTGTAGACGATCCGCGTCCCGCAACGTCGAAATTGCTGGGTCCTCCATGGCGGTCATCAGCTGGGGGGTTGAGAGATGCTCTCTCTCCAGCCCCTGCGGGGCTCTATGGTCACCGTGGGCAGCAGCCCTTAGCCCAGGGCTTCTGGCTGCTTCTGCGGCAGCTGGGGATCTATGCTGCAGGCACAGGGTCTGCAACCAGTTGTCAGCTCTGTGGATCTTGTGTTGTTTAGTGCAACTGTGTCTGGGAGGGGCCCTTTAAGGGAGCGGCTGGCTGTTGAGTCCGCCCTGTGACCCTGTCTGCAGCTGTGCCTGGCATCCCTATTTCGATGTGTGCTACTTTGACGTGTAGACGTTCCCTCGCAGCACCTATTTCGATGTTGGGCTGAGCAACGTCGAAGTTGAACATCGACGTTGCCGGCCCTGGAGGACGTGTAGACGTTATTCATCGAAATAGACTATTTCGATGTCGCAACATCGAAATAAGCTATTTCGATGTTGGCTGCACGTGTAGACATAGCCCATGTGTATATCAAGTTAAGTGACTTGCCTGAAATCACTATGAATATCAAAGATGGAGAAGCTGTCTTCCTTTGTAATCTGGTGTTAGTCTCTTTGTTGTAGGATGCAGATTCTAAGGTCTTTAAAACTATGGCCTACTCCATTGAAATGCTCACTGACAGGTTTATGTGTATTCAGATTCCTAATGTCCGATTTGTATCTGTTCATTCTTTGATAAAGTGATTGTCCAGTGTGTCCAATACACATAGCAGAGGGGCATTGTTGGCACATGATGGCATATATGACATCAGGAACACATTGCACGATCCATTGTTTATAGTCAAGCCCTTAGATACAAGTGCATCGGCTCCAATCCTACTGATAGAGACCAGAAGCTTCAAGTTCTATCCCACGCATTCGTAAGAATTACCCACTGGGAGAAGTAAAGAAAACAAAACTAAACAAAACGAACAAACAACAGATTGACAGGGCCAGATGAATACCCAGGAACCAGCTACTTCTAGATAGGCCCAAGAAGGTCAATAACAGAACGCCACTTATCACCTATAGCACCCAACTCAAATCCCTCCAGCACATTATCAACAACCTACAACCTATACTGCAACATGATGCCACACTCTGAGAAGCTCTGAGGGAAAGGTCTGTGCTGTCCTACAGACAACCACCTAACCTCAGGAAAATTCTCACTTGCAACCACATGCCATACTGCAGAAATACTAATCCTGGAACTTTGCCTTGCAACAAACCCCATTGCTAACTTTGTTTACATATTTACTCTGGAGACACCATCACTGGACCTAACAACATAAGTTACAAGATGAGGGGCTCATATTCCTGTACATCCTCTAATGTTCTATGTACCATTATGTGCCAACAATGCCTCTTCTCTATGTACGACTCTCCAGTTAATATATTGCAGAACAATTTTTGCTTTCCCCCACCAGCCTTGCAACAGTGTAACACTGTTGACCCATATTCAGTTTGTGGTCCACTATGACCTCTAGATTCCTTTCCGCAGTGCACCTTTCTCAACAGTCGTTTCTCGTTTTGCATGTATGAAGCTGATTGTTCCTTCCTAATAGAGCATTTTGCATTTGTCCTTATTAGACTTCATCTTACTTACTTTATACCATTTCTCCAGTTTGTCCTGATCATTTTGAATTATGACCCTATCCTCCAAAGCTGTTGTAACCCCTCTCAACTTGGTTTCATCTGGGAACCTAATAAGCGTACTCTCTTGCCAATATCTAAATAATTGAAGACAGCATTGAATTGAACTGGTCTTCAAACAGACCCCTCTGAAACCCACATGTAGAATTTCTTCCAGCATGACTATAAACCATGCTCTGAGAACGGTTATCCAACCAGTTATGCACCCACCTTATAATAGCCCCATCTAAGTTATATTTGCCTAGTTGTTTGATAAGAAGATCATGCAAGACCATATCAAATGCCTTACTAAAGTCTATGTATACCACATCCACTGCTTCTCTTGTTCACAAGACTTATTATCCTATAAAAGAAAGCTATCAGATTGGTCTGGCATGATTTGTTCTTTACACATCCATGCTGGCTGCTACCTATCAGCTTATTATCTTCCAGATGTTCTGGGTAATGTTCCCTTACATTTGCACTAAGACTAAACTCCTAAATTTGAGATGCAGATTTTTTTCTAGTATACGAGTCCTCATATTGAGATCCGATAATGTATGTTTCAAGGCAGTGAGTTGTTGCTAATCAACCTAATTATGCCTCTTGTTGAACTCTGTCTTGTAGGAATGTTTACTCAATTATTCCTAAAGAACATTATATTAAGAAACAATCACACACCTAGAGATGTATGTATTGCTGAACCATCATCACTAGGGACGTTAAAATGGTTAACCAGTTAAATGCTAGCACTTAACCAGTTAATATTTTAACTTGGGGCCTGCTGCCTGCCCCATTGCACTTAGGGATGTCCAACCTTGCCATCTGATCCACTGGCCATTCTGCAGCTGGGACTGCTCTTCGCCAGCATTCCTGGTCACCCCTGTTCACTGGCGAGGGCCATTTTACTAGTAAGCATTGCTTACCAGTAAGTTTACCAGTTAACCATTGTACATACCATCCTCACCATGTCACTCTCAGCAACTTACCAGTGTAGAGTGGTAGCCCATTGGTATTGCAGTTACAGTAGCTGTAGCAAACCCTAAGCTACAGAATTAGCCCATAGCCTTTATTCACAGGACACTAAGATGAGCAAACTTTTGAAGGAGCAGAACTCAATGCTGGTACTCCTCTGCAGCATAGCTGAACACTCTTGCATTTGCTGTACATTCAGAATAACCATAAGAATGGCCATACTGGGTCAGACCAAATGTCCAGTATCTTGTCTTCTGACATAGCTAATGCCAGATGTCCCAGAGCAATGAACAGAACAGGTAAGCAACAAGTGAGCTCACCCCTGTCACCCATTCCCAGTAGAGACTTGGGACATCTTTTTTGCCCATTCTGGTTAATAGCCATTGATGGACCAGTCCTCCATGAATTTATCTAGTTCTTTTTTGAAACCCATTAAAGTATTGGTGTTCACAACATCCCCTGGCATGGTGTTCCACAGGTTGACTGTGTGTTTCATGAAGAAATACTTCCTTTTGTATGTTTTTTAAGCCTGTTAACTATTGCAAAGCCAGCTGTCCTGATGAGACATGTTCAGTGTACAGAAAATCCTCATTCTGCACTTCATGCATGCCAAGAAACACTTGGGTAATGTCTATATGGCAGGGCTATTTTGGGATATCGCTGTGTCCCGAAATAGCTACTCCATGTCTTTGAACTGTACCTTTTATTTCAAAGTATTTTTTCAGAAATACTGGGTTCACTATTTTGGCATTCTCGTACTCCTCATTGTAGCAGGAGTAAGGGATGCTTCAAAATAGTGCTTTATTTTGAACTACATGTGAAATAAGCTATGCAATTTACATAGCACAAATTCTACAGCTTTTTTCGAGTTTACGCTGTTGTGTAGATGTAACTTGAATTAACAATACACAATTAGATCTCAAGAAATAGAATATATGTGTTTGAATTTTTGATGTTATTCATTTGCATGATTCATTCATTTGTAACATGCTCATTCTAATGAAATGTTTACCAAAAAAAATCAACAAGATTGCATTTCTCATGAGGAGGATCTATTTTTTTTCTGATTGTTATACTCACTGGCTGCCATACATTGTTAACTTTAAGTATTCAGAAACACAACATGTATGGTAGAGTAACAATACATTCTTTATTTGTAAAGGGAGTCACACTGCTGCAATTCTGCTTCCCACAGATCAGAATTTTAATAAGGATATAAATAAGGAACTTAGCATATGTGACCTTCTGACCACAGGGCGCTAAATTCCCAAAACTATATTGCTCTACCTCTTTTATTTTATTTGAATGTGTATTCATCATAGTTCTATGGGAAAATATTTGATTTACAATCAGTCCTGGGTGGTTGTTGCACAAATTACATTCATATATGCTGATAGTGAAATTATGGGGGAGCAGTCCTTAAAGATGTTGAAAACATTTTTCAGTTAACCTTCAATGGGAATGACAGCTACTTTGTGGTTACTGTTGAATCTTTGTGGCACATCCAAATATATGATATAGCGGTGCCTCATTTTATTGAACACAGTGATCTATTAATAAATATTTGGACTTTAAAATATGTAATTCCAAATACATCGCTGTTGCGGTGATGAATTAGGTGGGGGACAATAGGCGCATAGAATTTTGACAGCACAGTATTATTTATGAAATGGGCAACATAATTATAAGTAAACACGAATCAACACAGGCTTTTATTTCAGTTTGGATCTGTGTAATTTTTGAGGGCTGAAAATGTTTGGAAACTGTTTTTTGAAAAAAATTAGATTGGTGCAACTATTTTGTTATTTCACTGTTTTGGTCAGGTACCCAAACGTTAGAATTCTTTGCAGAGAATAGTCGTTTGACTCCACTATTTGTAAAATATCCATTTTTTTCTTATTTTAATGAACAGCAACAAAAATTCATTTCCATTCCCAGCCTGACTGGAAGCAAGGAAGTAATAAGAATCCCACGAGAGAATCAATTCCCATGAGAATTCCAGCTATCTTGAGTCTCAGATGTCCAGATAAGTGTTGTGAGGTTCACCAGTTGCTCCTTTTCAACAGCTCCTCTCTGGACAGTAAATTTTTGTCAGTTTCAGCCCACAAGTTTCTTGAGGACCACAATTGGAAACAGATTTTTCCACTTCCAGATAACTATTTCCATCCTCCTCAAAACATATTTCTGCTGAAAAGCTTTGTAAGACAATAGACTGACATCCATCTGGCCCTCTCAATGGTAGTTATTAGTAAAATAAAGAAAATCTTACCCTGTGTGAAAACAGTTTTAGTTATGTCCTTAAACCATTTTTTTCTTGGCTAATTTAGAATAGAGGCACCTATAAAGATGATCTGTGGTGTCTTGTAAAGTCTGTGAAAAGCTGTGTACACTCACCAATAATCCTTAGAACTATATGAGTCCTGGAGGAGTGAGTTGGGGGGTGTAGCTTCCTGAAAAGGAAATTTCACGTACAGGACAAAGACTCACTGCTGCTACTGACTTCAGGAGCTTTCTAACACAGTGGATAAAGCTATCAAAGACATCATTTAGTTTCAGTAACAGAGGGCTGTACTTCTGGAGACAAAATGCCCCAGATGAGTTTTTAATTCATCTAATAATTATATGTGCGGCACATAGTATTTCTAAAGGGAGAGTAAATAAAAGACAAATCTACAGGGAATTTGAGCATAAGCGAGAATCCTAAGCATTGATAAGAAATATTGGAGATTGGAAGACAATGCATCCTCCATTTTTTTCTACTTCCAAAGCCCTTCCTGGACAAAATACCTTGTGCATCTGTGGGGGCGGGGGGGGGGGGGAGAAAAAACTTAGCAAGCAACATGCAGAAGCTCTTACAACGTGTCAGTAATATGAAGAATAATTTCGTGGCATGAGGAAGAGAGGGAAATGACAGTAACTCTCCACCAAAAGAGTTTTGGAGACAGCTTGTCAAAAGCATCTGTTTTCATAGCTCACAGGAGCTTCCTTTATTTCTTAGTCTCCTGACTTTCTATTTTGCTGCCATGTGCAGAGGGAAAGCCTTTCTTTTATACATTAAAATGAGTTGTTTTGCACTGAATCTCGGTTAGAGAATCCTCAGAACAGGCCAGATGTATCCGTGGAATAATTCAATTGGCTTTGCTATGTTTAGTGTCTAGCAGAAGGGTCTGTCTGTGGAAGAGTTACTACAAATCAGTGAAATGTCTGTTGTCGTCATTTAAGAGTATTGCTGAGAGTCAGGGTAATTAAAATCGTAATTTGAAATGACACAATTTTTTGTTCTTGTACTGTTAAACTGAAAGTAAAGGGTAGAGAATGAAAGACAGCAAGATTATGCTTTCAGAAAAAAAACTGTGACTTTATTATGAGTGTACAGAGAATAAAAATATGAAGATGGATTTTTAGAAAATAACACTTTTTTTTTCTACACTTAGATTTTTCTTTAGCCTGCTTTTGTTTCAGTTCAAGGTAAAGAATGAAAGACATTTTAAGAATCAGCTGTTCAGTTGCAGGAGCTGATCATCTGAAACGGAACGATCTGAATCTATCTCTGCTATCTCTATGCTCGTGTGAGGCTGGGTTCAGATTTGGGGATTCCAACCCAACTCCCTTGAAATCCATGAAGTTTGGCTTCAAGCCTCTTGCTTTGCCATTACAGAAGTACAAAATACAGACCACAATAAGTGCACTGTGATAAGAGGCTGAACGTGAAGAGTATGTAGCATTGCAATGTGCTATTAAACGAGTGCTGTGTCGCACCCAGAACTGACTTCATTTCAGGAGCAGTAAAGCTATTTTAATGTAAATAGCTGGTAAAAGCACTTTCGGATGCATGTAACATATTTACACACATTATATAAAATGCATATTCATATCATAATTATATGATACAAAAGTGCTGATAAGAGACCAGACTGTCTTTCCTGGCCCCACTACTCGACCTAAGGCAGATTTGCAAAGATGAGATAACAGGGGTCAGGAAGCACTGACTACAATGTTCACTCTTACAAGGATAAATTGTTCACAAGCTGTATATGTCTGAAAGCATTTATTAAAAATACTTCTTGTGATGGGCAAAGACTAAGTTACCTTGACGGAGGCAGGGGTAGCTCAGTGGTTTGAGCACTGACCTGTTAAACTGAGGGTTATGAGGTCAGTCCTTGAAGAGGTCATTTAGGGATGTGGGACAAATAAATTAAAAAAGAAAATCTGTCAGGGATGGTGACAGGACCCTCTGTGAGGCCAGGGGACTAGACTTGATGACCTCTGAAGGTCCCTTCCAGTTCTATGATGTAAGCATATCTCTTTATGTTGTTATATTCTCTTAAATCACTTGGCAGCTTCCCCTCTCTTGGAGTTCACACCTCCAGATCTACTGATGACAATACAACTCAGCCTTCCTGACTGAGCTAACCTCGTTATCCCCAGCCTTGCTCTGGCCTATTTATACCTGGCCTTGCAGATTTCCAGGACCAGCATGTGAAGAAGTGAGTTAACTCATGAAAGCTCATGCTCTAAACTTTTCTGTTAGTCTATAAGGTGCAACAGGACCCTTCGTTGCTTGGCAGTCTTGGACACAATTCACTCTGATATATTGTTAATGTGCAGTGTACCCTGTCAGGAATAGTAACAGAGAGGTAGCCATGTTAGTCTGCACTCCAACAAACCAAAGCAGCAGAAATGTAGCACTTTAAAGATTAACAAAATGATTTATTTGGTGGTGAGCTTTCGTGGGAGAGACCCACTTCATAAGATCAATTTCATTTCCAATACAGACTGATACAAGTTACAAATACAAGTACAGAGGACCGAAAAAAATTGCAATAAAAACTGATTGTAAATGATGGATCATGTGGTATGAGCTGGATGGAAGATGGAGGCACATGCATCCATCATTTACAGTCAAGCCCTTAGATACAGTCGCATCTGCTCTGACCCTACTGACAGAGACCAAAAACTACACTACCTCTACAAAGCATTCATAAAACCGAATTACCCACCAGGTGAAGTTAAAAAAAAAACAAAACAAATTGACAGGGCCAGATGAATGCTCGGAAACCAGCTACTTCAAGATAGGCCCAAGAAGATCAAGAACACCACTTGTCATCACCAATAGTCCCCAACTCAAACCCCTGCAATGCCTCATTAAAAGTCTACAACCTATTCTAGATCAGGATGCTACACTCTAGAAGGCTCTAGGTGACAGGCCTGTCCTTTCCTATAGACGACCTCCTAACCTGTGAAAGATTCTCACTAGCAATCACAGGCTACACCACAGTAATACTAATTCTGGAACTTTTCCTTGCAACAAACCCCTCTGCCAACTTTGTCCACTTATTTATTCTGGGGATACCATCACTGGACCTAAACATGTTAGTTACAAGATCAAAAACACATGCTTGTGCACTTCCAGCAACATTATGTGTGCTATTATGTGCCAGCAATGCCCCGACACCATGTACATTGGACAGACTGGGCAAAACCTTTACCAAAGAATAAATGGACATAGAGCAGACATCAAGAAACAAAATACACATAAGCCGGCCAGTGAACGCTTCAATGGAGTGGACCCTTCTGTTAAAGACCTGGGAATTTGTATCCTGGAACACAGAGAATTTAACAACAGATTAGAGCAAGAGATTTGTGAGTTAGAGTATATATTCAATTACTACACATTAACACGTGGTATGAACAGAGACATCAACTACCTTACACATTACAAGGACTGCTTCTTTTGCTTTGACGCTTGTAATTATCTCACACAGGACACAACATCCCCCCCACCTCTCACCCCTTCCTCCAATCCTATTTGATTTATCAGTTTTTATTGCATTTTTTTTTAATTTTGGTTCTCTGTTCTTATAAATGTCAGTCTGTGTTGGAAATGAAATTGATCTGATGAAGTGGGTCTGTCCCACGAAAGCTCATCACTGAATAAATCATTTTGTTAGTCTTTAATGTGCTTCATTGCTGCTGCTTTGGCCTATCAGGAATAGGCAGTGGCACTTGTGAATGGACTCTATCCTTTCTTTTAGGGAAACCCCACTGGATAGCTGATCTGCGGTAAGGATTTCCTTATGGGGGATTCTGCAAAGCTTCATACTGTAGCCCTTCCTCTTCAGTGGGCATGCAAGGCTTTTGAGAGAGTGAGGCAGTGTGGGTTTCAGTACCTCCATTAAAGTGAGAGTGTGATTGAACAAATTCCCAATGCCTGTCCAGACCTGAGGTTTTCATGAGTTTGAGGCTTAGTCCAAATAAGACTGTGGTATAATGTAGGTAGGCCATGTGAAGCAAGAGGTTTTTGTTTTAGTATGGTTTTTTGAATGGAGGGATGACCCCCTTGAGTGAGGAAGTACACATGCTGAATACTTAGGTTAGTAATCAGGGGATTTTGTTGGCTGTTCACTGGCTTTTGGATGTTCACATAGCAGCAGGGGCCAATAGTACTCACTTAGAGAGAAGCTTGCAACATTTTCATTTGAAAATGGATCTGATTGGTTACTATTCATGTTTGGATCACCATAGGCCGCCCACCCACTAATTGCCGTATTTGAGGATGCATCCAAAGACTGAGTGGAAACTTCAGCTGGCACATAATGGAGTGGCTTGGTAGTTTAGTGATGCTTCTTGGAAGCAGATATGACATCCATACCTTACGATCTTTATTGACTTTTGGTTTATTTGGAGTTCAATACCAGGTATTTGATTACAATTCTAAACAATTTGTGTTCTACCTATCCTTGTCAGGTGATACCATCTTACAGTAAACTAAGTGCTCGTGCTGATGGTCTTCTAGGTTAAATGAGAGGGATCTGAAGGCAGGATATTTTTAGTAGGAGCCTCTAACTCTGGAATGTCTTCACATACTTTGGATTGAGGAATATTTTTGCAAATTTTTGTCTTTATAGGTTAGACTCATAATTGATATGGCTTGTTAAATATATTTTTATTGTACATGCATATATTGTAGACCTGAGAACTGGCAACATTTATCAAGGCACATATAAGAGATAATCTGTACAAGGTCATTGTCCTTAGATCTTTTAAAGAAGCAACATTTTGTGAAAGGAGAGGGCTGATATTTAAACCATGTGGAGCTAAAAGTCCAGAGGTGAGTTATTTTGCGTTGGAGATAATTGAAGACACCATGATAATGCAGGATGAGAGAAGAGGCATGATCCTGAATCTCTGGGATTTCAGTGCTAAATGCAGAGACATGGCCTATCATGACAATGATTTATGTTTTCACTAAGACTGCATCTACGCTACAAGACAAAATTGAGTTTCAAGGCATTAGCTTGATATTAAAATGTGATTGTCTTCACAGTTGATACTAGTATCTCAATTTATTGAGCTGTAATACTGAGTACAAAATATTGATATTACAATACGGGTATAGCATCAAATGCAAATTTAAAATCACTAATCAAAGCTGGTGTGGAAGCGCCATGTCCTTAATTCAAATGTATTAGCCTCCAGAAGTGTCCCATATGTATCCCACAAAGCTGCGTGGTGACCCTCGATGTTTGGCCGCTTTATTGTTTGCTGCTGTCCAGGTGTGCAGGAAGAAGGTTAAAGTAAGCCCACAAAGTTTTGATTAAATTTGAATAAGAATTTGAATTGGAATTCAGCAGCCCAAATATAAAAGGCACCCATTATGAAAAAATTCCGTTGCCCATTGCATCCCAGTGCATCGATAGCCATGGGACCGCATATGTAGCAATTATTAGTAGCCCTGTACTGCAATCATGAGCCCTCAAGGTAGTGATCTGCTTAGCACTTCTCAGGTTTGCAAGAGAGCCCCAGCTTGGACCCACCAGGAGATTGTGGATCTTATTGCCATTTGGGGAGACCAATTGGTGGCGAAGAGACTTCAGGTAGCTAAGAGAAATGCGGCAATCTATGAGGAGATGTTGTGCGAGATGACTGCCTGAGCTTATTCCCAGGACTCTATGAACTGCTGGGTTCAGGTAAAAGAACTCTGGCAGGCCTATCAAAAAGTCCGGGAAGCCAACCCATGGTTGGGGCAGCTCTACAGACCTGTTGCTATTATCAACAGCTTCACATACTTATGCAATGAGTAGGAGACAGAGAAAGTTGTGTCAGACAGCCTTGAGCTCTTCGCCATAGACCTGGAACCGATCCCCGCCATACCGGTCCCAGAGCCCCCTGGAGCAAGCGGTTCCGGGGAGTATTTATTCTATGTGCTAGAAGTGGGTTGGGGGTGAGTATAGCTATTGGGTTGTTTGTGGGTACAGGTTTGCTAGCTATGGTTCTGTGACCCTCAGAACAGCATGTTACTGTTTCTTGGGGTGGAGCACTTCTCCTTTTTGGAGATCTCCTCGAAGGCCTCATCCAGACACTCTTGTCTTTTATTTCATAAGGTTCTTGGGCAGGCTTGACTTGTTGCAGTTCCACGGTAGCACACGTTGCCACACCAGGCAACCAGATAGCGAGTTGGTGTCATGGTGCCACACAGCATTTTAACAAATTTTCCCAGCTTTTGGTCACACAGCAGGAGCAGCTGTTCTTTCTCCACATCTGTTAGTTTTAGGAGGGTGATGTCTTCTTTGGCAACCTGCAGAAGCATGGGAATTTGCATGTTTTTTTTTATTTATTTAAAAAAAAACATGCTTCCTGCAGCAGCTGGAGTGAGCTCCATTCCTCACCCCCCCAATGCGGTTTACAGGCTCATTGGAACTCCCCCTCCACCGTGTCCCTTTCCACCAGCATTTCTTTTGATTTTTCAGGACTCCATGGTACCACGAGGCTGCCAGGCTCTGCTGGGTGTTTCCATTCCCATGTCCCTTTCCTCCAGCATTTCTTTTCATTGTCCAGGCCTCCCTGATGCCATGTGATTGCTGTGCTCTGCTGGGCATTTGCCCTTCCATGTCCATTTTCAAGCAGCATTTGTAGTCTGTTTTCAGGAATCTCCCATGCCCCGTGACTTCAGGGATCTGCTGCGCTTTTTCTCTCCCATGTCTCTTTCCATCCAGCCTTTCTTAGGATTTTTTTTAATTTCCTTTCCTTTTATTGTACATCACCACCCACCCTGCCCACAGTTGTCCATGCGGCTGTAAACTAGCCCTTTCCCACTATTCCCTCCAAGTGGCTTGATTACTGGGGAGGATTTCTCCAGGAATGGTCAAAAACATTTTTTTCCTGCCACAGAACACCCTCAGGACACATGGCCAAGATACCTGGTGGCTTCTCCTGGTTTGCAGCACCCCGTCCACCCAAAAAGCGGACAATTGCTTATAGCTTACCATGTCCACAAAGCCATGTGCTGGATAAGTGATGTGTGAAATGCACACTTACTGTCCCATCCTTAATAAGCTATGAGTGTCCTTCAAAAGAAAAGTTTCACTTATAGTAGACACAGAGACCTATTCATTGCACTTCAAAGTGCATTATGTGAATTGTATCTTAATTTCAACCTTCATTTTCCAGAGCCAATGCCCAGCATAGTAGAGAAGAACCATAGACAAAAAAATGCAAACAAGATCTTATCCTGCAGCGTACGGAAAAGATTGAGGCAGAACACACCAAGCTGATGAAGGATGCTGCTCAGTGGTGTCATAGTACAGCTGAGTGGCATTAGAGTCAAGCAGAGTTTGACTAGAGAATGCTTGACCTCCAGCAGCAGCAAGTGACAAAGCAGAGGTGAAGCTGCAGCAAAGCTCCTAACGGCAATTACAGAGCAAACAGAGTCCCTGCACTCCCTGCTGCAGCTGCAGAGGGACTCCCAACCCAGCAGTGCACCAGCTAATACCTGCTTGCTGGAGTCCCCTGGGCAGAGGTCACCCACTGCCTCTGTTGTCATGGTCCCTGCACATGGGAAGGGAGGGCAAGGATAGCCTGCCACTCCAGCCCTAAGGGCCATTTGAAAAGGTTATTGAGGCACCCTTGAGAAGGCTTCTTTCCCCTGCAACTTAAACCTCTCCTCCCCCCAAAATAAAATAATTCCTTTGAGCTTGGTGTTATTTAATGGTGTGCAGGAGTGTGGGGGGGGGGAGCACAAATCAAACTGGCGGGGGTTGAGGGATGGCTGAAGGCACAGCTGCCCACCACATGCATTCTACTTACTTCAACTTAACCTCCTCCCACCAAGTAAAAGCAGTCATTCATTAAGGCACAGTATGATTTATTGGCATTATGTCAGAGAAATACATCAATAGCATGTGTGTTACAGATCATTGAAGAAGCAATATTTTAAAGTGTCCCGTATTGCTACTGCCTCAGTGTGGCTACTGGTGGATGGTTTTGTAGGTGGCTGCAAGAAAGCCCTGCCTATGGCCTCAGCTTTGGAATTCCAGATTCAAAGGAAAGTCTCCCACCTGGATTCACATATGTTGTGCAAAATAGTGCACTCAGTAATCACAGTGGGGACATTATCTTCAAGAAGGTCCATACCTATCAATAAACATGTGAACCTCACTTTTAAATGGTCAAAGGTGCATTCCACCACCATTCTGCAACTGCTGAGTCTGTGATTAAGGTTTTCCTTCCTGGGGTCCTGGGCTTCTGTGTAGGGGTTTCATAAGGCAGAGGAGCAGAGGGTAAGCAGAGTCACCCAATATAACAATAGGCATCTCCACATATCCAATCTTGATTTTCCGATGGGCGGGGGAGTCGCATACAGGCGCTTTTGGTACAGTCCAGAATTTTGGAATATGCGTGCGTCATGACCCTTCTCTGACCAGCTAACGTTGATGTTGGAGAAATTACCTTTGTGATCCACCAACCCCTGCAACACCAAGGAGAAGTACCCCTTTCAATTTATACACTCTGAGGCCAGGTGGGCCAGGGCCATGATGGGGACGTGCATTCCATTTATTGCCCCACCCCAGTTAGGAACCCCTTGCACAGCAAAGACATCTAGTATTGCCTGTACATCTCCAAAGTCACAGTCTTCCTGAGGAGACACTGACAGTTGCATGGGCCACCTGCATCACCATGGACCCCACCATAGATCTGTCCACACTGAACTGATTTGCCACTGACTGGTAACTGTTGGGCATTGCAAACTTCCACAGTGCAATTGCCACTCACTTGTGGCAGGCACCAGCACATCACAAAGTTCCATAAAAGTGGACTCGTGCATGCAAAATTCTGCAGCCACTGCTGGTCATCTCAGAACTCTAAAACAATGTCGTCCCACGAGTGTGTGCTGGTCTCATGAGTCCAAAAATGCTGTTCCATTGTCAGCAATGCATTCATTGCAGCCAGCAACTGAGAGTTCTTGGACCACAGTTGGGAGATTTGCTCTTTCAAAACATCGTCATCATCATCATCAGCACCATTGTGATACCCAACCGTCACTGAGCTTTATAATTGCAAGAAAAATTGTACAACAGCCAGTGTGGTTGCCGAAACCATGTGTACTATGAGTTGGAGTGTTTGGGGATCCATGCTTGCGCTGGAATGCTGCAGCAGGAAATGGCGCAGTCTGTTAGTTTTTCGTGCAGTTTCTGATGCTGTGAATTCTGGTACAGTGCTTGGAATTCTGGGATTTGAACATGAAGCCCCCACAAGCAACTGCGGCTAAGGCACTATGAGATAGGTACCTACAATGCACTGCTCACGCTGTCCAACTTGCACTGGGCAATGGGGACATGGAGACTCAGCACAGAAAAATGGTGGGTAGAATTTCAAGAAGCTTTGTAGACACTTAATTCCAGTTTATAATGTTGTGGTTAAATAATCAAATTTATTAAAAATCGAATTTATCTCATAGTGTAGATGCAGCCTAAGAGCATCTGACTATTGTTCATGCTGACTTTCTGATACTTCACCACCAAGAGGCCAGTGGCTGTACTTGAGCACAATTGAGAATCATCAGAAGATGACTTCAGGACAGCTACCTATGGAGAGTTAGTAGCAGAGCTGAATGTTCTGTGGTAGCTATTAAATGAATACCCAGGACTGAACTTCCATACAACTGGTCATCAGTGATGGCTGAATAGAATCAATCCTGCCTGACAATCAGAGCATGAAATAATGTATCTCAATAAAGGACATGATAATGGCCAGACAGCATAGCAACCTTCAGCATCTAACCTGTTGGGATTCCAGGCCAGAAAATGTTATGGCATTTTTGATACTTTCATCTCTGAGATGCTGGAATTAGGCAGCAGCTAGTGATATGACGGCACAAAGTCATGAAAACCCAACTTGCTATTCACTCAGCCATCTGTTAACAAAATCATAGTGATCTTCTGTAATGATGTGGGTATTATAAATGACTACAAACAACTTAAATCTCTAATACAGGGGATTAATGCAACAAGTGAATCCAAAGCAAAAATCTGTTATTGAGGAGACCACAGGCAAACTTCAGCATCATTCACCAAGCATACAGACCCAGTGGTATTGGAGGGTGTAAAGTGTGAATCCCAGGAGCTTCCAGAATCCATTACACACCTTGATCCTAACCTACTTCTGCCTGTTTTATTGATTACAACTAGGAATTAAACCAGTTCAGTCTTGTCCCTATCATCTACAACTTCATTACAAACTCAGGGCATATATATAATGTTTGCAGACATTTTGGCCAAGTTGTGCTGAGTTTAATGCAAGCTTGAGGGGAAAGGAGGATTCGAGAAGAGGATCATGCAACTGGTCTGGGACTTAAGGTTCAATTCTCGATTCTGCTGTGGATGTCCTTGTGTGACTAGAATCTCTCTCCTTTATTTCCCCATCTTTGGAATGGGCATAACGCTTTTTTTCTTCTGCTCTATTTTTCTTATTAGTTTACTTAACTCAGAAGAAACACAGTTAATCAAAACTAAAAAGATTGCATGAAAGCGAACTTGAAACTGCTGAGTTCCATGACTTCTCTTTTCTTGTGTTTCTGCATGGTCACAAAAGGGTTTAATATGAGGTATCTATTTTCATCACCTGAGCCATATGATTAACATAATTTAAAATTCACTAAAATGCTCACATAAAACTCTAGTGGCTTTCAAAATCTTGAGTTATTTAGGGAATTAGTCTGGATTGTTTTATTTGTTTAGTTTGGCAAGTATAGAATTTCTGGGTGAGAACTGGGACAGAAAAGTTATATAATAATGTAAAAACTGAGGTGGAGCTATAGTGAAAAATAAACTCTTTTCATGTGTATTGAAAGGAGGGACCTCATACCCAAATATATCATGGTTATAATTATATTATTATTATGCACAGTGGACCAAACACAAAATGTACATCTAAGCCCTTAACCATGTTCCCTGTTTCTTAATGAAAAAAATATTTATCTTCATAGGTAGATTGACAAAGAGTTCAGAAGTAGTGGGTCATACAATATTGTATCTCATATTGTAGTATCTCTTCATAGGAAAACAAGCTTTATTATATGCTATTAGTTATTTTACTGGATTTATTTTAGAATAGGTGAATATCACAAATTTCATTCAAGAAAAGCATTTGTGTTGAATGTGTCCATACATCTATTCAACAAACTGTCTTCATGTAACATTCATTTCAGCTGGTTTCTGACATTTGAGTGTGAAATTCATGAGTATATGGGGAAAAAAGGCATTCTTTCTATGTTTTTTTCACTACAAAATTCATGATGTTTGTGTACTAAACTGCTGGTAATAGTTTTGGTTGCACATATTGACTCAAAAAATCTCCATGTTTAAATTTGAAAGCAACTATTGTCATTAGCAAAAAATTGCATTTCTTTGGACTTTATTTCTTTTGCCCGCATTCAGAAATCTTCTATTGCAGTTGCTTCTGCTTATCATTTCAGGGTGATAATATACATGCAGACATTTAGACATCTATTTGTTGCAAGAATATGCAGACTTGATCAGAACTAATGTCACATTTTCTATCCCAGGAACAGTCTCTCCCCCACCCCCAGACTTAAAATATAAAAATTGCAACCAAATGATAAATCCTTGTCTATATGATTCATTTCAACATTTAACTTTCTCTTTCCAAAAGAATGCAGTTTTTAGCACACCAAACCCCCACATTGTTGTTGAAACAAAACATTCTCTGAAATACGTCGTTTTCATGTGCAGAGCTAGTTAGGGTGAACTGCAGGGTCTCAATGCAGGGATAAAGCCTTGATATAGGGAGGAAGAGTTTGGGGTATTAGGAACTAGAGAAACCTTTTGGAAAGGAGGAATATATACAGGAAGTGTGGGTTTCACCTAACCCAAAATTGTTGACACATTACAATTTTAAAAAGTCATAGGGAGCTTTTAAATTAAAGGCTGGAGAAAGCAAGTAGGTGTGTAAGAGCACACTTTTCAAAAGAAACCTCTTTTAGGAGACCAGTATCAGGGAGGTAGATGTGTTTGTCCGTATCTTCAAAAACAACAAGAAGTCCTGTGGCACCTTATAGACTAATGGATATTTTGGAGCATAAATATTCATGAGCAAAGACCTGCTTCATCTTCAGCTCCTTAGGAGAGGATCTGTTTGCAGGGATTCTCAGTATAGTAGTAAGAAGGTCAAGATGGAGTTTTTCAATGTACAGGTGGTAACAGAAGAGAAACAGTCAAATGAAAAGAAGTTGCATTACATTATATTACATAATAACAGGTAGCTAAAAAGTGACAAATTTGTAAGGACTGTATACAAATGATAAATGTCCAAATACTAAGGTAGGTGGTGCCTGAAGAGCAACCTGCCCAATACTCAAAATCTAATAGCAGAAAATGTTTAAATCTGAAATAGAACATGCTCCAAGTAGTCAATTAGGCCACTGGATGATTAAGGTGCTAAAGGAGCTCCAGAAGGAGACAAGGACACTGCAGAGTAGCTAAATGAATTCTTTGCCTTTGTTCACTCTGATGGACGTCTAAACTGTTCTTTTAGGTGACAATCCAAGACATTGTTCCAGATTGAGTGACAGTAGAGGAGATTTCGGAACAAATCGGAAAATTAACTATTTAAAAGTCACTAGGACCAGATGGTATTCATCCAAGAGTTCTGAAGAAATATTAATTGTGCTAGGTAACCTGTCATTTAAGTTTACTCCTATAGCAGATGACTGATGACTCATTCGACATTTAAAAAAAAAAAGCTCAAGAGGTCAATCCTTGTCTATATGATTCATTTCAACATTTAACTTTCTCTTTCCAAAAGAATGCAGTTGTTGTAACCCTGGCAATTGCAGACTGGTAAGCCTTATTTCAGTACCAGATGCATTAGTTGAACTATAATAAAGAACAGCATTATTAAACATATTGATGAACACAGTATGTTGGGAAGACTACACAGTTTTCTTAAAGGGAAATTGTGCCTCACCAATCTTACAAATTTGAGGATGTTACCAAACCTGTGAACAAAATCTATTCAGTAGATACTATGCGCTTGGACTGTTAGAAAGCCTTTGACCAGGTCCCCCAGCACAGCAAAATTCAGCAAATAAGCAGTCATGAGATAAGAAGGAGGTCCTCTCATGGATCAGTAACTGCTTACAAGCCTGGAAACAAAGAGTAAGAATAAACTGTCAGTTTTTCAGTTTATAGGTAAACAGCAGGATCTCCCAGGGATCTGTACAGGGACAAGGCTGTTCAACGTATTCATAAATTATCTGTGGGGAAGGGTAAACAGTGAGGTGGTAAATTTGTAGAGATTTATTAAGTCTAAAGCTCACCATGAAAAGTTACAAAGGGATGTTGCTGAATTGGATGGCTAGACAACAAAACAGCAGATGAAATTAAATGTTGAGAAATGCAAACTAGAAAAAATATAATCCCAACTATACATACAAAGTGATGGGATCATAATTAGATATCTTGGTATCATTGTGGATAGTTCTCTGAAAGCATCCACTTCAATGTTCAATGGCAATCAAAAAAGCTAACGATTAGGAAGTACTTGATAATAAGACAGTAAATATCATAATGCCACAGTATTAATCTCTGGTATGCCACAGTTTAACTACCATGTGCAGCTCTGGTCACATCATCTCAAGGATCTATTAGAACTGGAAAAGGTACAGAGAAAGGCAACAAAATGATTGAGGATATGGAACAGCTTCTGTATGAGGAGAGATCAAAAAGTCTGAGATTTTTATCTTGAAAAAGACACTATTAAGAGAGGATATGATATGCAGAAAGTGAACAAGGAAGTTAATTACTGCTTCATATAATACAAGAACCAGGGGGGCCCCAATGAAGTTAATGAGTAACAGGCTTAAAACAAAATGGAGTAAATCTTCACACAAAGCACACACAGCCTATGGAACTTGTTGCCTGTGGGTGTTGTGAAGGCCAAAACTATAAAGAGGTACAAACCGGGGTCATGGAGAATAGGTCCATCAATGGCTGTTAGCTAAGATGGTCAAGGTTGCAACCACCTGTTATAGGTGTCCTCTGATTGTCAAAAGGTGGGAGAGGAAAAGAGGGGATGGATCATTTGATTGCCTGGTCTGTTAATTACCTAACCCTAACTCTTCATTGAATAATGGCCAATTTTTTCTTTTGTCATAAAAACCCTCTTATGTGGTAGATCTTGTGGTTGTGGAAGAACTTCTGTTTAAAGCACAGGAAGAAACTGTGAAAATTAAGAGTTCTGAGCAGAGATACCCAATAAGCATAAGCTGAATTAATGCGTATGACATTTGCTTTGCATGGAGCCAGAAATAAAAGGAAGTGATCTGCAGTCTTGAACACATGTGTAGATGAGATTTTGGCAGGGAAGGTGGGGGTGGGGGTGGGGAACAAAAGGGGGGGAAAAAAGAGTTTAAAGATCCAAGGCTGTTTTAGGCCTCATAGCTGGAGGTGAATATAAATCCTGAGGTAGCAGTGCTAAGCTCTGTAACTGATTAGTTAGAAATTTATAGCAAAGTCATCTTTAGAATTGAGATTACAATCTAAATGATTGCCACAAAATGAATACTCTATACTAATTCACTAGAGCCACAGTAAATGCACTAAAGAAAATGGAAATAAATGAATAGCAACTTCTCATGGGGTCAACCTGTCATGGAAACATAGCACAGTATCATTATAGGTTGTTAATGGCTTGTGAACAACAGGCTTTCTTTTATCCTCATGTCTTCAGCAGGTCCTAAAGGAAACAAAGTACTAGAGGACCCTGAACCAGCCTGTCATGGGAACAAGGTGAAATTAACTATAACAATTTATTAAATATATACATTTTTTTCATTTATAAAGGCCATGCCCTGAAATTTCAGTGGCCTCAGAATAAAACTATAGTGTTCTCTCAAACCATGTTCTGGGGAGGGGACTTCAAGTGCCAAGGTCCTGTCTTCATTGTCAAATATAGGACCTACACAATAAGAAAACTAGAAAAAAATATTCATTGGCAGGAGCACAAGACTATAAACATGAATATAATCAGTGTTACCTGAAAGCCTCAGATTCATGATACCAGAACTAACAAACTTACTGATAATTAATCATATTAGGATATTGTTTATAAGGAAGATGCTTTATTTGGGTAAATTGTGCATGTGTTGTGTTGCAAAAGGCCCTCTTGCTGCCTATTTTCAAACAGTCGTTCTAAAAACCACCTGAACAGTGATACTATTTTAGCTGGATAAATCTGAAGTGTAATTTTGTGGCTAATTTAATTATAAATTGAATGCAATTTGAATATGTCTTTACTACAAAATTAGGTTGTTAAGGTCAGTTTTCGATTTAAGAGAGTAGAGGGTACATGGCCATACTGGCACAAAATATTGTTGGACATGGCCCCATTAGTGTTGTCAGTTTTGACTTTGTCATTAATGCTCACTGGGTACCTATCCCGTAGCTCCTGGTGCTCCATTGCATTGTGGGTTTCTGTAGCTGTGCATGCTGCAAGCAGGTGGGGGGCCTAGCAGCTATATCAGTGGTGTTCACCACATGCTGCATTTCCCATTTTGCCAGGGCATTGAACCTTTTCTTCTCCCAGGAGTCCAGGGAAAGAAAGAGTTGGGGGGTGGAGGTGGCAAGGATGGCCATGTGGTTGTGCTACTAAGGCTATGTGTCTATCACAGTCACCTCATGCTTCTACTCTCCACTCTGCTGTGACAGTGAAAGCTTTTCTTCCCCCAGACCTCCAGGAAATGGAAGGGCCCTCCAGGAAGGGCAGGCATGGCACAGCCATTTGTACTATTGTATAGTAGTTTAATGCTTCTTGCCCCGTTTCCTCCAGATTGCAAAATGAGATATGTCTCCTTTGACTAAGAAACATTGATAAGGAATAGATGCTGACTGAATGTGGGCACGAGGGTGCTGGATATGCTGCCCAGCTCTGTGGTGGCATGATTATTTACATAATTACCAGATTACTTACTGGTGGCTTGGCCATGGCAAGGTGTCTTATCAAGGAGGTCAGAATGAGACAGGCCTCTCCAAAAACCACATGAGAAAAATTAAAGCATACATGTCTGAGAGCTTTATGGAGATGTGCAAGGAGGATCGGTGCTCTGTCCCCAGCCACGTTAACAAATTGTTCCAGGTGCCCCAGGCTGTGTAGGTACAGCACCCACCACCAACACCCAATTGCCTAAACCTACTTGTAGCATGATTAAACATGAGAACTCGCCAGAGGTGTCCTCCCTGCCATCATGGTCCAGCTGTGAAATGTCCTGGGAGGAGGAGGATGAGATCCAATGTTACAAAAAGTTCCTGGCTGTCAGCGACATCAGCTGCTCTATTCTCCTGCTGACCACTGTCATCCTCCTTCTCTTCCTCATCCACCAAGTCCTCCTTGCTGTTGCCAGAGGTTTCCTGAGGAATCTCATTGGAAGTATCCACAGACTCTCTGGGGACAGAGGTTGGGTCATTCCCCAGAATCCCATTCTCATAGAAGTCTCATGTCTGTGGCAATGACTCAGAATGTCCGTTTGCTTCCTTTGTGTTATGGTATACCTGCCTGTGTTCCTTTGTTTTCATGCAACATTGCTGGGCATCCCGGGTGTATCCTTTATCCTCCATGCCCTGTGAGATATTGGAATATATGCCTGCATTTATTTTGCTGCTTTGTAGTTTCCTAGCACAGGCTCACAACAATGAGATCCTGGTTCTCCTGCCCTCTGTGTTCTGGAGCTTGTCTGCAACCCAAGGAATTTATGGTCAGATGTGCTGCTGAGATGCACTGCCTGCTCTGCACACCATGCTGGCTAAATAAGTAATGAAATTCAAACTTTCCTGGGCTGATTCCTACATACCTGGAGAGCAGTGGAGCTGAAAGTGGTGGCCAGAGTGATCACCCTGGGGCACTGTGAGACAAATCCAGGAGGCCAAAAACATTGAATTTCACAGTGCTCTGTTTGCACTAAGGTCAAACATGCAAGGTCCAATTTGGCATTACTCCTAATGAAAACCAGGAATACGAAAGTTAACCTTAGGAGCCCTCAAGATCAACAGAATGGATCGTATAGTTAGGACTGATTCCTTAGAAATTTAACCTAGGTCAAATATAGGTGACTTATCTCCTAGTGTAGACCAAGCCTTTGTTGTGTAGGAACTGAATGTAGAATGCTGATGTTCAAATATTTCAACCCTGATATAGGTTTTCTTGTGACCTATGAGATTTGAGTGTTCTCAGGACTCATGGAGAAAAGTCCTGACCCAAAAGGAGTTGAGGTTGATGGGAGTGTACTGATGTCAATGGATTAGGGTCTGATTTCTGTAGAGTTAGTTTTGACTTTCAGCCAACCAGATTTTGCCTTATAGTCTATTTGTTGTGATGAATTCCAGTCATATAAAGTTCTGAGCCAGACAATGCTGCTGTATTTTGTGTACAATCCCATTCTGGAGGCAGATGTTTTTAATAACAGCTGGTAAGTAATTTATCCTAAATTAGTTAGTATTGTTTTAATATATAAAGAAATAGTATCACAGAGACTCCATAATGGGTGGTGGTGACCATACTTTTTCACTCCAGGTAGTCATTCTATTGAGTTTCTTTTGCAAACATTTAAATTTGACTGTAGTTGACTTTTGATGAAGCTGTTAATGTGGAGTTTTCCATAATCTTCAGTGAGCTTTAGATTAGGCCTGTTGAGCAAATAAAAGAAAGCACTTCTTCACACACTGCAATCAGACTGTGGCACTTGTCAAAGCATGTTGTGAAGGTCAAAACTATAGCAGGGTTCAGAAAAAGATAAATTAATGAAGACTATGTCCCCCAGTAGCCAAGATAGTCAGGAATGCAAGTGCATGCCCTGGATGTCCTAGTTTCTAATTTCCAGAAGCTGGGAGTGGATGACAGGGCACATCATTTGACGACTGCCTGTTCTATTAATTCCCTCTGAAGCGCCTGGAATTGGCCAATGTCAGGAGACAGGGTTAGACAGACCAAGGCCATTCTTCTGTAGATCACAAATAGTTTTGACCAAAGAGAAGAAGTTTTAAGATTTAGCTTTCAGTTTAAAATTAGATAAACTGTAATTAGATAATCTGATTAGAGACCACCCACTTCTAACCTCCACTGCAGGGTGAAAATCCAAGAAGCCAGATGATATGTACGCAAGGGCTTTGCCAAGTCAGTGCGGGTAGCACCACTGAAATGCCAGGATGCAGTTGTTTACAAGCAGATGTGTCCAGCTGATTTGTGGCATACAATGCATTTGTATCAAAGGAAGAGATACAGGGCAATCTATTTTTGAATAAGAGGAGAAAGAACCACTTTTTCAAACACCTTTCCAAGTAAAAGTTGGAGGAGTACATCTTTTATTATGTATTCCTGGCTGGGAGTATGACTATATCTCAGGGTAGAAGAGTATTTTGTGTTGTCTGGCATGATACAACAATATGAGTATGAATATTCCATTGTTTCCTTCCTGTGACTGACTGGCTGAGGACAAAAGCATTGGGATGCTGGAGCAGCAGTTTCACATCCTGGCTTGAGGAACAAGTGTAACCGGTATCTTCCTGGGAACAAGAATGAAGAGAGAGAACTTTAAAAGCCCAACAGTAATAGGTGATTTGACAAGTCACAGTTATAACCACAAAGATCATTCCCATAACATTTGAGAAAATGAAACCTGCTTGGAGCCCCCTCAGCACCACACATACACCCTCAATTAAAACAATGCCCCTGATAGCAGGCAATATAATCTGCATTTTATTTCACTCAGGAGCAAAATAACAAGTTACTCAGGCCTGCGGCACTCATGAGTGATATGGGCCGTGTAATATCCTTTCCATTGAGTTTCCTATTATTAAGCTTGAAATAAGGAGTTCAGAATTAACTGTGACAATGATTTTATCTAGTGTTAGCATCACCATTAGCTTTTGTAGTTTACTGCTAATAAAACTTTAAATTTGCTATTACTTGTAATAACCTTCTTGCCACCTTAGCTGTAGAAATTAGACAAAGAATCCTGCCAAAATGTGGCTAATGAAATTGTCTTGAAGTCTGGCAGAGCAGGCTAGTAACAGTGACCATTATTTACAACGTGTTAATGCCATAAGGTGCAATATGCTGGTCGTCAGCTGATGTACTTGAAGCACCTACTTTTTATACCAAGCACTAGGGTCCCCTGTTTATACATGCAGCTGACCAGCAGTATGTGCACTGTAATGGGGATATTTGATTGTAAGGATCAGTGTTTCCTCTAATTTTTTTCCCTTCATGGGTGGGATAAATTTTGCTAAGCGCACCCAAGGGCACATGCAGATGGGTACCACTAATAGAAACACATGTTGCCAGTTGTAGGCAGCTGTGAGTGGTCTGCCAATCGGCAGGGGGGGGGGGGGGGCGGCACATGAATCTCTCCTGCATGGCCAGCCAAGCACTTAGCATATATGGAACACTGGTAAGGTCTGTATTTGCCACCTGGCACTCTGCTTTCGAAAAAGGATGCAAGGGTGATTAGTGTTAATATACTAATTGACCCAAGACCTTGTGATCGAATCTGAGGCTGGTTCATCATTTCCAAGTTTGAGGCCCTGTCAGTATCACTTCCAAAATCTGGATATTTATAATGTGTTATCCTGAGCTCCGTTATACTGATGTAAATCAGGAGGAACTGTGCTGAAGTCAGTGTAGTTACATTGCACTGGAACTAGTGGAAGTGAATTCAAAATCAGATCCATGGTGTCTGAAACTTGTCTTATCCTTTTAAAATCTTTTCCCGTCCATAGTTTTTCAAATGCCTGGGGTGAAATCCTTGCCCCCAGTGAAGTCAACAGCACGAAATTCAGTAGGGACAGGATCTCATCCCCTATCTCCTAACACAAACTAATCCAGGATGGACCATTCCTAAATACTAATGAAATTCACATAAGATTTAATTATGGGTGTACCATTGTAAAGTCAGTGGCTAAACATTTGGGGCTGTTTCTGGGCTAATCTACACCTGTGAGACTCCACTTTTGCATGATTTACAGTACCAGAAGTGAAATAGAATAAGGACTACAATGATGCTGTTTGCTCCTATACATTAACATCTATCTTGAGGTATTGTAATCCAGGCAATAGCTGGAGATGCAAGAAAAGTGTCTGAGCCAGTGGTGATGCTAATGTCTTCTCTAGTTCTATGTTTTATGTTGCTTGTTCTATCTCTCCCTCACATACATCGACTTTGGTGTAATTGTCCTTAGTGATGAAGGAGAAAGTGAGTTTGATGGAAAAAAATTGTTCAAGCATGATAGAATGAGCCAGGGAAGGGGATTCAGGTGGCTGAATAGAAGCTAGCACAGATATGAGAAGAGAAGACAGAAGGGGGAGGTCAGTAGAAGTACAGGCACTTCTCACTGCTAATCTACAATACCTCCACTGCTCAGCAGCAGAGAGAAAGGGGAGAGAAAGTGATACTTAGAGGCTCCCCCATCAGCTATGAATTTTGAAGTGACATTTAGGGATTGATGGATATTAGTTATTGCATTTTCCTTTATGATCTCTCACCCATTTTGTTAGGCTTCTAATTTGGGTTTAGTGCCAGAGATAAAAACTGTTTTCAGCAGAAACTGTCCATGTTATCCTCATTACAACACCTCTTTTTGGATGCCACGGTGGCTGGCTAGTAGGAATACTCGTGATAATGATGCAGTGCATTTGATAAACATATGCAACATCAATGCTTTGAATGGATTCGGTAGTTCTTGGTTTGTAGGAGAATAAAACGGAGTAAATTATTTTTTTCATTTTAAATAGTGTAATGAAGTTACTCAGAAACATGGCTGTGCATCGATACCTAGCCTCATTACCCTTATACATCATCACAGAGCAGTCCCAGCAGAGGAGACGATGATGAAGGGTGTAATGTATTATCTTACAAAGACTATTCTGCTGTTGCTTTAAACAGTACTGCTGTCAAGAAGCCAGCACACACATCAATATACTGATACAAAGTGGAAGAAAGTGTTGATAGATAAGCTTGGATGCTCTTGAGGGGTTCTTCAACTGTGAAGAAATATTTAATTGGAGGGCCAGCAATTCCAGCCTTGGAACTCTGTCAACATGAATACATATAATAAAAATATGTTGTGAAATATTATAAATCTCTTCTAATTAGCACAACACAATGCTCTTGTCTTCCTTCAGGTTCAAGGGATAGCCCTGAATTCTCCTGTGCAATTGCTGCAGGTAGAGCTTACATATGATCTCTGCCATGATATCAGAGGGGATAGAAAGCTTTGCCTTTGGATGGCTGCACACACAAAATATTTTTTTGGTGGTGTTAAGAGAAATCCCTGTCCTCTGCTTCCTCCCAAAAGGAGAAGGGCAAGGAGATGTTAGCAACATTTTGTTCCTTAAATTAATTCATCCTGGGTTTTCAACAGTTTTACTCTATGTAAATCTTTATAGTTTGTCTTTTCTTTTTTCAGAAAAAGCATCTGAGAATTAACTAGCCTGTTGGGCCTCAGTTCTGCAATGATGTATATATGTGCTTCACTCCTAAGCATGAGACATCCATGGAACTATTCATATGCTTTTAGTTAGGCGTACACATATGACTTTGCAATATCAGGTGTGAGTGGGAGCTAGTCTGCCCTCAGGTACATCCATATAGCTGTGGAACAACCAGAGTACTCTAGCCCATGCAAATTTCTACTTTTTAATCAAAATTTAATTAATAAATTAAAATTCTACTTTTTTTAGAGCTGGCAAAGCAAGATTGATAATTCGCGTCAACACTACTTTTAGATAGTCTCTGATAATCTTTTGCAATCATTTTCAAAACAAGTATGGATCTTTATACATTTTTATATGCATGTATCCTGTGTGGTGGTTCTTTGTATGTGATTGGATATATCCCTTCCAAATACATTGTGCAAATTTGAATAGCTCATCAATATCTCACTAAATATTAATTTCTCTCAGAACTAATCCTAATATTCTAAATCTCTCTGCGCCCTAAACCAGCTGCCGTTTATATAGAAAAGTCAATGTGACCATTTTTTTCCTTCTTTTCCCAAAAATGTGGCATTTCTGTTTTAAAATTACATTCTGATGGGATGGGTGATGTTCAGCCCTGGTCACATTGGGTCGAACATTGAATTGTCTAATGTGGACCAAGTTTAACCAGCATGGTGATGCCTCCTCAGGCTGTGGACAGGTATAGAAAGTGGCTACTTGGATGATCAGGGGAGAAAAGAGCCTGTCCAGTGAGAGGGTCGTGCAAGAGCTTGGCTTGCTTAGCTTAGTGAAAAGGTGGCTGGGGGAGAATGCTTGCACTCTCTTAATGTGTCCAGGTTAACCCTCTGGAAGGGAGAACTAGCGGGATTGTCTTTTCATTTATAATACAAACAAGTGGGTGTAAGCTATCCACAAATGAATTTATGCTGGAAATTTAGTAGAAAGTCTCTCGCCACCAGAGTGGTGAGGTTCTGTAACAGTCTTCCAATAGGAGTTGTGGGGGGCGGGGTAAAAAACCTAATTCATTTAAAGACTGAACTTGATAAATTTTTGTGGGATCATAAAATGGGATTGCCCAGGGTGAGGGCAGGCAGGGAAGGAGCTGAGAAGAGAACTGGTGGGATTGGAAGTGCTGGGGCCCTTTTGATTCATGCATGATGGTCGTAAAATCTCATGTTTCAGGGCTTCAGCTGATCAGGTCCAGTAAGGTTAAGTAGGCTCATTTCCACCAAACTAAATATGTGACTACTTCCTCTGAAACACTTGGGAATGCCACAGCTGGAGACAGGGACACTGGATGGGAGTGGGAGGAGTGGGACTGGTGCTCTGAGATAGTACTGAGATCCTTTCTCAAGGCTTGGTCCGTGTTGGTTGGTGAATTTCCCTGAATTAATTGATCTCCCATGTCTGAGGTTGTGAAGGAATTTTCTCCCAGATTACATTGGCAGAGACTTTTGACATTCTGCTGCAGCATGCGGCTTGGGTCTCTTGCCTGGGTATAGTTCACTAGGTCAGTTCCTTGCCATTGTAAGGGCCTTAATATTGACATAGCTCTATTCCTCCTGCCTAGCTGAGTTTCCTGAGGGCTAATTGTGGTTGTGCTTGGTGTTGGGGTGTCTGGATGCTGGTGTAACATGATATAGGCTACGTCTACACTAGCTCCAAACTTCAAAATGGCCACACGAATGGCCATTTAAGTTTACTAATGAAGCACTGAAATGCATATTCAGCGCTTCATTAGCATGTGGGTGGCTGCGGCACTTCAAAATTGACGCGCCTCGCCGCCGCACATCTCATCCCGACGGGGCTCCATTTCAAAAGGACCCCGCCTACTTCGAAGTCCCCTTATTCCCATGAGCTGATGGGAATAAGGGGACTTCGAAGTAGGCGGGGTCCTTTTGAAAAGGAGCCCCGTCAGGACGAGACGCGTAGCGGTGAGGCGCGTCAATTTCGAAGTGCCGCAGCCGCCCGCATGCTAATGAAGCGCTGAATATGCATTTCAGCGCTTCATTAGTAAACTTCGAAATGGCCATTTGCGTGGCCATTTCGAAGTTTGGGGCTAGTGTAGACACGGCCATACAGGAGTTCCAACTGAATGATCTCAGGATCCCTTCTGGCCTTAGAATCTCTGACTCTATATGCAGGGCAGGGCCATAGTCTATGATTCAGACTATGAGCATAGAGTCATGGGGCACCCAGTCTCATTGTGTCCCTAGATTTCCTAGTTGGCATAATCTGGCCCTGAGATTTGGAGCTTAATGCCATTTGTAGTATCTTTTTATTATGACCAGAAACTATGCAGAAATGAGGTAACTCACTTTCTGCTATTCTGTGCAACTGTGACTACCTTCTCCTGGGCACTTTGCTTCTTCCTCTCTAAGAAATATGTCCTAAGAAAGCAAGGACTGGATCTGTGGTGTACACAATGATAGAGTTGTATAGCTGAGCAGTGCTAAACTCTAATCTTCCCCTCCATCCAGTGCTTTTCTGAACACGTTCTTCCCTAAATGAGTTCCAGTTAGGTAGTCCATTGACTCTCCCAGCATTGGTATTGTTTCTCAATTCTAACCTTTTTAAGATGCCTTGGACTCTTCCTTTTTCCTATTCTTCTCCCATTTGTTTTCAATCTTCTGTAGTCATATTTTCTTGTACCCGAGTGTTAATCCTGTATGTCATGTTAGTGCACATTTTTAATTAGCCAATCTTTCACATTTTTATTATTCTTCATCACTGTGGCTATGTCTAGACTGTAGTCGTCTGCTGACAAAACTTCTGTTGACAGAGTGCATGTCCAGGGTGCAGATCTGTCAGAAGAGATCTTCCGGTTGGTAGCATTCTGTAGACATCCCTGTACAACTCATTCCATGAGGAAGAAGGGATGTCTCAGCAGAGTTTTTTTTTTCTGACATTTGGCCCTATGTGGATGGGCCGAAAGTTGGAAAAGCCTCTCCCAACAGGTGTGTTGGCAAAAGATACACAAATGGGTTCTGCAATTTGTGTATCTTTTGCCAACGGTTCTCTGATACTGAGGTGCAGCCTGTGTGTAAGAACAGCTCTTCCACTTCACTTGAGGAATCCATTGCTGCACTTAATACATGTATTTTCCTGCTTTCTCTGTACATCTTAGCATAATGTTGGGTGTGTTGCCATTTTTAGATAATTGTCTGGTTTCTGAGTAGTTCCTGTACTCGTGCTCTTTAAAACACAGCTGGCATTGTTTTCTGCTTTCTATGTTTTTGTCCCAGGTCAGTTTGGGTGTGTCTATACTACAGAGTTATTCCAGAATAGCTTATTCCGGAGTCATTATTCCCAAATAAATGCTTCCTGAATAACGCATCTACAGTACAGGGAAGCCCCAAAATAAGCATAACTTAGACCAAAATAGCATGTCCACACACAGTAGAGCCTATTTTAAATTATAGTCCTTGGAAGCAGATCTTCCAGGGGCACTAATCTGAAATAGTATGTCTACTTAGGAGCTTTATTTCAACTGTGCTGGTTGTGTTGTGTAGATGCTCACAAAGTTATTTTTAAAAAGCTGCCGTTATTTCAAAATAACTTCTCTGTGTAGACCTGCTTTAAGTTCTGTGAGCTGGTTGGTTTACCTGTAGTATGTAAAGTCATGCATTCTGAGCCTTTCTGTAGGTTTTTAGTTTGTGCTTGTGTTTTGTTCTGCCATTTGGCATCTTTGTATTGCCCTTTCTTGTGTCAAATTCATCCCACTAAGTACTCATTCATGGATTTTGTAGAGAGTATTTTCACATTGCATGTTCACATAACTGGCTTTTTTAAATTTAAGTCTGGCAAACTCCTCTATTGTTTCCTCTTCATTTTATCTTGTCATCTTGTCCATAGATTTCTCACAAGTATCGCTTCTAGAGAGACAACAATTCTCAAACATTTTTCATTATTTCTGCAAAGCTTTCATCTCTGCCCTTCTGCCCCCGCTCTTCCAGTCTGTATAAAATGTATTGTGTACTTCACTGTCTACCACGGTTAAGAGCAGAGCAATCTTTTGCTCATCCTCCATATTATTTGTCCCAGTGGCTTTCACATACAGTTTCAAATTGCTGTTTGAACCTTTTCCAGCCGTATTCAGCATTTCTTCTAAGGGCCACTGGGAGAATTACATGCAGTTGCACAGGGTCTATAGTAGCCATTTGAACATTACAGACTCACCAGTTCTTCCAGCATGCTGCCTTCCCTTCTGGTACCATGTAGTATCTTTATTATGAAAAGTAGAATGTACATAAATGAGGTAACTAACCCTACTAGATAGATAGATAGATCTATCAACGTGCTAGACTACAAACTGGAAGACGTCCATGAGTTCGTGTACCAAGGCTCGACGATCTCAGACAACTTGTCGCTTGATAGCAAGATCAACAAGAGCATTGGAAAAGCCGCCACAACGTTCTCCAGGCTGACGAAGAGAGTATGGGCTAACAATAAGCTCACTGTACACACCAAGGTGCAGGTCTACACAGCCTGTGTTTTGAGCACACTGCTATACGTCAGTGAAACATGGACTTTGTGCTCAAAACAAGAGCAGTGGCTCAACACATTCCACATGCGCTGCCTTAGGTGCATACTCGGTATCTCATGGCGGGACAAGGTCCCCAACAGCGCAGTGCTTGAGAGGGCAGGCACCGCCTCCATGTTCACCCTTCTCAAACAGAGGCGTATGCGCTGGCTGGGCCATGTCTCACGCATGACGGATGGCCGAATGCTGAAGGACCTCCTCTTCGGTGAACTGGTGTCTGGAAAGAGGCCGAAAGGGCGACCTAAATTGTGCTACAAGGACACGTGCAAGCGCAACCTCAGCACTCTCTCTATCAGTGTGAACCTCAGACAGGCATGCCTGGAAACAGGGAGTGAAGGAAGCTCTTGTTATGTATGAAACTACCTTGATGAAGGAAGCAGAAGACAGGAGAGCCCTCAGGAAGATCTGTGCCTGTGATACCAGAGCGACGTCTACCTACTGCTGCTCACAGTGCGGAAAGGACTGCCACTCCCGGATTGGATTGCACAGCCACAGAAGACACTGCTTGAATCAGTCCAACTGGGGTGCAAACCCATGATCCCTCGGGATCGAAGGATGCCTACTATATACTAACCGTACTAGCAAGTGCGCCTGTAGCTTGTAACAGCTTGTTTCTACACCAGTAGCTAGTGAGGCGCAGGAAACCCAAACTCTGCATAAATATTGTACAGGTCCTCAGAAGTGGGGAATGAACCTGCAACCTTAGGGGCTAAATCCGTGTGCTATACTATATAAGCTAAAAGCTAGCAGGCACTCAGCTAAGGCTGTAGAGCAGAGACTTCACTCTCCATTGTCAGTGGTCTCAGTGCCTCTATGGTTAAATTATTATGACTAGAAAAGCTATTTTAGGTAAGTTTTCAAGGTTTCACAGTAACTAATGGAGCACAAACATCATCATCTGAGAAGCATTGGAACTTCACAGTGAGTTCATGTTCTTCCGTATACTGCCAATTGGATTTATAATTTAAGCTTCCAGAGCATCAGTGATCTTACGTTTAAAAGACAAACTTCACTGTGTAATGACGTACCACTGAATCCTAATACAATTGTGATGTTTTTGTTTCATTTTTGTGGCTCATTTCTCGCTCGTTGCTCCTAAGATAGTCAGCGCTCTGCTTTCTTTCTAAGTCCAAAATGAATTTTTAAAATAAGCGCTTGTACTATGAATCATAAAATAAAATATGGGTCTGAAATCAAAAGAAGATAAATTACATTTAGTGCTCTGCCAAAAAAAAAAAACCCTTTCACTTGGCTATTTCCTGTTGTTTTGAAACTCTAAAAATCAATATAGAAACATATCCTATTCTGAAGGCAGGTCATCTGTGCACTAGGTGTCTGTAACAGTCATCTTTGAAGGGGATGCTCATGCCCCACTGACACGAATTTACAGTTTTTTTGCACTGAGTGTCCCAATGAAACTACACTTTTGCTCTGGCTGTCCATCTCAATGGTTATTACTTTTTACTATTTTACACTTCCACTTTCTATAGAATCACTGATAGACCAATCTCACAGAAGTAAGATAAATATCAGTTAACACTATGTATCCGTAAGTCTGCAGCCTCCAAGCATTTCTCAAGACAAAAAGGATGTGCCTTTTGACAGAAACTGTACGTGCTACTGATCTGCTATAGTCTGAGAGTTTTCTTCTCATTTTGCTCTGAACCAGTGACGTGCCTGAACATCTTTCTTAATTTTGAGACCCTCCTAGTCTTTTTCACAAATTTGTAATAAATATTTTCCCCAGGGAAAAAGAGATTTGAAAATAGGCTCCAATTCTGAAAGAAGAGAACAGAGCACATTGACTATTAGAGAGAAATAGGAAAAAAAGTTTGCTGACATGATACATTTCCCAACTAGAAGCAATTGAAATATGTTATAAAATAAATGGAGGTTCAAAGTCAGTGTGACATTTTTTGCAACAGTGGAGCAGGTGGTGTGGAAATAAGGAAGTAGGCTTGGGTCCAGTGTGAAACGCAAGCTATCCAGTCTGCTTATAAACACCAGCTGCTTGAGGATAGGTAGTAAGCTTCTGTAATATGTATGCCTTTCGCTGTTGTCTGGCCCAAAACCAACATTATAGCTAGATGGTGAAGTTGTTCCCAAGCTGCCCTATAGAAATAACACAGGTTTACATTTGCACTGTAGCTGGGAGCATGCTGCCCAGGGTAAGTGGACAGACACAATCTAGTTGTGCCAAAACTAACACACTAAAAATAGCAGTGCAAGTGGGGGTAGTACAACATTGCCGCAGTACAAAGCTGCCTGGACCTCTGGGAATGTACCTGGGAGACTAACTTAAGCTTCTGCCTCTGCTATGTCTGGCTACATGACTACTTTTACCGTGCTAGCTCAAGCGGCTATGTCTACAGTACAGCGTAAAATCAATTTTAAGGCACTTAGCTCAACTTTGCAATATGACTGTCTTCACTGCAAATACCATTAGGTCGATTTTAAGGGGCACTAAGGCTGACTTTCTCACCCTGCCCCCTCCCCCAGGTGGTATAATGCCAAGTTCAATTTTAAAAGGTCAAATTAATGCTAATGTGGAAAAAGTGTTACTTTAAATCAATTTTATTGGCCTCCAGAGGTATCCCACAATGCCCTGAATGTGTCTATTCTGGCCACTTTCACCTCCACTGCTCTCCAGGTGTTCAGGAAGTAGGTAACAGACAGCCCAGCAATTTGAATTCAGTTCTTTTTTCTGGCCAATGTGGCAATCTCATCTAGCCATGATTTCTCATGGTCTCAAAAGAGCCCCACCATGGAGCCATCAGGAGATCCAGGATGTCATTTCTGTGTGGGTGGATGAATCTGTGCTGAGTAAACACCATGGGCACTCAGCAGTGCCATGTGGAAATCAAGCTCCCTCATACACCACATGTCTGCTGGGCTGCGCAGACTATG